>NC_051177.1:30572670-30935133 GCF_013339695.2 Rhipicephalus sanguineus
CGACGCATGTGCTCACCACTGACAGCAGCAGCAGCGAACTGGCTCGACGCGTTCGTCTCTGCTTGCTGCCAGCTTTTACGGCGACGTCGCAACCGCGCTGCTGTTGTCGTGGTGGCAACAGCGCGCGCCGTGCATGCGAGAATTGCCAGGCTGTTTGTGCGTGCGAGCGAGTGGTGTTTGTGTGCGTGCGTGCGTGATGGCGCAATTATCGCCCAGGGTCGCACGCGTTGTTGTGCAAGGAACTAGGAGTCCGCCGCGAAAGTGCTTCGCGCCGTCGTCCCACCCGACGCCGCCGTCGCCGCCTCTTGACAGCGGCCGCACGGCGGCGCGGAAAACGTGCGTGGGCGGCGGCCCGGCGTGCATCTTTGGGTTGCGAGAGCGTCTTCTCCGTCCGTCCATATCGTGCGGTCAGTGCGACCACAGAAAGGCACCCACTGCTTGCGGGGGCGGCCGGGGAATTCGCGCTGTAATATTTACCAAAAACGTGCAGCAAACCTGCAGTTCCCTTCGACTTATCAGTGTCCTTGTACCTATATATACTTCAGTGCACAGAATAAAATGTATACTGCAGCACGGTGCTATATACGATCTCCCATATTCGGAATGATGTGGGTGTATTATGTGAGGTGCAGATACTGTATATAGGAGTGCTGCAGAGGGCCTTGAGTAAGATGATGGATGGATATTGTGAGCACCTCCTTAGAAACCGGGTGGTGTGTGACGCCACAAACGCAGTTATTGGTTATCTCATGTTGTTGTGGTTCCTTTGGACCCATCGCTCTTGTTTGCAAACCGTCTAACGTTACGCATCGATGCATTGCCCTAAAAGTTTGTGTTTTTTCTGTGCGTTCTCTGCTTCTAAGCCACTAATCCTCAAGGTGTCATCTGCTATTGTCCAGCGCGAACTTATTAACATTACGTCTGTTAGTTATCTTAGTGTCAGCGTAAAGTCGAGGCAGAACGTCAGATTTCTGTAGTATCTTTGAATATGTAAAGCCCAGTTCCTTTGGCTGGTTATCCATGTCCTCATTCGCCTCTGGATTAATACTTCGACCTCCGCTATACAGCGACCATTGAAAAAGGTAAAACAACAAATAAGTAAGGAATGGGGTGATGCTGATTTTCGCTTCTCACTCGGTCATCGTTATGCCGCTGAGGTCGCTCATTTTCTCGCACTGGAGCACGTAAAACTATCCTGCTTTATACTTCATCCTGCTTGTCGTGTATTATCCCACTGATGTCATCCACTTCCATTGTGTTGTTCACTTCGGCGAACCGTGAGCCCTGTTCCATGGAAACGAAACCAAATGACGAAAGCCGCGACCCCGGCAAACGCACGCGTGCGCTATAAAAGGTAGAACGAAATTTCAGCGGTCCCTTCTTCTGACCGAAGGTTCGAGTGATGACAGTTCTGGCCCATAACTCAGTCGAGGCGGAGGCTTGTGCATAGGAAACGCGAGATAATCTCGTTGTCCGCGTACGTGTATAGATAAACGTGACCTGACCACGGAGGTTTATTATTAAACCTTGACCAGGGATTAGTGGAGCATGAGCGCTTCGCCTTTGTGCTCACCCATGACCCGTACGTAGCCAACGGGAGGGCATTTCCCATTCTTTTTGCTTTCTTTGCCCTTGGGAGTTGCGCGGCACAAGCGCACGCTAAACGCGCATGCGTGCTTACACGCAATCCTACACGAGTCACGCGCGCGCAACACAAAGTCTCGCGCTCTTCTTTTCGGCTAATGCGAGGGGAGATGCTCAAATCCGAGAGCGACCATGTAATTACGGTTCCTTCGCGTATATCTTGGGTGTACGCACATACTACGCAGGCTTAAACGAGCGGCTCGCCGTGCCATCTCCGCGCGCAATCTTAAGTGCAGAGGAGCGCACAAGCATGCACACGTATGTGCATACGTACTGGCGCGCCGCGCACACTGCGTTCGCGTTGAAGGCTCGAAGCCGCATGCGCGACCTGGACGTCATTCAAGGAACGCGTGTGTGTGCGTGTGTACGCGTATATGCATATCCGTGCGTGCTCTGAGCGCGGGCGATCGCATCCATGGAGAGGAGGTCCAATCGAGCGTGCATTCAGTGGAGCTGCCTTCAACTTGACCCCAATCGGCAGGATGAGTCGGCTCGCGTTTGTGGTCCCATCGCGTCTTACTCGACGACCTGCCTGCCTGTCTATCTGCGTAACGACCAACAGGTCGCTGCGGGCGCGGTTGTTAGCGTACGTTTCTTTCGACCTGGACTGTTCGCTCGCTCGAGGCCTGTAGTATGCATGCGAGTATATGTATATACTACACGTCTGTGTTCGTGTCGAGGCGCCAGCGGCCGCCGTCCATCACGGTTGACCTCGCATTGTGCCTGTCCGTCGGCCCGTCACGCGGACGCCGTTGCTTGCTTGCTAGCGGGAAGGGGTAGGTAGGTGTGGGGCTCTTCAATCGCACGTGAGAAAGGGAGTAGTGCGATCGGAGGACTCGCGGTGCATCTTTTTTGTTCGGTGACAAGATGCGCGCGCACTGTGCTTTCGAAGAGCATTGCCTGTCCGCTGATGCGCGCGCGGCCCACGCTTGGAGCGCGAATGCGCGTGCTCTTGCATAGGTGGAGTTGTGCCGCGTTGCGTATTTTGAGCGATCTCTCGCTGTCATCTTCTTTGTACCTTGCCTTGGTGGGGGCCAGACCCACCCTCGAGCGACAGATGGCGTTGGGACGTGGGTGATGCTTTTTAGGTAGTGCGTGTGCGGCGGCGTTTGGTCGTCCCTGTGTTTGATGAGCCGAAGTCGCTTGCTATACCGTGCGTATGTATGCGTGTGCTGCGTCAGTGTGATGCGGTTTTTTTTTTTTCTTTTGCCGCCTTGGCGATGACTCGGGATTCGCCTGCCTCCAAACAAAGTTTGACCGTGGTATACTCGTTTCCGCTCCGCTTATAATACGCGGCTGCGTACTTTTCGGTTTCGGTATCCTCGAGTGAGAGGTCGCCTCGTTGCTTGTATGTACAGGGGGTTATTTTGACGTCTGTATATATGGAACGTCCGCGATCAGGTCACGACGACGTTGGTTGGAGCAGTTTGTCGTTTGCGCGTCACCTATCTGGTCGTGTGCGCGTTGAAGTGGTTAATGGGAAGACGAGAACTATAGCGCTATTTTCTGCAAGCCCAGCGGGAGTACGGCATACGATGGCTGACCGTTGGGAAAGGGAAGGGGATGCAGACGTCAATTGGGTTGCCTCTGGCTTTGCGCTTACGTCACGATTAAGGCTCAGTCCGAGCTGTGGTGACGAGCACTTGTTCGAACGTTGTTGTTCGCCTGTGTTTATGTCCTTATGCTCATATATGGAAGCAGTTGGTGTGTGATGACCGAGAACGTCATCAGACACTCGCGCCGCGTTGGCCAATAATATAGGCTGGCGCACGAATTGATGGTATTCTTTCACGTCGCTAGCAAAGACTATGTCACTGCATGTGATCTGGTTTTGGCGAAGATGACGGCTTCGATGTTTCCGTTTCCAAAACCTAGTTGTAACAGTTACCTTCAACAACTTAAAGCAGCAGCCGAGCTTTATACCCCGGTATACGCGACGGTCCACGCGTCTCTCCGAGACTTCGAGCTCTTTCCCTCGCGTGCGTGCAACCTTGTCACACTAATCGAAAATACCCATCCTGTCTTACGGATAGCAGGACCTGCGCGAATGGAATCCGTGTCCGCTAATGCATGTAATAGGCGCGCCCTTGGAAGCTAAAGCGGATTGTGGTCAGGCAAGACCATCTAGCTCTCGGCGTCGTCGTCTGCACTCCTCCAATTCTGCTTCCCTGCCTTTTAATTTTTTCGTCTTTGATAGACTGCTGCTTATCGATTGGTCTACATACACGCATTGACATTGTTGTCGCTTGATTGCATTGCACTACGTCGACGCTTATCTATACCCTATACGTGACGTCAGTAGCCCCTATCGAAGCCCGCACTCGCAGCGGGTTGTGGTCAAGCAGGACCGTGTAACTTTCGGCATTGTCGTCTGCACACCTTCTGCTTCTCCTTCTCCATCGACTGTTTAATAGGAGGGCGTCTGCGTTTCTGCTTTGAGTTTCGTCTGCTTCGGCAGACTGCTTATCGAGTGGTCTACATACATGCGCGCATTGACACCGTCGTCGTACGGTCCACTGCGCTGCGTCGACGCTTATCTCTGTCCCTGTACCTGACGTCGAAGACAAGTGGGGTAGTCAAGTCCAATAGCTGCTTCGCGACCTCGAAACAGCAGCGTCGTTCGCCTTTACCCTGCGGCGGCCACCGGCGAAAAATAGCGCTTAGCTTTCGCCGGAGGTTGCGCGCACTTTTGCCTGCTTCGATAGCACGAGGCTTGCGCAAAGTGTTGGCTAAGCTCCCTATTTCGTCCGTGGCTCGGTGGTTTTTGTTGTCTGGCTTCGAAAGGGTTTCGTTCGCACGCACTCCGTTGCTGCTACAGGATTGGACGCGACTGGGCGGGTTTTTACTCTGTTTCGCCGTTCAAGCTCAGTCGGGCTTCGCTCGAAAGATGCAGGTCTCGTCAGACGTCGTCGGCAAGTTTTGCGCGAGAATGACGAAACGAGCAAGTTGAAACTTCTCTCACACCGCTGTTATCGCCAGATACACAACGCACGCGTGTTCAATATTGATCAAGCTATTTTTGAATTAGTAAATTGAAAAGCACGTGCGTTATATAGCCAGGTATCGGTCACAATTACAAGGGAAGGTACATCTTCCCTAACTTGGTTTTGTAATTATTTTGCCTGACACATAATGAAGTGTCAGTATGGTTATAGAAATTTTGTTGCATTTGGTTCTTGGTTTTGTTGTTCCCTTAAGTGATATCGAGTTTCGCTTCCATTAAAGTTTTATTCAAAGACTGCTTTTACCCCACCATTTTTTTTGTACATTTTCTTGCGCGCTGCTATCGTCTATACGCTTTTGTGCTAGGTTTCGCATTGGCTTTGCGAGGACAGATTCAGTTCGTTCCAAGTGGCTTTGAGCCAGGGAACACTTTTTTGTCGACGTTGTTCAGAGGCTGTGTTAAATGTAACGATTCCTGTCCTTCTACATTTGTTCTTGCCTTTGGGCAGGATTCCTATCACCGTAACGGATGGTATACGAAATGAGGATTGAAGGAGGACAATCCTCTCAAAATACCGCTCGAAAGAAAGAAAGAAAGAAAGAAAGAAAGAAAGAAAGAAAGAAAGAAAGAAAGAAGGAAAGAGAGAAAGAAAAAGAAAGAAAGAAAGAAGGAAAGAAAGAAAGAAAGAAAGAAAGAAAGAAAGAAAGAAAGAAAGAAAGAAAGAAAGAAAGAAAGAAAAGCTTTTTGTCCATATGTCGAATGAGAGCCTGGCTGCCGTAGCGGTGTGGTTATTTCTCAGCTTGGCCTTGCAATGACGTCTTCGCAACTTTCGAGTGTCTTGTTGCTGTGGTAACCTTAATGCGTATACGCTCGAAGCCTACGACCTCATTATCATCAGAAGCCCCGTAGTTCTTGAACCAACGACGCGGGCTCGCGCGCGGAACTTATGCGCGTGCTTTCAGCGCAATCTGGCAAACGCATAATGCACGGAAATAAGTAGTACAGCGGGCATTTCGGGCTGTGTTTTTCTCTCTTTGCTTAGCTGAGAGTGGAGTACAGAGACTCTTATTGTGGCTCGGAAGAAACTTTGTAGGTGAAGGGCGTTTGTCGGTCGCACGAAGTAACGCAAAGTGCAATTCGTGCGCCGCTGATGTGAATCCAACGTTGCATTTCCCGTCACGTGGTCCGGGACAACCGCTAGACGTCGCGTAATGGATGAAGGAGTGACATGCATGAACGCTGACCTTGTTGCTTTGCCGAATCAATGCGCCCGTTTGTTTGTCCTATGTGTGTGGCTGGTGCTATGTGGCCATCGTAGAGCGCCGTTGCTTTATAGCTGCGAGCGTTAAAGTTTGGCCTCGCAACACTGGTCGCACTCTGTTTTTAGCTGCGGAGCAGTTTAAGGGACCGCGCCCTGTCGTCGTCTCGCGTTGACTTCATGCAGGCCCCGCGCTTGATACACATAGGCCGAGCAGGCAGCAAGTTCGGAACGCCAGTGCGTGCTTACCCGTGAACGCCAGCGTCGCCGAAGGGCTAATTCGTCTGTCCGAGCCAGTGAAGCGACAATGAAACGCCAGCGTCGGGAGTTAGGCACATATCTGCGGAAATGAGAAGCAGAGGCGAAACGTCAGCGCCGAGCAAACAGCAGAAAAGCAGTAGAAAGGAGACCGTGGAACAAAAAATATATAATCGCAAAACAAATCAGATAGTCACAAGATAAGAACAGAAAACGATATATCACATAATCACACGAAAAGAACAGAAAAAAGCAGGTAAAAACATACACGCAAGGGAAACACAAGCGAATCAATGCTCCGCAGTTCGTAGTTTTCACTTCTGGTGGAACTGGCTTAGTTTTTTTTTTTTTCTTTTTTCTTTATCGTCCATTAGGTGGCTTTTGGCATGGTTTTATGACCTGTACCGTCTATACAGCGCATATATGTATGATGCGAGAGTGACACTGTATAGTCCTCCGCGAAGGTGCGCGTGCTGTGTTCGACGTATTCTGGAATCGTCGTTTCTGTGACGTCACGTTTGACGCTTTCGCAAGGAGCGCAAGTTGAAGTCCTGTTTTTTGCGAAGCCTTCAGCAGCATTTATCCGTATATGGTTTCACGCAGTGTCATTTCTCCATTCGCCTTGTTATGTGTGCGTGTCCGCGGTGCTCTTGTAGTTATTGATTGCTGACCCGAAGATCGCGGGATCGAATCCCGGCCGCATTTAGATTGAGGCAAAGCGTTAAAGGCCCGCGTGCGTAGATTTAGGCGTACGTTAAAGAACCCCAGGTGGTCGAAATTTCCGGAGCCCTCCACTGCGGCGTCTCTCATAATCATATTGTGGTTTTTGGGACGTTAGAACCCCAGCTGTCATTATTATTATTGCGCTCGATGTGGCGTTCGCACATGCCCGCCTAAATACGTTGGAACTTACGGAAATGTTTATTTCTTCCGACGTTTCGGTCGGTGTCCGGCCGAAACGTTGGAAGAAATAGACATTTTCGTCAGTTCGTCCGTCATTTTCTACGTCATACAAACCAAGCATTGGATCCGCAGAAATATATATATATATATATATCCACGACGCCCTCGTTTTCACTCACGCTGCTGTTGTGAATGGGCGCGCGCACTTTTTCTTATGTCGGTGCGTAGGCAGGATGCCTCATCGTGGCCTTCGCGGGAACACTTTCACTGCTGCATATGGAGCAGTATATTCACTTAGGTTGACAGATACGGCGTGGCGCTATATTTTTGCGCGCCATCTTGATGCGGAGAAGACGAGAAAAAGAGGAAGATGGGAAAGGCTACGCGAAAAAGAGCACCTCGCACGAGGAAGTCTTCCCGTTTCTCCGCAAGGACGCCACTGTTTATACACGCACGCGCTGATGGCGGCCCGATTAGGCGGAGGCGAACAAGTTTTGCGCGTGAATTCACTTGGAGTAGACAGAAGAGCGGTTTTCTGGCGGGCAGTGAAAAGAACGTGTGCCTTCAGTGAAAAAAAAAAAAAAAGACCTGCGCTGCGCGCGCGTTTGTGTGTGCGTGCGTGTTTGTGTGTCGGCGTGCGTGTGTTTTCGTTTGCGCTTGCGTGTGTTTGCGGCTGTTAGCCGCGCGTGCGTTTCCCGACGACCTGTCTCTTCAGCATCATTGCTGTGTAATCTTCGCTGAGTGCGACGGTGTAATCTCAACGTTGCCAATTGGTAGTCACCACTGGTAACCTTCCTTATTTGCCTTTCCTTACAGCAGGGCAAGTATATGACATGTACAGTCTAGCAAAGTATAGTATAACTGGAGCCGCTCCGTCCACTTCGTCTCACGTACACGCCTACAGCTAGCTGTCCCGTCCTGCGTACGCTCTTCGAATAGGCGTACCGCCTTTGTGTTTTCCACGAGATTCGTATCGCTGCGGATCACAATAGGCCTCCGTCGCTCTCCATACTAGCGTACGCTGTTTCGTCCACATATATACTGTTGTTTGTTGGTCTCGTTTACTCTGTCGCCATTTCGCGCGGATTCTGAGAGAGGAGGTGCATACGACGCCTGATGGAGTGCCCGTTTGCCAGTCCAATCGCGTCATTTCTTTATTGTCTTTTTTTTTCTTTTTGGCAAGCGTCGTTCTTGCGGTCGATTCTAGTGGAACGACCGGAATGTGGGTCTCCCGCGGACGCATGGTGCCGTGGATTGCATATCTTGTACACACTTGGGCGTGGTGCTGAGCTGCCACCGCCGCGGCTTGCCATCCGAATTAATGAGAATGGCGATATTCTCGGAAGGTTTCTCATATATATATATATTATATTTTATTTCACTCGTAGCAACCGCAAGGTAAACGCCACGCTGCATGCGAGTAGAATGATTTTGTTAGAAAAAAGATGGATCTGTCTGCTTGTATTGATCGATGGCGGCGAATGTGCGATAGGATGTCGAATTCAGTTGTGGCGCCACTCTCGGGCCTTCTCTCGGTCACCGTATGCGTTAGTTTCACGTTTATTAACAGAATCGCGAAATTCAATGCAATATATGAACGTACAACATTTTCAGAACGAGGTCCAAAAGTAAGAATTGTGAGAACACTAAGAACCGTTAGTATTACGCCTGAAGGTAATGGCGCTAAAACCAAGCGTGCTTAGTGCAGACGAGTTACGTGGTTTGAAAATCAAAGCTTTCAGTATATAACCACACGAGATCCTACCTCGGATCCAGACTTTATAGATCCGGATCGTCATCTCTTTTCGACTGCAGGGGTCGTATATGAAGGCGCGATTTTTTTCACGCTTAAACGCCCGTATTATGATGATGATGATGAATTAAACTTTATTGATTGCCCTGCGAATTTGGTGGGATGGGCCTGGATCCCGCCTAGGCTTCGGCCAAGGGTTGCTGGCCCTTGGCGGCTTCCTCGGCTCGCTGGACGGCCCAGAGTTGTTGCTCCAGGTCCGAGCTGAGCAACGCAGACTCCCAGCGCGCGCGGAGGCTGTCGCTGTTTAAGGCTGCATCACAGCTATTGTTTATTATGTCTGGACATCCCCATAGTATGTGCTCTAAGGTGGTTCTAGAGTCACAATGTCTACACTTGTCTGTCGTGTATAAGTCTGGGTGTATTACATGCATGATAGCTGGACTCGGGTAGGATCGGGTTTGTAACTGCCGCCATTCGACAGACTGCTTAATTTCGGATGAGGCGGTGGGAATGTACGCCTCTGCAATCTATGATGTAGTGTAATTTCGTGAAATGTGGTCATTCTATCTTCCCACTCATCGGTATTCCCTGAGACGGCACTAATCGATGCTCGGTCTGTAAGCCCTCGAGCCATGCGGTGCGCCGCCTCATTGCTACCTTCTGATAGTGTGTGAGCGGGTGTCCATATCAGATGGACACTTTTTTCTTGATTATTACCGAGTTTTAGAATTTGAAGTGCCTCTGGGAGATTCGGGCCGTTTGCAAAGTTTCGTATCGCCGTCTGCGAATCACTGACGATCACGTCCGCTTGTGTTTGTGCTATGGCTAATGCGATAGCTATTTCCTCTGCGGTTTCTACGTGTGGCGTACTGACGGTAGCACTCGTCAAACATTTTCCCTCATAATTTATCACCACGGCTGTGTAGGCGCGCTTGTGTGTGTATCTAGCTGCATCTACGAATACGGTGTCTATGCTGTGACCAAATTTCTTTTGTATATCGCGTGCTCTGCTTTCCCGTCTGCCCTGATGGTGGGCGGGATGCATATTCTTGGGGTATAGGAAGCACGGTTATCACGCCTCTAATATGTCTGGGCATATCTACTTTGACGCCATGTTGGGTGTGATAAGTAATACCAAGCCGATCCAATATTTGCCTGCCTGTTTTAGTTTTGGATAGGCGTTCGTATTGAGCGATGCGTTGTGCCTCGATTAGCTCATCCAGGGTATTGTGAAGACCTAGCTGCAGTAGACTATCGTTGCTAGTGGTGATGGAGAGTCCAATTGCTTGCTTGTATATTTTCCTGATTAAACAATCTAATTTGTATCTTTCTGATGAGTGCCATCGTAAGTATGATGCTACGTAAACTATTCTGCTTATTACAAACGCTTGAACTAGTCTAAGCAGATTGCCTTCTTTCATTCCGCTATATTTGTTGGCGATGCGTTTAAGTAGCCGCATGATTTGAGACGTTACAGCGTCTAATTTGCGTATGGTCTCTCCATTATGGCCGTTACTTTCAATAATGAGTCCCAACACTCTGATCCTGTCCACCTTGGGTATAGGTTTACCATCCGCCGTAGTGAGGTGAATTCCAGGTTGTTCTTTCCTCGTAATAGCGTGGTTTTCGGCCGCGTCGTGATGGTTTATAAATGAGGAGCTCAGATTTCTCTGCCGAACACGCCAGCCCGGTTCCTGATAAGTATTGTTCGACTGTTTCTATTGCACGTTGTAATGTATTTTCAACTTGTCCATCACTGCCGTCGCTCACCCATAAGGTAATATCGTCAGCATAGATGGTATGATGGAGGCCGTCGATTTCCTGTAGCTTTGCTGGTAAGCCAATCAGAGCAAGATTAAACAGCATCGGAGAGATTACTGACCCTTGGGGCGTACCTGCGCTTCCGAGCTGTAGTTCCTCGGATACTATGTCTCCTATCTTAATACGTGCTTTTCGTCTTGAAAATATATGATAGCGGGCATCTCCACTTATGCTTGTGTATACGTTTATGCAGCAATATTCCGCAGTTTCTTGGTGGGGAGTGGCCTCTTGTACCGTGTTTTGACTATTTAAGATATATAGTTTTCATGCTCTCCTATACGGAGGACATTCGTTGTACCAGCGTCGGCACGGGCCCAGTGGACGTATGCCATCTGAAGAATCGGCATACAGCGTCGTCAGGAATCTCGAAGAAAAATATCCAAGAAAAATGGCGAAGCTTTCACTAAGTCGCGTAAGGCTTGGGACTGCGAAGCTGGACGATTGTGAAGTGTAATCTGGTTGCTTCTAGGTTGTTTCTAGGCTTTAGCTATAGGTGATGCTAGGTTGTTTCTAGGCTTTAGCTATAGGTGATGCTAGGTTGTTTCTAGGCTTTAGCTATAGGTGATGCTAGGTTGTTTCTAGGTTGATTCTCAGCGCAGAGAGGTTCGAGTTAAACCACAGACACGACACGGATGTCCATGCTCGAGATACAGAAACTCGCGCTGAAACGGAGCGTTCGCACCTCTCATAGATCTACGGGCACGTCATCGTTGGCGTAGGGCTTCCATGGCTTCGGGATCTTCTTGCAGCCGCCGTTGCGTTTCCCGTTCCGTATAGAGTATTCTCTCGTCCTACATACTCGGTGTCTTCGGCTCGCCGCCGACGCTTCGCAGTGGACTAGCGGTGAGTAGTGGGATTTGCCCAATTTGTGTGGCACATACCTGTTCCTGGCGATGATAGTTCTTTTTCACGCACCAGACCGGCTTAAACCTTCGCTGTTAAAACATTAACCATTTCATCGTTTTTACAGAACTCGCTATATATTCAGGCGAGTTTTTTTTTTTTTTTCGTGCTTCATCTGCTTTGCATCTGCTTTGCACTAGAGTCCCCAAGCTGTTTTTTTTTTCTTTTTTTTTTCGGGAATCTCCATATCCCTAATTTATTACCTGCGCACATGTCCACGCGCAGTTTACTGGTTATGGGGATGGACAGTGCGCGATGCTTTGCGCTTTCGATAACGACTCACTCGCACAACAATACAATATATATGGCATGAAAGACAAGGAACAAGCGCTCCACAACATAGTTGCCCAGGATCATCGTCTGCACGTGTGTGTGTGTGTGTGTGTGTGTGTGTGTGTGTGTGTGTGTGTGTGTGTGTGTGTGTGTGTGTGTGTGTGTGTGTGTGTGTGTGTGTGTGTGTGTGTGTGTGTGTGTGTGTGTGTGTTCCAGACGAACACTAACTAGTTTGTCTGGAAGCGGTACCAGACGCGCGCCTGGCTTCCGCTTTGAGGGGCGAGGAGTTACCCGTCGTTCCTCGCTGGCACAAAGGACTAAACAGAGGGAGGAAGAAGACAAGGCGCAGGACATCGCTTTTATGTTTAGTCTTCTTTGGCTTGCGTTGCCTGCGTTGTTATACCGGCGACGGCTTTACTAACTCGGCCAGCTCTGTATATACTTCCTGTTTGTTGTTGCGTGCCGGCGTGCTCTATGCTTCCGCGCCCGGCGCCCGTGCGCTATGGCGAAGCCACCGGCGCCTTTTTGTTTTTCTTCTTTAAAGCTCCCTTTCCTGCAGACCACCACCGGTGGGAGAGCGCGTGTCGCGTAGCAGTGTCTGGACGGTCGGCGCCTCTGTGATCATTTTGGAGCGAGCCCGTCGCCCCCGTCAACTCAGCTTCTTTCTTTCTTTCTTTCTTTCTTTCTTTCTTTCTTTCTTTCTTTCTTTCTTTCTTTCTTTCTTTCTTTCTTTCTTTCTTTCTTTCTTTCTTTCTTTCTTTCTTTCTTTCTTTCTTTCTTTCAATAGCTGTACTTTTGCCGGCGCCGTGTGTGGCACGCGCGCTTTCTATGCGCGGCGGCGCTTACGCGTTCTTTTCTGAGCCGTCTCCGACCTTTCTCTCCAGAGGACCATACACCATCGCACGGTTCTTTTGTGCCGACCTGAGGACGTACTTACACTCGTTGGCCTCTCCAAGGCGTCCCGACTTCTCGTTCGTTTTGTATTCGTTTGTTTTGCCGATAGTGTGGCGGAGAAGCGCGTGTGTGTGTGTGCGTGTGTGACTTGCGTCACGCCAGCCGCACGGCGCCGGGCCTTTGAGCGTGTGTGGCTGGCAGGATGGCCCGGAGTCGGCATCGCGGGCCAAGGTTGCGACATCGGAGTCTCTCCAGGTTTTCCTCGCTTCTCCCTTCCCGACCCTCGAAAATAGGTGGCTTCCGTAAATCACCCTTCGGGCGCTTGTCGCGTTGCCGTTTGCTGCCATGCCACCACCTTTTGGCATGCACCTCACGTTAGCCCCCCACTGTTGAAGTCGCGCACATTTTGTTCGCAGCACCTGGAATGCCCGCCTTTTTTCTTGTCTTGTTTTATTTTTAACGCGCACACGCTGGCCGCTGCGCAACTGTGAGGTTGACTGCGTAGGAGTACCCCCCCCCCCTTTTTTTTTGTATGTGTGTGTGGTCGGTGCCCGAAGTGCTGGACAAACCCCTTTGTCAGTCTCGTATGGACTGCGATATGCGACAGTTAGGCTTCTGTCCCGTTGGACACGGTCCGGCAGGCATCTGCGGTGAGTCCGGCGGTATTCTCTCCATGTATTCGAAACCACCGCCGCCTCATTGCCGTTCCTGCTTGATTCCTGGCTGATTCTCTGACTACAGCGGCCGCGTTATAATGTCTAGGCCAGAATCGTTTAAAACGGTCGTGTGCCTAGACTTAGGTGCCACGTTGTATAGCCATAGGCTACCGAAATTCGCTCCAGCGCCTAGACATTGCAGGCCTCGTCACATAGTCGCTTTCAGGTGTTAGTCTCGGTTATCTATGCACGGAGAAAAACTACGTCGCGTGGTGAGGGCAGATATTCAAACCGCCCACTGTTATGTATTGTAGTCGGTATCCGAGCCGATGAGGAACGTTCCTACTCTGTGCTGTCGAACTATTCCTTGCTTTGATCTTAATGGGGACTATGTGGCTTGGTGTGCCGACAACTTGACAGAGGACGTCGTTGTCGTGTCCGTAGTGCGACTAGGATCACGTTGTCCGTTTCAAGGCCCAGTTTTTCCTGCTGAGTGTGCATCTATTTGGGGCGCCTATTCGCACGAATCTTGTGTGTATACCACGTGTTCTCGAAGGCGTTGATCAGGCATACATGTTGTCCGTTTTTCTCCTTTTCTTTTTCCGTAATTTGGTTCTGTCTATCTCGTATATCCAAGCGCAGCACTGTTCTCTTGAATGTCGAGGACTCAAAGTGCCGTATTTTTTTTTTCCAACAAAAGAAGACGACAAAACTTGAATGAATTACTGCAATTCTTCATCGAACGCAGCTTTTTTTTTATTAGGGGTTCTATATGCCTTGATGTGCTTCCTTGAGTTCAGAGAGGCTTGCATTCTTTGTGCTTTCTTTGTTTCAATCGTACTTTTTGCTCTCCAGCTTGTAGCAACCTGTAGTCAGGCGCTTTTTGTGTGCGAGCGCGAGTTTTTTGCGAACACTGTCAGCATTGTAGGTAAGACACGCTCTGCTGTGCAACTGAGTTCCCGTGCCAGGACCTGCCTTTCTTCACCTATATTCTCCGACTGCAGCATCTGTTATTCCGTCGCGAGTGTAGGGTAGCACTTCTGCATCACGGATCACTGGGCGCGCAGGCGCATGGTCTTTGCTGTGTCGGCCCGGTTTTCGGTACTGTATACCTCAGCAGGCCCATATTTTCTTTCACTCGCTGTTTGTAGGTGCGTGTGCTGTCGGAAAAAAAAAAAAAAGGCTACGCTGAGCGCATTGTATCCCCCGATCGTTTGCTTAGAGTGTCATTCGCTGCTCTGCTTTACCGAGAGTTTCGTATACAGAGAAAAAAAAAGAAAGAAAGAGAAGGTAACCCTGCGGGAAATTGGCACCTACAGCTAGCTGCCCGCTCGATTCCTCTGACAAACTTTCTTCGTTCTACGCGAGATGAATTAAAAAAAAAAAAAAGAAGCAACGTCTTTCAGTGCTGGTCTAGGTGTCGTCGTGCTCGTTTTTGACCCCGTTATATTAAAAAAGTAATAACATACTTTTTTTTTTCAAGGCGATCGACGACGATGAGCGTTGGGCATCCTTCACTCTGCGCGAGGATTCGTTTTCTTCTATGAAAAAAAAAAAAGAAGGAAATCTTCCAGCTAGACATTTCTTAGCCCAGCTTCGTCTTTGTTTGGCTTCTTACAGTACAGCTTTGCATAGCTTTGCTTCGTAGCCTTCGTCAGCGCCTGCGCGTCCTAACAGCCCTCCTCACAATCCGTGGATGCGTGCGACGCCCCTTGCCTCTGGTGTTTTGACAGCTGCTGCCCCGTTCTTCTCCCTTGCGAGAAGACACTGCAGGCACAGTCCTTGCCCGCGGTTCGTGGCGCGTATCTGGAGTTCTGCTGCCGGAGTGGAGGCGTTCTTTTCCTTATCTCTCCATGCGCACGAGCTACCGTACACACGGCGTGCATGCTTACCGATGTTGAATGGGCCATGTCTGTCTTGCGTTGGAGGGAGCCTGCTCCACCAGACGCCGCTATCTCGTATGACGAGCCTATATGCTACGCCTCGTTGTCTGGTGCGGTTCGGCTCCCGGTAGGGTGGCTCGATGTCTGTCATTGCCCGTAGTGGCTGGGCGTGCATGGTTGTTCAAGTACCGGGACATATTTGCAGGGCCTCACGCTCAGAAGTGTTGAGCCTGAACCTCCGAGAAGCACCCGTGAAAATGGGCACCCGTGAAATCAGGACGTTTGCGGCGTTGAGGCGTCATTCTGTTACGCGAAGCGAAAGAGTGTCGCCAAACGTTATCGAGGATTTAACAATCTTTCACGCACATCGCTCGAACTCACGGCCTCTCTCCGAGTTGTGCCAGAGTGTAAAGGAGAGTACAGGATCGACAATAAACAGCCTCAACTCATACCATGTGTCTGGCGCTCATTCCATAATCGCCCTTGTGTTAAGAAAGATCGATCGATCGACCAATCAATCAATCAATCAATCAATCAATCAATCAATCAATCAATCATTCAATCAACCAGAGCAGTAAAGATTTCGTAGAAAGCGTAGTTTTTTCCCACAGTCAGTCGGCGGCTGTCGAAACATGTTTCCGGCAGTGGAAACACCAATACGAGCGCTTCGCGGGCCACAAAAACACGCCTATACGCCACACGTTGTTTTCGCGAATACCGCGCGGCATGTTTTCTCCGCACTCGTAATAGATGGGCGTTATTCGCCGAGAATACAGCCCAGCCGATCGTATTTTCACGAGCCATGCGACGTAGTGTGTATACGAGCGATCGTGCTTTCCGCAGCTCACGAGCATCGTCGTGATCGCGAAACCACGCGCGAATCACTTTCGCGCCGAACGCGCGACTCTGCGCTGGAAGATAGAAAGGCCCTCGTTCACGATTCGTACAGGTTCGTGTCGAACGGGCTATTTCGCTTACAAGGCAGCCGCCGTCCATAAAAAGAGGAAAAGGAAAGGCCTGCTCTTCGTGCTCGGTTCTTTTGAGTCGGCGGCACTCACTTAATTTTCCACTTCTCTCTCTCTGCAGAGTATATTTGTTGTCTGTTACTCTGCCGACCTGGGAACCGTCTTTCTTCTGCGAAAGAGCCTTTCTCCGGAGTTTATCGTCTGGGCATTGCGCCAAGTGTTATAACTTCCGTTTCGAGCGTTTGTTGATCGGTGTTCGGGGGACTCAGGCTTAGTCGATCTGTTTTCGAAGTCGCTCGAAAATACCACACGCCACCACGCTCGTCCCACGTTAAAGGAATTACATATATAACCAATGTGAAAGTATGCATGTTATAAGGTATTTCACTTACAAGGGTGGATACAAGGACCATTCCACCGATCCTTATTAGAGTTTATGCACGAATTCAACTTGTTTGTTTACGTGTGATGCGCCGCTTGTATTGTTATGTCTAAAGGCAGTTTCTCGAGGGAAAAAAAAGAAAGCTTGGCGCTACAGTGTCGCCTCTCACCCCCACCCCCCACCCCCCAGTAGGGTACAAAAAATCCGCTGTCGTCAGCTTTTTGAAGCGCCATCAATAGTTGGCCGATTAGCCACCTATACATTTAACGTATGAGTATACTCGGCACGCACGCCTCGGAGCTGTCAGTGTCGTCGTCGTTCGATGGGCTTCTTACTCGTCGACCTAACGAAATGTTGAAGGGCCACACGAACAGCTGAAAACATGCTCACATATAGCCTGACATGTAGTGTCAGGCACCTTTGGCGGAAGCATTCCGCGCCTGACAGTATAGCCCCAGAACACAAACTAGCGGACAGTGGAAGGCAAACTGTACGGACGCGATGCACATTCACTGTGACACTTAAGATTGTTTGAAAAGAATGTAGGCATGCAGAGAAGTATGTAAGAAATCAAGACGCTACAAACACCGCTGTACGGATTTATGATAAAAGAAAGTATGCGCGTGCTGACACGGACTTGATCTCTGCACGCCTCCCTTTTATCACGAATATATGTACCAACTGACTCAACTTTCTATCGTTCTAAACCTCTGATCGCTGAGTACACGGGAAGAGTTTCCAGTGCACGAAGCTTTCCGAGCGCGCATGCTCCGTATGACTTGGACGCGTTTACTGTCTATACAAGAAGTTGAAATTCGCAAAGCTCGGCTTGTGACGAGTATAGAGAAGCGATCAATTAGCATAGCACGCTGGCATGTGATCTGGCATCTCATTTTCTTCGCTCCCCTAAGTCGTTGGTGTCGGCCATTGCTGGCGTGATAAATGAAAGCGTCGTAGCACCATCTTGACGTTACAAGGCCCCTATACATGTACCCTCGCATGATCTGTGCATGTACCGATGGTCTACGGCAGCATTTCGAGTAAATGTACATGGCGGAAAGCTTGGCGATGTGCTCGGCCGTCGTGATGGCGTAATATGTGGTCCGACAAAATGACTTCCGCTTGCCATGATTGTGGTATGTAACTGTCACTGGCGCTAGCTCACGGACCTATTGCACTTGCGTGCACGAATACGCCGTGCGCGCGGCGCCCATCAATTATATTATAAGTGCATGTGATCGAACGTCGACTCTCGGCGCGCCTTTGGATACCGCCCGGCGCGCATTTTGCTACATCTTTGACGGCGGCGTGGCCCTTCGCACTGTTAGTTCCGTGCAGAGATTCGCTTGGCAAACTTGGAGCACGATTGCGTTTGGTGCGCGCACTTTTGACATGTCCAACAGTACTGCTACGTAATTACGGTTAATTATGGCTCAATTACACCTCCTCGGTTAAGGCTTGCAAAGAGCGAGTGTGACTAAACGACAGCAAGCTGTGCGAGACGGTGCGAGCGCGAACTCAACAGGCGCGAAGTTTTGCAACCGTGCAGCGCGTCCTGTCCCTTATCTCTTTCTCTGCAGTCACTGTCTCGATGAATCGCGAATTACGGCTGCACAGCTTCCGCGACGCTGCGGGGAACTAATGATGCCGTTGGCGCGTCCGATATGTGGGTTACGTTATGGTCACGCGTAATATACGAACTGCTGCAGCGGCGTGCTGCCAGACTTCACGTATGCGCATATTATGCGAACGCGCATGCACGCTTTCGTGTTCCGATTCGAGCCGCCGTCTCGGGTGGCAGTGGCGTGCGTGAGAATGCTCTGCGGCTCTCATTATGCAGAGAGCGTATGGAGCGCATGGAAGGGGTGTGGACGCGGGGAGGTATACTCGTTTAACGTGTATACGCCATGTGCACGTTCCCGCGCGCTTGCTGATGTGGCGCACGTTGCGTAGTCTGTAGTGTATACTATACAGATTTATCGTTCTAACGATTGGCTGGCCACGCGTATCGCTTGCGCCAACAGGGGCGTCGTCATCGAGCGATCAGCAACGCGAGCTGTGATGCATGCGGCCAGAGCATCGCGCGCTGAGTGCACAATCGACCCGGTTTGGTTATCCGCCGCGGTATACATACAGTTTGGATCAGAGGCTATCCGGAGTTCTGCTTCCGAGGGTGAATGTTCGATTGCTGAACGGGCCGTGAAGTCTTCACTGTGGTTGTGGCAAATTTCGAAAGCGTTTAGTATGGTAGGTGGTGGCGTAATTGCAGGTATATGGCAACGGATTAGTTGCCTGGCATCGCACCCGTATATCGCATGTCTTTGTAGACGTGCTCAAGTGCATGGCTTCCGCGATTAGCTCCAGCAACGCTGGCTGCCGGAGCTAATTGCGGAGGCCACGGTTTCAGTACCGTCGACTGGCTGAGGACTCCTTGTGACAATATGAAACGCCAGTGCTATATACATTTAATGAATGTCATTAAGTTCAGCAAGACGCTTCTCTGTGACCTGAAAAATACCATATAACCATCTCACATTATGCCGCGATATCTGAAACAGTATTCAGATATTAGAGAAAGAACGCGGGGTTTTAGGTGCGGCCGCTGGTTCGTGACATTTAATTTTTAATACGCTTAGACATTCTGTCCTCTCCAGGGGATCACTGTATATGCGAATGCACGCTCTTAGATAGAAGTTTAAAAAAAAAAGTGATTCTGAAATCTACTTGTCCTATATGTAAGTTGTCTTAAAACAAATGATTTCACGTGCTCTTACGCGACACGTTGGGTGTATACTCGGCAACATTGTGAATAAAGGAATATTTACTACGAGGGTTTTTATCGGCGTAGCATAGAAGAGATATTCTTCTGCTCAAGGGTTTCGAAACACAGTGTATGTATCTGTTCCCGACCTTTTTAGGGACGTCAAGCGCACATATCGCACCCTAAAATAGAAAACAGACCGGGACTCACCGGACACGTTGAACAACTGGCCCCGTCGCGGCGGTCATAGAGGTTACAGGCAGCATCTGCTGGGCAGGCGTTGCAAATGGAAGTGGGCTGGGGTGCTTAGTTTGGCCAGTCGGCCGTGTGAACACGGCCGGTCATCTTTTGACCCGCGTTCTCACAGCACGCCGCCGCTAAATCGGGATGCAGCTCCGGCGGGCAGGGAATGTAGTACATACGTAAGTTCGCACGCCGACCGCAGTCCTTGTTCGTGGTCGTCGAGAAATATACAGTAGAAGGGTAAACGGAGGTGACCCTGATGTATGTATGCATATCGTCGCTGCAATTATCGCACTTAATTAGGTGACGCGCGCTCGTTCTGGGCGCGTTAAAGTCCAGTTCTTTTTGGCTGTTAAACCGCATAGCACACGCTGTCGTGCGGGGTCGGACAAGTTCATGCCTATAGGCGTGCGCACGGGGGAGCGCCCCCCCCCCCCTGCTCTAATCACCTGGGCGGTGGGGGGGGGGGGGGGGCGGGGGCAAAGTCTGCTGTATGCTTTTACTCAGTCAGACCTGTCCCGTCATTGTTTAAAGAGCAGGGTGCCGAGGCCACGCAGGTTTTTGACAATAATGGTGGCCTACGGCTGCTGATGTTGCATTCCAAGGAATGTTTACTTCCCATATTTACCCCCAGAAAGCCAGGCACCAAAGGCAGGCCATTGTGAGCCGCTCGTCGTCGATTCATATAATTTTTTTTTTCATCCATTCTGAAGCGTGTTGTCTATTGGGCTCGACCAACGGAGGGGAGGGGGGGGGCTGCGATAAAGCTTTGCCCCCCCCCCCCTAGTGGAAAACCCTGCGCACGCCTATGGTCATGCCTCAATGCAGATCCACGATTACATCACCGTTGGAGAAATGGAGTGTTTCTTTTTTGTTTTTATTTCCTTTCTCTTAGTAGTCTCAGTGAGATGGGAGGGAGGTCGCGGCGGAAACTTGGAAGAACGGGCCACGTCGCTGGTGCTGTATGAAGCCTGTAGCATGGCGCTACAGGAAGCAACTTACAAAGCACATGCATAGCGCGGGGGCGTGTGGTCGTTTTAAGGCGTATATATGCTGAGACAAGCCGCCGGGATAAGGGCGCCCGTTTATGCACGACCGCGCGTGCCGCGCCTTCGTGGCGCGAGGGTCTCCCCTGCCATGTGGCGCCGAAGCCAGGCATGCTCCGTACGACCTGCGCTGATTGCTCGCGCTTTCGAGTATCAGGGTCATCGTGTTGCTTTTTCTTCTTTTGTCATAAAGAACACGCGCCATTGAAGAAGCGCACGACCTGCAGCTACTCCGCGCTTATCTTCGTTCAAATGCTCGCGCTTCATAGCTGCATTCTTTCAAGGGAATATATATTGCGGAGCACTCTGCCGTATATATGCATATTTCGAGCGACGCGTTTCGGGTACCTTGAACAACGTTCCGGCGCCCGGTATTGGTGATGCTCTTGGGGGATGCTAGCGATACATTGTTATACAGCTACAGCTGGTAAACGCGCAAGTTCCTTCATATTTCGTGGCTCCTTCGGTGGGCATTATCCGTCATACTTCATATTGATTCTCGGCAGGCGTCGCCACCACATAAATAAAAACTGTTCACCCGCCCAATCTCGGTACACTTGTCCGTGACGTGTGATCTGTCGTGTCGTCGTCGTCATGTTTGCTGTCGCGATTATTTTAACAACGGAGCTGTTTAGTCCGGCCGTATACAGTGAAACCTCGGTGATACGATCACAGCTCGTACGAATTTCGGGGTGATACGAATTTTTCGTTGGTCCCGGCCAAGGCCCATTGGCCTCATTGTAATGGAGTATGGTTGTTGCGAACCGATTTTCACCCAACGACGTTTGATACGAACGTTCGCTACCACCCAGGTTCGAAGAGGTGCGGTCCGCGCTGTCGCGGAAGACGCGCCAAGCACGTGCGAGCGCGGAAACGCAAGCCTGGGCATGCGCGCCACACCGTCAAATCGTCAGAATCACGGTGTAAGAAAAACACTTTTCTTGCGGTCAGAATAAAACTTCAGAGACGCGTCACGGCCTCCGAGTGTCGCGGGTCACAACGCACCTGGTTCATTAATTAAATGCGCGTGTACGGGCAGTATATTTACGAGTGCTGGTATGATTGCCGACATCTAAAACCTTAACTATCATTCAGGATTCTTCCTGACACTACCGCAGCCCTGACAAACAATAAATGAAAATATACGCCAGCTTTTCTTCGTAACATGCTAATTTTCGATGCGTTTTGGTGATACGAATTTCCGATGATACGAATATTTTTGGTAGTCCCGTGAGATTCGTATCACCGAGGTTTCACTGTAATGTGTCCAACGCGAACTAAAAAACCTCGGGTGGGCATGCGCCACAGGAATTGGGCCAGCCCCACTACCGAGTACAGCAGGTGCGAGCGTTAAACGAAAACGAACACGTGAAAGAGAGAGAAGAAAATATATAGAGAGAGGGAAAAGGAGGGAGAGAGAGAGAAAGCGATAGAAATAAAGAGAAATGGAAAATAGAGAGAAGTAAAGCGAATAAAGAGATAGACTGAGAGAGAAAGAGGTAAAAAGAAACAGACACGAAAAATAGATAGAAAAGACAGCAAGACAGAAAGAAAGTGATAGAGAGAAACAAGGAAACAGAGAGATAGAAAGAAAGAGAAAACGATAAAGAGAGAGATGAAAGAAAGAGAACGTGAAAGAGAAAAATAGAGAAACAAGGTAGGCCACCTAGCTCCGCTCTTCCTTCAGACTTGGCACCATTAATGCGGAGCTGCCATAATTTTTTTCTTGTTGTGGTCAGGCGAGCTACCACCGCTTTAAGTAGAAATAATTAAGCATGACACGGAGCGACAGTTCCCTTAACGCGTATGTTCCCCCGTGGGACTTGTCGCATTCTCATCTACGCACACGTAAGCTATTTGCTGCGAGTCCGTGTATACACGGGGCGTGGTGCGTGTATTCCTCGCTGTAGTGTGTATATATACTCACGCCATTGCGGCACGCACGCTAGCGCCTCCACGCTTCTACGCATTAACGCAATCCACCGGCATGTCTTTCGTATGTACACGTACCCGTCCTGATGACCGAGTAAGTCAATGCGAGGGCTCCCACAGAACAAAAGTGTATTGTGGAGAGGCAGGTAATCGAGAGTAAAGGGAAACCACTGCGGTTATTGACTTTTTTCTCGATCTCTTGCGCGAACGCAACTGCTGGCAAGGAGGGCGTTTTTGTGGCCGTTTTCTTTGTCTTATATATACCGTATACGTACGGAACGTGCTCGACTCCTGTACTCGTTGATTGCGACAGTGCGGTCGCATCGACGCATGCGCAGTCCGAGCACGCGTCGACGCATTGATCTCTTCCCTGCATCGTTTCGTCGCGTGATCCTGTAGTCCAAGCCGCGCGATCTTGCCGACGTGCCCTCAGGATATCGACCTCCTTGGTGGTCCACTCTCGTGGTCGCCAACCCTGCGGGTCCTCACGTGTCTGACTAACCGCGCCTCTGTGTGTAATCGCTGTTCTCTCGCGTGCGCGCGTCTCGGCAAACTATACGGTACGTACGCGCCGTCTCGCTTGGTAAAAAAAAAAATAGGTGCAGTGTCACGGAAGCCAGAGCTTGCGTTCGACCGTCCTTTAGTCGCACAGTCGAATTCGTAAGGTTGTTCCTTTGAAATGGCAGAGCTAGAGATTGGTATATGCACCTTATACTATCGTATACCGTGAATTCGTTCTAATTAGCCAACTTGTGGCTGATACTTTTCAGTCCCAGGTTCGAGATTATTCGTTTCTCATATAGGCGCAAACACGAGTATAGCCGGATAGGCTTTTCGGATCGGCTGTGTACCGCCGGAGCAGCCTGCGCAGTGGTGCACCGTATTACAGTGAGAAGATGCCGTATGTACTTCCCCGTATAGAGGTCGTAAATGGTCGTCCCCTTTCTTATTCGTTTTCCGTCCCCAAGTGTCGCGCGGTAGATCGCTGACACTGCCACGCGGCCGCAGTGTCCACCGCGGCTCTGGGAAGTGGGACGCTCTGGATGTCGTCCGTGCAGCTCGTAATCGAGTCGCGCTTTCGAGGCTTTCGCTTTTAGTGACCTCCTCCTCTTTCTTCCTCTCTCTCTTTCTATCGTCTCATCACGTCTCGTCCACTTTCCCGCCAACTGAATGGATCATTCGGGTTGCCCTGTATGTGTGCACTTTAATATGTGTAGAATTTTTCAAATCTTCAGAAAAAGGGAAGGGGGCGCTTGCTCGGGATTTTACGGTAGGTGGTCGCAATTAACGGGGCCCTCCGCTACGGTGTCTCTCATTATCATATCGCTGTTTTGGGATGTAAAACCCCAACAATGATAGCTTTTTGTGTACGCCGGAACGCTGCCGTTCGCAGCATGTATACACATACGTCAAATGTTGTCATTGCGCGTAACAGGTGAACGTGTGAATGGAGCACACTGCCACTGGTATTACCAAGTAGCAATAATTCGCAGCAACTGATTTATTGCTTATCTATCACTCAAGGAATTGCAGTGCGATCTGTTTGTTTTCTTAATACTGGTGGAATTTTCTTTCTTTTGTTTTGTACTTTGTCCTTTCCTGCGTGAGCCTAGATGGGCTGCATTATATCGTAAATAAGTAAAGCTCATTTCGATCCAGAGGTCACTGGCCGATAAGGAAGCGGGAAAACGAAGGCACACAGATACGCGTATCTCTCTTTCTTTTTGTCAATCTTCTATTGAGTCTCTCGCTATCGCCTAGCCACACTTCTGTGAGTGGCGCACGTCGTAATGTCCGCATCTCAGATGCGGCTTATAATCAGGTCGTCGTTCCCATCACTGTAGTATATATAATATACGCTGTGCTTGTATACCGTGCGAATGCGCCCGGCGGACCGGTCCCGCGGCAACTCCCGCGTTGATAATTCTTTGCGGGACATTTAGCTCGCGTCACACATCAACTTGAGACAGCGGTATACGTTGTCCCATTATGGGTTTGACTGAATGTCCAGAGACTGCAGCCGAGGATCCGAAAGCACGCATTGATGGTTCCTGGGATCTAGGTCGACACGAAACCCATACACTCGGGAACGAAGCGTGTTTTCTTTGGATAACGGATGTTAATTTCGCGTGCTCATCGAGATAGCTGCCTTCCTGGCGTTCCTACTGTGTATACGTGTATCTGCGTGCATTCCTCGTTGAAGAAATTACCGGTGGCCCCGACGACGCAATGCATGCGTGCTGTTTGATATACAGCGGTGAAGAGACACGCACTTATGCCGTTACGTCATGTGTGCGTATCAACGCTCGATCATGCTGTTGCTGCTGATTGACGATAGTGACCTCGAAAGGCGCTCGTACACACTTAGCTGGGCTTTCGACCAATGAAGAATCAGGTGACTGAGTCAAAATGCACTAGAGTGGTATAACTCAAATATATCGCTAAACTAAAGCAAGTAGAGAATAATATGGTGTGATCTAACACTAACTCTAATAAAATAACGTCTGTATTTGACATGGAAGAACGGGAAGAAGAAAGCTAGAAAGGTGACAAAGTCAGGGTAAAGAATTAGAGAACAGTAATTTACACTGTATAGTCATAATAATATGTGGTGTTTTACGTGCCAAAACCGCTTTATGATTATGAGGCACGCCGTACAGTGGAGGACTCCTGAAATTATCGCACAGTACACGGGCAACTATATAGCATTTCGCCTCCATCGAGATGCAACCGCCGCGGCCGGAATCGAACCCGCGACTTGCGGGTCAGTAGCCGAGCACCGTATAACCACTGCACCACCGTGGCGGACTTATACAATATGTTCAGTCGGAGGAGGCTGCATAGGGTGATATCTCTCATGAAAACGCATTTAAAACTGCGCTCCAGTACATTGGAGATCCAAGAGAAAAAAAGCTGGATAGAAACATTGGAATGACAAACCGAGTTAATCTGCTGTCCTTTTCTCCTGGCGTTCTGCAAAGCTAAGACGCGCTTTTCATTTCCCATGCCAGTGCCTCCTCTATGCTGACAACACGGCGCTCGAAAATAGGTTTTTCTAGCTCTACTGGCATTTGGTTCTGATTATCGCGGCTACTGCGACTCAAATATTGGTCGTCTTTAATCTGTATCTTGCTGCCACTGACACAGTGGCTAGAGATCAGGGGGAAACGGGTTCTAAGGTTGGTGAGCGCGTGAAACGTTGGTCTGTTTGGAATGCAGATAACAGAAACTTGTTAACGGTTGCTCCCTGTGTAGGACAGCACGGTTAGCGTGCCTTAAAGCGGAAAAAATGCAAGAGAAACGAAGTGTGAACTGTGTAGGGCTGCGCGTCCGGCGTTTCCATTGACGTTCTGTAAAACTCGGGAGAGAAATGTCTCTCGTTGTATGTGGAAAATCTTTGGCTTGTAGCTGGTTTTTAAAGAGCAGCGCGTTCACTGACACACGCAGTGTATATATACATACCCCATTATTCACTCTTGTCGTAGAGCCTCATTCCTAGCATACAAATGAAGCTCTACAAATGCCTGTGTGCCTCGGTGTCCTATGTAGCTCTGTGGGGTCAGGACAACTTCGTTGTTATAACAATGCTAACGAAGTTGTCGAGGACATTTTGTTTTCGTCGCGTCTACAAGAGCACTTGTATAAATACAAGAGCACTTGTCCGAACGTTGGCTCCAGCGACGTTCCCTCTTCAACGACTTCTTCATTATTATAACAGGGATTCCTGCCGTCTCTAAACGCTGTTCGCGGTGCCACAGTACGCTATTGACAGTTTCACCATGCGCGCCATTATTTTATGAGGACATCCGAACGGTTGTATTGGCTGTGACGTCGGAGTCGAGCGCTCAGCGTCTACGTCGAGCGTAGTCATCGCCCACTTCTTTTACGAAGCCCCCTCGCTACGCTTTTGGTTTCGCGAGAGCTCTCAAGTTATTTAAATTTTTTATTAGGAGAAAGGCTATACGTTAAGAACATTCCTAGCGTATCTTGCGGGTTAGTGACGTGTCGTGGCTTGCGAAATGAATGTGAGCGGTGTTAAATAAAAACATCTTTACTGCAGATTTTCGAATGAAATATTCGAACATTCAAAGACCGGCCTCCTTGTCTATATAGGCTGGCCTCGCATCGGAAATCGGGAAATCCAGGCCAGAATCCACCGTATACAAGATCAGTTTATCACAATAAGAGCCGAAAGTAAAGTGGCGAAAACATTGCCGTCCGGAGACGGTGCGACGAAATGGTCCGAGTTAGCGAAAAGGAAAACAAACAAACAAAGCAAAACAAAAAAGATTCGCTAAATAAATGCGGTCTCCAATTTTCGACTCTCCGCGGGCCGTCGTTACGGCGACAGCCGCGTGCAGATCTCACCGCGCACGGTGTCCCTGCTACAAACGCGAATCGTGCGCGCAAAGGACGTCGGTGGCTGGCCGAGTGTGACCCGATTTTGGCTTCTCTCCTCCGTGGGTGGTTATAAATGCTGTCGGGACCCACGAGGCGTTCACGCTAAGCGTGCGTGCAGCCTCTCCTCATCTTCGCAGAGGCTGCAACCGTGGGTGCCTCTCGTTTACTCCCCTGGGTCTCTCTCGTATTGCTGCCGCAGTTTGCCAGCCTGCTTGGCTGCTGCTGCTGCGGCGGCGGCGGCGGCAGCGGTTGTTTGTTCGACGCCGCCGCAGACGAGGCCAATTTGCGCTCCCGCGGGTCGCGTAGGACGAGACTTCGCGCATTGCCTTCAGGCGCGATGCGGGGGTTGCAGATAAGTCGTCCTGTCCTCTGATGCGGCTCTGTTCGTTACTCTGCACCCAGGGTCTGTCTGCACGTGCCACCTATATGAGCGGGTTGGTTTAGATAGTATTTCTAAACGGAGTGACAGTTGGTCAGCTCCACGCCTTTACCTTGCGCCGTGTATATAGCACGGCGCATGTATATATAGCATTACCGAGTTGTTGCTCGTTTATTTATTTATTGTCTTTTTTCTAATTATATGGCCGAGTGACTAGCACGTAAAAGTTCAGTTGGAGGAAAAGGGAAAATGACCGGACACTGTGTAGGTATACATGTAACGTATATAATATCTGTGGTCTTTTTCCTTCCGCAAAAGCGATTCGCTCTGCCATTATGGAGTGTGTTTTCCAAAGCTACTGGACCTAAAGTTAGCTTTGCTGATTGGCGGTTGCAAGGTGTCGTTTCCTTACTGCTACTTGTCTTTCTAAATATTCTTGTAATTAGCGCTCAAAAAAAAAACGTTTTCACGGCGGGAGAGGACGTGGACACCGTATAAGTCACATCACCGTATACATTCTACGAGCGTTTTTAAGGCTTTTCTTTTTAATCGTTGTGTTTGACGTTCCTACACTCACGAGGCCAGTTCGAAATGACGACACATCCTCACCACAAAGAAGATCTTTCAAAAGTCGGAATGTACAAAGTTGCTGATTTCTTTAGGTCATTCGCAGCGCAGTGTACACACACGCTCGAAGTTGGGCTCACAGTGCATCGCGCTGTTCTTCGACAATCGAGCGGCAGCGGTCACGAACACTTGCACGAACACGAACACTCGTGTGGCTGGAAGCCGCGGCTTTCGTCACTGCCGCTTTCGAACGTGCAATCGCAGGCGCGTACGCACACATCGTCACCCTCGAACAACGCCTTTTCACGGCGCTCTTTTCCTCGGCCAGCCAACAGAACGCTTGAGAAGGCGATGGAGCGAGCTGCACTGCAAAAGCGTTGAGTCAATGACCGCCGGTCAAGCGGTCCTGTTTGTTTTCCCAGCGCTTCTGCTCGCGGCCACAATGGTCTTTTCCCCAATAGCCGAGTTTCGGAAGAGGAGGAAAAGAGAAATAATTGACGGAGCCCGCTTATGCCCATCGCGCGAAAACTCTCTTGGTTGTGTGTGCGTGTGCGCCAGTTTATGTGCCAGTGCATGTGATTGTGTGCGTGTATGTGTATGTGTGCCAGTGTGTGTGTGTTGTGGCCCTGCCGCTTCTTCTATAGGAGAAGGCGATAACGGGGCATCTTTGTGCTCCGAGCGGCTTCCCTCGTTGCGTGCTGCTTTGGCTCGTCGGAAGGAAGTTCGGGAGGCGCTCCACGATTTGCAGCCTCTCGCTAGAGAC
The DNA here is from genome assembly GCF_013339695.2 of Rhipicephalus sanguineus. Classification (NCBI taxonomy): domain Eukaryota; kingdom Metazoa; phylum Arthropoda; class Arachnida; order Ixodida; family Ixodidae; genus Rhipicephalus; species Rhipicephalus sanguineus. The sequence continues at coordinate 30,601,300 of NC_051177.1, forward strand.
CGACTGTGCTTTCACTGGGGCCGCGCGCTTTTGTTTGGCTAACACACAGCGCTGCCCCACTCGACCGGTCTATCTCGTCGACGCCACGAGAATAACGGCTGTTGCACAAGGCGTCGTCCAGGAAGCGATGAAGTTGCGCGCGCGTTCGCCGCTATAGTTCCCGGCCGGCGAAAAGCTTTTTGTTGATTTTCGCCAACTCCTCGTCGATTTGTTGATCCTTATCTCTTTTGAAGCGGAGGGAGGGCTGAAAAAACTCCGCGCCCCTGTTTAGTTCACGAGTGATGTGGTAAACTATTGCGCCAAGCTGCCGCCACGTTCGTGAGTTGTTTCTATCGATATTTCGCTCGCTATTTTCTTTTCCTTCTTGGTGAAAGGGAGCGGAACGCTTTTTTGTCTGCCTGACCCGCTGACCTGCTCCGAGCGCGGAATTGACGACGCCATGCGTTGGACGGTTACATCGCTCGAAACGAAATAGGCTGTTGCTGTGTGGCATTGCTGTAACGCTTTCGCTACGCATAACTGAAGGCGCCGTTCCCGGTTTCCCAGTTATTGTATAACGTGCCCTGTATGTATTGTATAGTTACGACTCGAGTCGCGAAAATGAGGGCTATTTTTGTAGTGTGAACGCTTTTCTGTCGTATACCGTGTATATGCATACGACTCGAACCTTACGCGCGCTGTTATTTGTCGTCGTATCTGGTATGAGTGCAGCGTGACCGTTTTGAGACATACGAGGAAAAGGGAAGATAGAACGTTCAACCAGACGTGTTAGGCTACAGGTCGAAAGGATAAAGGAGGGAGGTCAACCTGGAGTTCCTGGCACATTGCATCAAGCGAGCGGCAAATTTAGGGGCTTATATCATGAGCAACAAAGAATGTATACATTAGAAGCGTTCATCGCGCAGTTCGTCACAAGCAGCTGCGATTACGCAGGGACGTGAAGCTGTCATCCGTTCATTATCTAGAGAGTTTCGACAGCCTTGGAATGATGTCGCTGGAATTATATAGAGAACCCTACCCGCGTAACTATACGTCTGCTCGCCGTTATCACGAGCAGACGACGTCTGTGCCGCGAAGGAGGCAGTTTTACAGTTCCGCGTGTTAACTTCCTTGATTATGTACAATGCTCTGCCGCACGGCACGACTCACGATTTCAACGATGCCCGGTTTTTATTATACCGAGGCCGTTAAGGTATAGCGGCGCGCGCCTCTGATGTGGCCTCGCCGCGAATTGGTCGGTCGTCGTCTTGAGGACGCGCGAGCGAAAAAGGAACACCTCTGCAGCGCCACGTCTGCGGTGACTGCTAAGGTTACTGCGTCTGGTCGCTGCCGCCTTTGCGTATTTTTAGCTGCAGCTGCAGTGGGAAGCTAATCTCGAGCCGGTCTGGTATGGTTGCGGCGGCGGCGGCGGCACATCGCACTTCTTCGGTGTGTTGTTGCTGGTGCGCATATACGCACAGCGCGCGTACGCTCTGCGGTGCATCGCGGTACGCCGCCGTTGGCAGGCATGCATGCATGTAGTGCCGCCGATTTCACCCCTTCAAGGACGCTTGAGAATAGACCGCATCGCATCGTGCTCGAGGCCACGCCGCACTGCATGCTGCTTGATTTGCGCTGCATCCCTGGAATCCCCGAGTGGCGGTTAGGATTGCTCGAGGTCACAGCGCACGCTTTACTGCCGCGTAGTTTTTATTTGCGTGCTGACGTTTTGCTGCTCGTTCTGTTTAGCGTGTGACTGGGACCCCACCTTGCATCTCGGTATTCTCAAATGAGCCTCGTCGACCTAAACAACCTCCTTGACTCGTGTCACCCAGTGGTGCGTAGAGCCGCTCCACGGCTGAAGATATTTATGAAATGCGCTTGAAAAACTCCCTTGGCTCCTGTACGTCAAGGAGTTGCTTGCGAAACGCACCTTCGTCAGTTGTGTGTGTTTGCGCGATAGCGGTGAGCGCCTGGCTATAGCTTTGGCTGAAGAATCGCCGTGGAGCATTATTGAAGCACGCTGGCCCTTTCAACTTCTTTCTTTCTTCTTTCTTCTTTCTTTCTTTTTCTTCTTTCTTTCTTTCTTTCTTTCTTTCTTTCTTTCTTTCTTTCTTTCTTTCTTTCTTTCTTTTTTCTTTCTTTCTTTCTTTCTTTCTTCTTTCTTTCTTTCTTTCTTTCTTTCTTTCTTTCTTTCTTTCTTTCTTTCTTTCTTTCTTTCTTTCACCTTCGTGGGGTAGCGAACAGAATGTGCGTCTGGTTGACCTCGCTGCCATAATAATCTCTCTCTCAGTCTTTAGTGCGGCCTAAAGCATTTGCAAAAGTTTGTGGAACGTCACCGACGGCGCTCGCACCCAAAGTCAGCGTCCCATGCTCGGAAACCTTCCTGGCTCCGCGTGTGTACACAGAAGCAGCACAGCAGGTATATCTCTCGTCGCCAGACTGCAGAGTGGTCCGTTTTTGCTCGCAGTTGGCAGCGGCCGCACGCCGTTCGCGGAATGGAAAAAAGCGTCGCGTCGCTTTCTTGGCGCCTTGCCCCACATTGACGACGTCCTCGTGCGCCACGCCGTTCATTCTCTCTATTCCGAGCAAAAGAGGCGACGCACTTCCTCACCGTTTGTCCTGACGTTTCGCGGAGATACTCTCGTGCGCCTCCCTATAAAGTCTCATTCTTACCTGCGACCAGTCGCATGGTCGCGCGACCATTTGCGACTGGCGATCAAAAAGCGACTCTACGCGACCGATTTCCACACCTGCAGGCGACCTATGCCGGTCGCCACACAGAATTCACGTCTGCTTGCATTGCAATTGCCCCGTAAAATAAGCTGACGTCCTGTTCCGCGCATCTGATTGGTTCAGAGGGTTGCGACTGTGGTCGCGCGACTGAAAAATCGCGCAGCGAGCGACAGAGCCAAAGCAGTCGCTTTGCGACCAAAGCGACCGTTTGCGACATTGCTTAGTTTGCGACCATTTGCGACACCGTTCATTCACTGGCCATTTGGCCCCGCAAAGTCTCGATATAACGGAGTCGCTGTATACGAAATATCGCTTTATTCGATGTTCTGCGGAGTCCCACTGCAATTCGTCCGTTTCGTCTTGAGATTACCTGGAGTGTGGCTGCGCCGTGTGCCGCTTACTACGAACTGCAGAGCAAGAAATAAGCGCGAGGCAAATCGGGGGTAGTTAACTATACAGTTACGTGTGTACTGTTCTTCGACCGGAAAAGTTCTGCGTAGGCCACTGCGGCAGTTGACGGCAGATCGTCGAGACTGTGACTGATCAGCGACCATAAGTGACAGGCAACTTCCAACGGATGCATCAGAATCTCACTGTTCTCTCTCTCTCTCTCTCTCTCTCTCTCTCTGTTTGTGTGTGTGTGTGTGCGTGTGCGTGCGTGCGTGCGTGCGCGCGCGCGCGCGCGTGTGTTGTGTGTGTGTTGTGTGTGTGTGTTGTGTGTGTGTGGTGTTTGTGTGTGTGTGTTGTGTGTGTGTGGTGTGTGTGTGTGTGTGTGTTTGTGTGTGTGTGTGTGTGTGTAACCCCTGTCGAGCTATGTTTCTATTTATGCTACGTTTGATGAACATCCGGACTGCTTGTGTGCACCTCCTGCGTTGCTATGGCAGCCTATCATTCTTTAATGAAATTCGCTCTCTACGCTTTCCTTATAATGAAAGTTCACTTGCGTAAAAACGGTTCGACAACGGGCGACGCACTCAGCTGTCTCGTTGTGTATCGGATGCAAGGAGGTTGACGATCGGATGGAAGGAAAGCAATGCGCACGAAGCCAAGACATTCGGTGTTGCAAGTGAGCTGATCCCCAATACCACACGTGATGGCGCATCATAGTGTACACCAAGTGTCTAGTCGAGCGAAGGCTTAACAAGCGCTTGAGTACGTGTATATATAGGTTAAATGGGAATTACACAAATTGAACCGGAAAATATAAGAAACTGCAGGTTCAGAGACAACGATTCTTCTCTTGCAGTAGTGGTAATTTTAAAAGCGAGGGATTTTTCAGAGGTCATGAGCCTCAAAAACCCTAATCTCGTCTAACTTTTGTTTACAACTAGAGTGTATGTACATGTGTGTGTAGTGAATCGCCTGTATCGAATTAGAGAGATTTCAAGTGGAGCGACGCAAATCAGTCTTATTTCTTTTAAAGAAACCGAAACGATGGCACCAATCATGGTTTGCTGTCACTTGTTTCGGTTTCTTTAAAAGAAAGAATACTGATTTGCGTTGCTCTATTTCAAGTCTCTCAAATTCGATACAGGCGATTCACTATACACACATGTACATACACGAGCTTGCGTTCGCTCGCTCATGCTTCCAAAATGCTGCGCTGTCTTAAACGGCACGTCGTGTACACTGGTACCTGCAGCTTGAACAGTCACTGTGGGAGAACGCGCGGCGCTCGTGAAGGTCTTTGATCCTCAACTGCTGCATTGTCGCGCTGATCGACGGCCTCTCGATGCTCGCTCGGGATCTCCCGCATTTGTTTGAGGTCGGCCGCGCTTACGGCGAACGACCTCCTGTTTTCGCGCTCGCTGGAGCAGGAAGAGCCCGATACGCGGTCAATTGTGTGTACTCGGAGGGGCAGCAGCATGGGGCCTTGATCGTGGTCGATAAGCTGTATGCGTTTGCGCCGCCTGACTGGAGGACTCCTGTACCATCTGAACATCGAGAATACGTAAAAACTTATTTGCGAATCTTGTACTTAAAGTGACACTAATTTGTAACAGTAAGTTAGTATAGACTGATCAATTAATTACACTCTTAAAACTATAGTTTCGTTAATTTCATCACCATAGGTGTATTAATAGCTTCGTTTCATTTATTGATTTCAATTTACACACACATGTGCAAAAGAGTCGTCAATGGAGGTGAACGCAAGAAAGCCGCGCAAACGCGGCTTGAGGGAACCTCACCACCTTTAAGTACAGTATACCTGCATGGTAGAGCACACTATATACACTTTGTATAATGTACTGATACAGTTCAGAAAATCAGTGTCAAAAGTTTCACGTAAATTTCCGCATGAGATCTCCGATGGTGACGTCTCGGATGTCAAAGTAGGTTTTTTCTTGCTTTTTTTGTATTTTGGCCACATTGGCTCAACGAAATTTCCTGAAACTTGGTATGTTATGTCTCTGGCTACCTCAAAAAACAGTGTACTTCATTTTTACGGATTGGGAACTATGTAACCCCTAGTACACGCAGTCAAAATGTATACGTCATGGCGACTGGCACGGGAACTTCAAGGTGGCGTCTCCACCCGCGTTTTCTTTTAGCGCGTTTTATCGTTTACCAAGCATCTCTTCGCAGCAAGCTTGAGAGAGAGAGAGAGAAATGTTTTAATGAAAAGCTGGAGATGTTTGCCTGGCTATTCGCCTGACATGCTACTCCAGGTGCTCCAGGGTGATGATTATGATATATACACTGACAACCACACATACATACATAGACTACACTGTTTACAAAGTTTCGGTGAGGCTTGTGGCCCGCAAGAAAGTCAGCAGCGCTTTCGTTTCACGTAACGCACAGGTGCTGTTTTGCCATGGGCCCAGAATGTGCCGCAAGCTTGGTGTTTTTGGTATTGTAACAGAGTAATTTTCGGGAAAAAAGAAATCTCTTTTTCTTTTTTCTGTGGCAGGACTGAAAAGCGGGCGAATGTCCCTTTACTCTCCCTTTATCAAGAGCATCCCTTTACCCTCTTGGTTGGTTCGGCTTATTTGGTTGGTGCAACTTGGTGGTGTTTAACGTCCCCAAGCGAATCGGCCTATGATACTTGATGGTAGCGCAGGCTAGGGACAAAAGGAAGGCACACTCGACACAACACAGCACATGTCGAGCGTGCCTTTCTTTTGGGAGACGTCGTTTTGAAGGGCTCCGGATAATGTCGACCTCCTGGGGTTCTTTAACGTGCACTCGAATCGCGCAGTACACGGTCCTCTAGCACATCGCCCGCACCCGTCGAAATGGGGCCGCCTGTATTTCGGGTCAGCGGCCGAGCACCGTAACCACTGGACCACAACGGCGGCTAACTGAAAACGTTTAAGCATTGCCCGCACACTGCCGATAAATTAATGCAGCGTCTTCCAGCTGACTTGGGCCAAGCTATAATTACGAACAAATCAATCGTTGGATCGAGACAACGTTGCTGTTGCAGCAGTGAACAGCGTATGTTAGGCAACATTTATCGCGGTTTAGCCATCACAAGCCATTAGTTAAGCAACACTAGCCAACATGAGTCACTGCTATCCTGTGCTATAGTAGTATGCGCGTAAATGCGGTCTAGCTGAATTCGGTCATGAAGTATATAGGTGTTCACCGTACTCCCGGTGCAGGATGTGAGTGGAAGAGACTCAGGATAACGTTGTCTTCAATTCACGTGCACGGGATGTAGTATACGAAAACGTGTTTCTCTCGTGCGAGTCGTTCACGTGAGCACGTATAAAGACCGGGAGCACGTCCCTTTATGGGAGCGCGTCATATCCACTACGTTTCTTTACAGTACCATTGAGAGGTTGTACGGTAATTACATTATCCCTTGGATATAATCGCATATCACGCGTTGCGACTGGCTTTCTGGCGCAGCCTATCGAAATATTGCGGCATTGGCCATCAGTGGCCCTTGCGCCATAAAAAAAAAAAAAAATATTGCGGCAGGGTCCGCCTCCAAAAGCTATGTTGATGTGAAGCGCAGATCGTCACGTCCTCGCAACGCAGTCTTGGAAACTTATGTGCTGAAGAAAAGTGTGCATACAGGTATGCGCACCGTATTCACCTTTCCCTGCTACTGCGGAGCCTCACGTCCAAAATATTGACCGCGAAAACTGTAGCAGCTCAACCGAGTTTTTTTTTGTTTGTTTTTGTTTGTTCGTTGTTTGTTTGTTCGTTCGTTTGTTTGTTTGTTTGTTTGTTTGTTTGTAATCGAGCTGTACTGTGCTAATAGTTGCTGTCACGCTTACGTTAGATGCAGCATAATCACTTCGCAGTGCGTTGTGATTTCGGTACGCAATAATTTAATTAATATCTGTGGCTCTAGATGCCAAAACGAGGATATGATTATGAGGCACGCCATGGTGGAGGGCTCCGGAAATTTCCACCATCTGGTGTTCTTTAACATGCACTGGCATCCCGCAGCGCAAGGGACCTAGCATTTCGCCTCCATCGATATGCGACAGCCGCGGCCGGAATCGAAACGAGGCGGCCCAAAGAACGGAATTTGCGTTTACTTTCTGTATACGCAGTGCTGTATACATACCGCAATAGCCGTGCATGATGCCATGCGACGGAGACGGATCGGCTTCAACAAAGATTCCACAGGGATCGTTTTCCTCGCGGAGCAGCGGCTTGCCAAGTCGTTGTGTCCCTTGTCGTCTCACTCGGAATGCCTGCCGGCAAGCCCTGATTGATGAGTCGCGTAATTGCGGCTCTAGTGGCAATGGCCTTCGAGCCGAACTGGCGCTGACATGTCGTGCGCTGCCGGAGTGCGACGCGTGTACGATCGTTTTCTTGTCGCGACAACGAAGACGCCCCGCGTCGTCAGTTGTCTGTCAAAGCCGTTTGTGTAATGGAGACGGGGCTCACAGATGTCGTCGCGTGTGCCTTCGTTTAAAGGACGCGAGTGTTGGGAGCCCTTGTATCGACTACTCGTCGCGTACATATGGTGCCTCGGTTCGCCGCTAGACGGCACAGACGCCAATTTCGACAGGCGCTCCCGTGGTCCGCGTACTTTTGCTCAAGGAATAGATGGATGAAAATATTAACAAGCTGGCAGACGTTTCGATATCTGGACTTACGACGTCAGCTAGCGTGTCCTATGGACTTGACCCGCGCTCATCTGCAGCTTCAAGGACACTTTGTCTCTTTCCGTCGGGTCCCTTCCTGGCTTCGCACTGTTCATTTGTGATCGCAATCCTGGCGCCGTGTTCGCTTTGTAGTCCTCCTCCTCAATTCGTTCGCTCAGCGCAGTGACGCGACAGTCTTCGCTGCTCTTAACGCCCTTTTGTTTGCGAACGGAAGCAGTCGTTGCCGTCGCTGTACGTGGGGTAATTAGCGTATTACACACTTCGTAAGCCTGTCTCCTCTACTTCCGGGCGTTGTACCTCGTTCACGGGGCACTTGCCACTGTGTCAACTGGTTTGTTCGTATCGGCACCCAACAACTTGTCGACTAGACAAGTTACGTCTGTCTGTTTGCCGTAGGCGTTTTTTTTTTTTAAGGCTTAAAGAGTTCGTATGGTAGTAGGCGGTGCCGTATAACACACTCCCCACACTCAAGGAAATGGAGGTGAACCGAACAGTAACCGCAATAAGAAGAACCACTACCACCTGCCCATCGAGCTTCACGCATGTATAGCATACGAAATGTAACTTCAAGTTTATCAACGTGGCAATACCTTTGTTTGTATAATAACCCACGCCTATTATAATGACTGCTCGGGGGCCCTAAGAAAATAAAAATGAAATGAAATTAAACGAACGGCGGGGTGAGATAGTATTCAGCAGCAAGTTAGGTGACTTCTCCACCTCCTAGGAAACCGTCTAACGTGATCTCCTTTCGATCATTTAGTGAAATTAGTGGCAAGCGGTCTGCAGTTTTATTGACGTGTTCTTGTGGGAAGCAAAAGCCTGCCGATTGACGTACTGCCGCTCCCGTTTGAACATCGAGCCTCTCTCGTAGCGGATGCAGGAGGAGGCAAGGGGGTGCTTGCTCCAAACACGGCTCGTCCCTGCCGCCTGCCTCTTTTCGAGACAGGCGACGTGCGTTCAAGCGCCGTGTTTGTCGAACGACTGCCCTTGCGTGTATGTGCGTTTACGTGTGCGCCCATGCCGCCGCGATGTGAGTTGTGGATGCGTCTTGGCAGCTGGCTGCGGGAACTCGACAGCGCTCGGCACCCATTTCTTTTCGTCTTGCCTTCTCCCGCCTTTGTTTTGAAACAGTTCAGGTGTCCGCTTTGATAAAGACGTTTCGTGCGACACTGTCGTGTACTTTTGTCAGAGCAACAACTTCGTTCTCTTGCTACTTGTCAGAGAGAACAGCAGCAGCAAATCAGCCTACTGCGATTGATTTATTCAGTAATACCGAGGGTGGTGAAGCGCTATGAGGACGACGTGGACTAGGGCCGACAAACGACAGCCGCTTATAATACAACACCGGTATTAATGTAGCACCAACTATAGCCCAAACTACCACCCTAATGATTTGTTCAGCCGTGGTTGGTTGGCCACACTGGGACCGTCGACGGAACTAGGGATTTGCGCAGGACACTGTCCTTGTTCGTAGGCATCCCCTATAGACATCAAGTTCTAGTCCTCGTGTGTTTCCACTGGATTGTTGTGAGAATCCGTGAGCGGCATACTTCCGATGATGATAATGGTTTTTCTTTATATTCTCATAAGAGCACGTAATTGAAAGCTTGCCTTGTGTGTAAGCCACCCAAGTGCTCATACTGTGTCGACTTGTCAACCCGTAGTTTTATCGTACAGCAGAGAACGTTGACGTAATGGAAATCTTTCCGTGCGGCAGATTAGCGTACATACTGTACGGAATGATATCAAAATTAGGCATCGCTATAAAGCTCTCGCTAATACCGTCTGACATTCGTTATTGTAAGATTGAAGTAACGCAATTGACAACGTTTCAACCGATGGATTTGTCCTTTTCAGACATCCGATCCTTCTCCGACCACTGTTGATTGCTTCTATAATGCTTCTATAACGCCGCCTGCTTAACAGCCGATAATGCGACTCGAAGAGGAAGCGTTTGACTCGTTTTGAACCATCTCCGTGTGCCTGATGGCTTGCCGCGCGACCTCGCAGTCACGATGCAATCAGCGCGTTTGTAGTGTTCGATGCGTTTGTATATAGAACTACAACCTGTACATCGCAGATACGAGCCCTGTCTAAACGGTGTATATATACAAACGTCGTAGGGACGACTGCTTGGCGAACTGCCATCGCACATGTACGTACGCCATTTGAAAAGAGAAAGCCGGGAAATCCGGTGGCTTCAAAGCTCTCCGCTGTGCAGCGATCGTGAATGGCACATAAACGCAGGAGGGAAAGTGCGGTGGGATGAGGGAGGGAAGGAGACGCGAAGGTTGCGCACTGGGCAAGGACAGTGCAATCCCTGCCGCCGCTGTTTCTTATGCTGTCGTGCGTGCCCTTCTGATAACTCCTCAAACGCCTTTGTATTGTTCTGTTAAGACAGGCGATATCCGAGAGAACAGCATATACTGTTCCGTCCATCTTGAGCTACGCATTTGTGTACGCCACTTGTATTTATCTACTCCTCTCCAATGGAAGCAGTGAAAACACAGGCATGCCCAGATTGAGAACACGCTTCGAGTAAAGTGTGCCCTCTGTTTGTACTCGATCGCGCTTAATTTCACCGCAATTCACTCAGTATCGATTGCTGCGTGCTACCATTTTACTGAAAGCACCCCCAGGTCTGGCGGGTTGTTCGACTTGCCGCGTTCGGTCTGCAAAGTTGGGAAAGAGATCTTTTTTTTTTCCTTTGTCTCGGTGCCTGCAGGCAAATAATTAACCTGTGTAATTCACGTACCGCACAGATACCTAATTACTCATATCCGTGGTGCTACTTCTAACTGTACTTGGGAAGCCACTTGGTGTCCCTTTACTATATAGGCCCGGCAAGCCGCAATAGCAGCGGGGCTCTGGAAGAAGTAGAATTAGAAAGCGCTGTACTCGATGTCCGGAAACCCTGGCGTCTCTTCAATGCATGCTGTCCTATAGACTATATGCAGTCAGGAGAAACATATCGGTTCTGCATAGTTTAGTCCGTGCCTCTTACGGCAGTGAAGTGCGATCAGTCTACGTAACCTCAAGCGTGCGTCACATGGTGTGCGAATAAGCGCATCTCTGTATAGATTATTGAACAAGCATCGAGGCATGGGCGGAGACGTCCTTCAAATGTTGGGTCTGCAGCCACGGCCCATAACGTTACGCGCAATTCACTGTGGAGCTTCGCCCTGCGAAGCTTCCATAGTGAACCACATATAACGCAGTCCGAGCTGCTGCCTCGTTCTCGCGCACTTCCCCAAACAGGTCTCGATCCATCATTTTAAATATTCCGATCTCAGCGTCGGGGCGCTGCAGGCGCAGGCGCCTTGGCGGGCGCCCCCTTCCCGCTGTCGCTTCGTATTACGAGGCGGCCAACTGGCGCCGCGGCCTTCTCTGTTCGCGCAGCGTCGTCTAGTTCACTGTATAGCGTCGTTGGGGCGATAGCGCCATCGCGTAATGAGGGCTCCGGGAGCGGCTTTTCCGACGAGGGGTCTTGCGTTGCTCGCTGCTGCGTGCATGCTGCTGTTGCTCTTGCTTCGCTGGCCGGTCGTATCTACGCGCGCCTCTTGGGCGATCCACTGGACCGATGAGGCCCCAGAGCAACAGCGGCAGCAGCAGACCAGTTTTGGGGCCGTGCGAGGCGTTCGTTTTGCCCCGCTGCTTCGGGGAGTGACCCCGCTTATCCAGTTGTGCCATTTCTTTTCGCTAATCTCGCGCCTTTCGTCGGCTTCGTTCGAATTTGCGGTATACTATACACTCGCGAAAGCCCCCCCCCCCTCTTCACTCGTATATGTGCCACATACTGTACGCTCACATTTGACCAAAGTCGAGGCCGTATAGAAGTACGAAGGGCGGGCTTGCGAGAAAGTCGGTGGTGGCTACCGCGATTCGAAACGTCGGCTGCACCGTGAAATGGTAGGTCTGCGCGCTTCGTGCGTCGTTGGTTTTGCGCGAAGGCGACGCCAAGTGCGGTCTAGCGATGATCGCCCGCTGGCCGTGTGCACAGTGACAGCAGTGCGCGGCAGGTGGGGGAAATCTGCGTACTTTGTTTCGAGGCCGTTGCCTCCTTTCTCTCTTGTTTCGTAATGTGTACTTCTCTCTCTCTCTCTCTCTCTCTCTCTTGCGTTATTCGTGCGTAGCCTTTCTGCTGCGTCTGAGAAAATGAAACAAAGACAACTGTCCCTGTGATAAATATCAGATGGGACGGAAGAAGGAAAACCGATCTGATGAGGTGTGTGCAGGCTGAAGCTTATGTGGTGCGCTCCCTTGTGTTGCTGGTTTCATTAAGCTGACATGCCGTTCGAAGACACGGGAAACTTAATTTTATCAGGTCAAAGAGCTTTTCCTGCGTGCTACTCATCGCCTCATAGTGAGGCCCATAGTATACCGTACTCTATTATGCACAATTGTTTCGCTTTAGCCCGTGTGATCTGTAACCTTGCTATTTCGTTTCCTTCGTTCTCTCTTCAATTTCTATTTCCTCTTTTCGCTCTTTCATAAAACTTGTAAAAGGCAAGCGTCGTGCCACTTACGATGGCACTTATACCAACCTGCCTCTCTGTCAATTATATATGTATATTTTTACTTATTTTTTTCCCCTAATGAAACCAAATCGGAGCCAAAGCAGTTTAGCTGAATGAATTGTTACGCGATGTTCTAGATGGATGAATGAGAATGTGTAGACTATTTTACAGATGGGTTTAGGGGCCGCCATATTTGACTGTTAACCTAGCCATTTTGTATCTTGAACAACTAAGCGAACAGTGCTACGGTATAGACGCATACGCATGAAAACGGTTGTGTTGGTGCACTCGACGTTTCATTACCTTGTTGATTCACGCTGTGATATACAAAAAAGGAGAAAACATTCGCTTCAAAGCCCAAGGTGGAAGCGCCCATCTGTCTAACGTAAAATCGTCTACAGCAACAGGTGCGCGTAGCATTGCGCGCTTTTACACGATAGGCGAATTAATGCCGTCGTCACTGGTGTGTAGTATCGAATGCGCGGTGCTCCCCTTTCGTGCACATTCTTCTTCTATGCGCGCCCAATTATGACTCGTGCTTCGCATCGTATCTGTGACAGCTGCATATCTGTTCTTTTCGCCTCGATCGTGTTCGCTGGCCAGGTTTGTTGGCGTGCGTTCAGGGCTGCATTCGCGCGCGCGCTCGCCCACTCGATCACTCTTCGGCCAACGCGAAACCACGCGCGAGCGGCGTGATTTCGAAGGAGGAGTCGAGGGAGGCATGAGAACGTGCTTCGCACAGCTGATGCGGGGGGTACGAACGAATCACGGAGGACTTGTGAGAGATGCGTTTACCTGTGTGGCGAAAGGTTGGGAGAGCTTACGCAGAAGTTGTGAGCGTCGTGTCCGTGACCTTCGGTCGCTTTTAAAGGAATGCGCCATACGCAGCAGGAATGCGAGAAGAAAACAATTTACATGTAATGTAATGCGAGAAAAAAACAATTTAGAGATAACTCAATGATTGGTTTGAGTATAGTGACACTGTTGTTTTTATAACATTTGCTAGCCATCAGTTAGCAACAATATATTGCCGATCATGTGTCAATTGTTGTGCAACATCAGCCACCCAGTGCTGCAATTGAAAGAGTAAACACGGGAGTTGAACTTGGTCACATATATTCACTGTAGCCCGTCACGGAGTGTGGGTCGAAAAGGTCCAGGAAGGAAGTGCCTCCATTAAAAAACAACAACAACAACAACAAAACACGGTGGGGATCGCTTGATAAATTGACATGACGCAAAAACGAAACAAACACTGGTGGAAGCTCTGTTTTGAAGTTTTCGTTCTAGCTCACCGTGACGTATTATACTGTTACAGTTAGTGTTACGGGGCCGGGGTTCGATTTCCGGCCAGTGGCGGCCGCGTTTCGATGGAGTCGATATGCAAGAACACCTATGTGCTTAAAGGGAAACTAAAGGCAAATATTAAGTCGACGTTGATTGTTGAAATAGCGGTCCAGAAACCTCGTAGTGCTACTTTTATGCCAAGGAAGTGCTTATTTTGAAATAAAATCACGTTTTAGTGGTCCGCATCGCGTTAGCGCACTTCAAATCACCCGCCTGAAATCAGACTTTCATACGCCACGGCTGCCGTGCCCAACGTTGCCCGCCTCTACTGCGCGGCCGCCGACACTAGTAGCAGCAGAGCGAAAGTAGCGGGACCCACAGCAGCAACAACGGCGATCGAAGCCATCGAAGCTTGCCGCAATGGGTGTGGACGGAGAACTTGACAACGAGACATTGGCTCGCGACGCTGGGCTGTACGCCGCGGCAGTACGCGATCCCGAAACTACCACTGAGACGCGACGGCGAGAGCGAAGCAGGGCGCCGGGCGAAGCGCAGTTCGGCGAAAACGGAACCATTGAACCACGCGCGCCGTTCCCCATGGCAACGCCACAGAGGTTCTTTTTCCCATGAATCAAACGGAAACGAACAAACAGCATTTTATTACGTCTTCTGATGCACGGAATGTTCTTTTTTTATTGCTGTTGGTTTGATTACTAGGCAGACTCTCATACGTCATCGGGATCACTTCGAAAATGTCCCACTCGTGGCGCTCATCATGTGATACATTTAGCTTAATTTCTCGGTAAATAGGGCACTGCTGTTGATAATATTGACGTTTTAAAAGTTGTCATACATTGAGCTTTCACTCTGACATAAACTGTTACTTGCCTTTAGTGTCCCTTTAATTAGATTTAGGTGGTCAACATTAATCCGTAACCCCCCAATGCCTCGTAATCACAACGGTAGTCATGGCACGTAAACTTGCGCACTTTGATGTTGACTTGTCGGTAGTGAATCTCCTGCAGAGCTATCTGCTCAATAGATATTGTTATGTAGCCGTAAATGGCCAAACGTCTTCTTTGTATAAAGTGACTAGTGGGGTCCCTCAAGGGTCGGTATTAGGCCCACTCCTATTTTTAATTTACGTTAATGATGTTTCTTTGCCATTCGTAATTCTTCTTTCCTCTTGTATGCCGATGACATCAAGATTTTTAAGGAAATTCATTCACTTAACGACTGTCGCTTGCTGCAGTCAGACTTGCGCTCTTTTTCCGAACGGTGCAACGGTAATAACCTTTCTCTGAATACCTCGAAGACAAAATTCATGTCTATCACTCGCAAAACATCTAGCGTGTCATTTCAATACTCTGTCAATTCTGTGTCCTTATGCAAGGTTTATGAGATCAGTGATCTTGGTGTTGTTGTTGACAGCGCGTTAAACTTTTCTGCTCACGTTAAGCGTGCTGCTATGCGGAGCCTTCGTTCTCTCGGATGTGTTTGTAGAATATCTCGAGAATTCAGGTCTCCCATGGCCCTCCACAAATTGTACACGGCAATATGTCTTCCACAACTTGAGTATGCGTCCGTGATATGGAATGGCATTGCTCAATCCAGCGGGAACACCATTGAACGAGTCCAGAAAAAAATTCCTCAGCATATATAACCATCGCTTTGCTAAAAATGACTCTGGATCTCGTTCAAATACTGCTGAATTATTATCACTGCCATCACTTCACTGCCGACGAAATCGTTCTGATCTCTTATTTCTTTACAAGCTAGTCCACCGTATCATATCCTGCCCTGTACTTCTCAATTGTGTTAATTTTCGAATTCCGCGTAAGTTAACCAGAGAGAACAGACCGTTTCATGTACCCGCCTGCTTCTTCCAACACTCTACCGTCCACAGAATACAAAGTCTCTTTAATGTTAATTATCTTGATCTTGACGTTTTTCATAGTCCACAATCATTGTTTTTATCCGAGCTTTGTACTGTTTTGACATAGTGTGGCACAATGTACAAAGTCTTCCCTTCTCAGTCTTTCCGCATAGTTGTATATATGCAATCTAATTTTTTATGCCCCGTCAATATTTCTCGTGTTGTCTTATTTTACACCTCCCCTTTTGTGTTCATTACTCTTTGTGTACGTGTTTTTGCTCTTTTTATTTCTGAAGACTGTCTGTATTGTATTGTTTATTTTTATTATTTTTTTCGCGTGCGCCTGCACAAAGACCCTACGGTTGTTCCTGGGCACGTTAAATAAATGATTGATTATTATTATTATTATTATTATTATTATTATTATTATTATTATTATTATTATTATTATTATTATTATTATTATTATTATTATTATTATTATTAATTTCCCATTGTACGTGTAGCCAACATCTTGCCGCAAAATTAATGAAGGTGGAGATGGAATAATGGTTTATCAGGGCAAACTTATTGAAACGTTTCCTCTTAATATCGTGTACAGTCCTTATATTGTCTCTCTGTGGCCTGTGCACATTGCGCATGGCCTGAACCAGTGGCGTAGCCAGGGGGTGGCACACCGGGCCCTTGCCCCCCCCCCCCCCCCCCGATTTCTTTTTTTTTTTTTTTTTTTCATCGCATGGCAGAGCGCAGAATGACTCTTGACCACGTCTGCCTGCCCGACCCCCACTTCAGATCAAGAGGTACGACCCCCGGAAAAAGTTTCTAGCTACGCCCCTGGCCTGAACGTGTTTTTTTTTTTCCTACTAATGTTCGTGTAGAGTTTCTACAAAACTAAGCCTCTAGACCGCTGTAGGCGAAAGAGTTATTCTTGTTGGCAACATTTGTGTGTGTATACTTTATACAGGCCTTGTATATGTAGAAAAAATATACCACATCTAAGCACGGTGGTCTTACGTCGTAACTTCAGCCTTCCTGGGTGCGTTCTCTCTACGGGGTCAGAAATGGTGAGAGAATGAAGGAGGGAAGAGAGGGCCTTTGTATTTAGGTTTCACGCGGATGAAGCGTTGTGGGGGTCGCGGTTGCTAGACTGGAACACCGAGTTTAGCGGCGGACGCGGAGAGAACCGATTCAGTGTCTGTCGTTATTCGCGTGATCCGTTACGTCATCAGGCCCCGATACGGATTGTAACGGGCAAACATTTTGACGTCCACCCTGCGGTAATGACGATGGTAACCTGAAAACATACAACCTTAAGACGCACCAGCATGAGCCATGCGGCATTTTACATTTGACCTCACTAAGCACAAACGGTTCGTACCCAAGATGGCGGTTCATGGCTACTTCGTACACGGGCTGTAGTAGGGGTATTTTCTCGTTTTGCATGTAGCTGCGTTTAGGACTTTATCTATGCCTGTACTAATAGGTCACGCGCGGATTTTCTCCGAAGCCACTGGTGATCACGCGTTCCCTTTCCGGCCCGTGCTGTTTCTTTACGACATAATGTAGCGCGTAGTCGCAAATACAAAGACACACAACTCAGATGCTACTAACAGCTTTAATTGAAAGGCAGCTAATAAATACTCCCACCGCGCAGGCCACATCAGGCATGACTGCAGAAGGCAAGAGAGATAACAAACTCAACGTACGAAAAAGAGCATGTTTTCTGTCATACAAAAACAGGCACTGCTTTCACAGGCACAACTTTTTTTTTCTTTTTTAATAACGCTTCCAATATATCAGGTGCCGCTTTATCTTTACTTCTATATATTCTATGTCTCGCTGCATGTGTTCCGATTAAAGTTGTTGTAGTACCGCGTGTGTTCTGTGTCTGCATTTCTTACCGCGATCTGCGCGATGTCACAAAAGCAAGCGCATCTGGATAAAGAGGAACGTTATGCTTTCGTAAAAGATATGATTTAGCCCAGAATTTCGGAGCAGTTGTCGCAAGATCGCTCTGCAGCACTAGGAAACCCAATCGCACTCCAGGACGGTGATATAGTGCCCACTCACATGTGATCGCCTAGCACAGATATTCTTCTTGTTTAGCAATAATACTGAGCTGCTTTTTACAAGGATGACGTTTTTGTTAAGCATGACACAACTATAGTGACATATGTCTGTAACAGTGGCTAAGCACGTGACAGCGAGCCGCGTGACAGCGCCGGTCTCGATCAAGCCCAACACCTGCCGTGTTCAGCATTGGATTGCATCAGGCACGTAGCCGGGAGGGGGGGGGCTAGACCCCCCCCCCCCCGAAATTTTGGTGAAGTAGGTGTTTTTACCAAAAATAAATAATAAAAATAGGTGTCTTTCTCAACAAGTCGAGGTATTCAGCAAGTGCCCCCCCCCGAAAAAAATTCCTAGCTACGGGCCTGGATTGCATGTCTATACGTTTGCGCATTACATATTTAGAAAAGAAAACTTAAAACAATGTACTGTTTGTAGTTTACGGCAGTGGCTACATTCGAATCTACAACACTCATATATCAACACAGGCGGTCTCGACTCGGGATAACGGCGCCCGTGATCTTCTGAATTCCGCAGCCTCACACTATGTAATCTGCGTGATACGCAACCTCACCTGGTTTTTACATAGTATCAATAGTGCACCGATATACAGCGCAAATATTGCGCGTTGCCGCTTTGCGTTTCTGACTGTGCTAAAAAATTAAGGCGTCGCTGATTATGGTTGCCGCTGTTCGATGCACATTTCCAAATGTGTGTGATATGCGGGTTCGTTTGCCTGACGAGGCGTGTGGAAGGGTGGTTTGAACCATCTGAACGTGCTGGGAAAGGCCGCGCCGTCGCTGGGAATTCAGAATGGGCCAGCAACGCACAACGAGCTTATAAGTGTGTGCGTACGGAGGCGAGCGCTCGCTCTTGTCCTTGCCGCAGCTCCGCTGGCTGCTGCCTCCGTGCGCGCGGTGGATCCTGTTTGGGACGAGAAAGGGGGATGCAAACCCCCCTTTCTTCTCTCCCCGAGCTCCGGGGGGTTGCGGAGGTGGGGTGCATCGAGTGTGCGAGTGCAACGCCAGCGTGCGCTGGGAAGGAAGGCGAGGGGGAGCCCGAGGCGGCCCGCTGCAAGGCTCCGCTTGGTCCGTATTTATATTTCATCTGACCCTCCTCTCCGAACCACTTTCCATCGCCACTTTGTGCGTGTAGTGTAGGGCCTAGCCAGGCACAGCCAGCAGGCTTCGCCGTTGGTGTGTATGTGCGCGCGCGCCTTTGGGGAGGGGGGCTAGAGAGCAGTTGGTGGTTGCTCCTCGGCCGATGGCTGGCCCGCTGCTCGGTTTCTTCGATTCTGTCCCACGGCGTCCACGCACTTCGTGACGCGAAGTTCCGTGCCTCATCTCAAAGCTGCTGCGCTCAACGTCGTCTCCGCTGTCTTCATTCTCCCAGTTGCTTGACCTATCCGTGCTACTGCTGCCACTGCGCGGGACGAGGCGCCCTTTTGTGAACTCGGCGTCGCAGCTGTCGCCGCGGTGCTCGCGTGTGTGTCTGTGTGTGAGTGAGTGCGCGTATACGTGCTGCACTCTTTGTTTGCGGTGAGAGAGCTGCCGTTTCCCCCCAAGTCGCCGGCTGCGAGTTACAGGCAGCAGCAACGAGCGTCGTCGTCGTCGTCTCTCTTTCGACGAAGGAGAAAGACGTCGCGGGATTTCTCGTGTGCCTCTCGTGCCTCATGGATCTCGCGCTGGGTTCCCGCTCCGCTGTGCGATAGCGGATGCTCATTGCGCGGTTATTCTTCGTAGGACCCGTCGACTTCGAGACAGCGGTTGCCGTTGACCCGCGTGCGTGATTGGGGCGACCGATCATCTATCTGCGTGATTGGGGCGATTGATCATCTATCTGTCTGCCAGCCGATCGGGTGCCACTCGGCCGCTGCCTCGAATGCCGGCGTGTTGGGCGCGTGTAAGCGGCGGCGGAGGCCGCTGCTGTGTACGATGAAGGGCGAGTCCGGGAAGGTTGCCGCGCCTCCGCCACCGGCCGTGGGAAACGTCGCCGCTCTGGACGCGTACTCGACCACTCAGGGTCGACGCCTTCGCATTTGCCTCCTTCGCCATTCGATGCGGCCCGTGACCTAGGCTTGAGCCGCATCCGACGCACCATGTCTTCGTGGCGCAAGAAGATGCGTGTCAAGTGGAACCGCAACTTGGACGGTGGTCCGTCGCCGAGCAACGCCGTGGGCGGCGAGGAGTCGCCGCAGCTGGGCCTCTTCGAGCGCCGGGGATCTCTGCGCAAGCCCTCGGCCCCGGATGCGGCGAAAGAGGAACCCTTCAAGAGGAGCTGGTCGTTTCGCATCGGTGGAAGCGGTGGCGGCTCCAAAACCAAGGATGCGTCGCCCGGCGGCAACGACAAGAACGCTTTCCTGCGCATGTTCCGTTTCGGCAAGGACAAAAAGAAAGGCGGGCACCAGGAACCCGGCAGGAGACGCATGTCGGACGCCGCGGTGACCGAGGCGGCGGCGCGCAAGGAGGAACTGTCACAGTGGTCCTCAGTGCCCCTGGACGTCAGCGAATCGCCCGAGGCGAAACGTCGCCAGGAGGCCGCTCTCGTCATGCGGGCGCACACGTTGCCGCGCTCTCTGGAGGCTGCCCCCGGCGGCAGTGAATGTCCAGACGACGCCGGCGGCGACGCCAACGCGATCTGGGGCCTCATCTACTGCGATCCCAAGGCAGAGGTGAACGGTGACGTTATCAGACTACCGCGCACCAAGTCCCCTAGAAACCGCGAGTCGCGCAGCGGCAAGGTCTTCTCCGACGCGGTGCTTCCGCACTTCCTGTCTCCCGGTCACGACCTCTGCGGCGGTGATTCCGAGCAAGATGACGAGAAGAGGGCACTGAAGAAGCTGCTGTTGAACGGAACGTGCCTTGCGGCGGATGTGCCGAGCGAAAACGCTGACGGCGGTCACTCGGTCGCCAACGGTGCCGTCATGTCAGGCTGTTCGGAGGCCGTGTCCGCCGATTGTGGCCCACCTTCGGCCGATAGCGTGCAGGCAGACTCTGGTGTGGTGAGCGGAGCCGAGAGCTGCAACGAAGGCAAGTTTCTCGTTGCTCATTCGGACACTGAAGCCGAAGAAGTGCCAAACGCGGCTAATGAGCCGTGCGATCACGAAATCTCGCTCTCGGAACAAGACGGTGAACCTGCGTCGAACGTCACTTTCGTTGTCGAAGTGAACGAGTGCTACCAGGACGACTGCGACCAGACCGAACAGGTACCCTGCATCGAGAATAATCGAGAGGACACTCAACCACTCGCGGATACCGAAGACGGATCTCAAATTTGTACAGACAGTCACGACGGCGCCCCCGAGATGTGTCCACTCGGGACGAACGCAGACTCGAACGAGCAGGCAGCCAACGAAGACGCCGAGGCGACCGATTTCGAACCAAGCTGCCAAAGACAGAGACACGATTCGGCATCGACCGATTCGAACTGCGAAGAGTGTCCCGCGCAAGACGAGTTCGAGTTCGTCGCTGCCGAGCCTGCTAGGCCCGAGCAGCAGCGGCGAATGAGTCGCGAGACCGTCTCTCCCATCTCCGACGTTTCCGACGACTTCCCGGCCGACGAGAAGGCCAGCTTCATCTTCCTCAAGCCGGACCGGGCCGGCGAGTCCTTCCTGTCGTCCCTGTCTACGCCCGACGACGATCTAGACGGCGGCCCGTTCGGGCATCAGCCTCTCATCGCTGGAGACGACTGCGGCACTCCAGCAGAGCGCTACGGAAACGGCGTCTGCAGCGAGTCGGACCTGGAGTCCGAGGACCTGAACGAACCCGAAGAACGGGAAGTAATAATCGTGGACCACCTGCCCGCCCAGGAGAGCCAGGATGCCCCGGACGTGTGCGTGATCGGGAGCGACATGATCCAGTCCGTAAACTACGAAACGTTCGTGCTCGAAAACGAGGTCACGCTCGGCACGTCTGGCGCCAGTTCCGCTCAGGAATCGGCGCAGAGCGGCGGCACACGGGCCAGTACCGCGCGGGCGGACACTCCGCCTCCCGCCGATGCAGACGGCTCGGCGCCACGCGACGCTGTCGAGGAGGTTCCCGGAGCCAACAAGCTGGAGGCATCCGAGGGAAGCTTCCAGGACAAGCTTCAGTACTTCAACGCCATCAGCGCCAGCCCGCCGAAAGCCGCCTCCGAGAGCAAACGTCCGCGCACGTCTCGGATCCCGACCGCGTCTCGGCTGCCCCGGCCCTCGACCGCTGCTCGTCCGGTGAAGAAAGAATCCGGAATACCCGTTCTCACGGTGGCGCCAGTGCCAGCCAAGCGATCCCGGTTCGGAGCGAAAGTCGGGCATATACCGCAGCCGAGCAGGAACAACGGCTGCACGCCTCAGCAGAGACAGCAGGTCACGCCGGCGCTGACAAGAGTGACGGCTGCCGTCGCCCCGAACAGGGATTGTTCTGTCGCCCCTAAAGTGCCGCTGTTTTCCGGAATCTCGAAAAACGCCAAGCATGCGCGGCACGCCGCAGCGGAGAGCAACATCGCCGCAGAGGAGGCCTCAAAAGCGCAAGAAGCCCCGGGACAGCTGAAGCGCTCGGGCACGTTCGTCCTCGAAGAATCTGAGCAGCAGCAGCAGCACACGGACGCAGTGCGGTCGGCTTCCTTGCCGCGAGCGGCAGCCGAAAAGGACGTTGTCGTACGAGAAACATCGTCTGCCTCTCCCAGGCCCAAGCTACACCAGCAGCAAACTACATCCGGCAAGGACAACGTCAAGGTGGATAGTGTCCAGAAGCGGCGTGCAGCGTCTCCCGTCGCCCCTGTGGTGCGCGATGCCGCCATGAAGGTTGCGGCCACGTGTGTTTCGGCGGCCTCCGCACCGCCCTCGGTGCAAGTGCCTGTGGTCGATTCGACCGACCGCGCCCTGCCTTCTTCCGATGGCGACAACGACGAGGATGCCGTCTGCCCGTGTTGCAGTAAGTTGTCGTGCTCGCGTGTTTGGAGCTCATCGTGCCCGTTGTTCATGCCTTAGCTTTTTATCCCCGGGTAATCCTGAGCCTATTCAGCTTAGCGGCTAGCGAGAGCATCTATATAAGTTGGGCTGTGTTAAATCTCCGAGCTGTCGTTCACAGTTGAAGTGACGACGGTGATAAGGGACAACTCGTTTGTGGCGTAATCATTGGCCTCTTCGTGGGCTGGAAGGCCGCACTCTCCGCGGCTGCAGGGCTCCTCGGGTAAGTGCGCTATGACAGATAGTCTTGTTTAGGGGTGGTGTGTTCAACAATGTAGCCATGCTTAAACAGCACAGAGTTTTTGCACTGAGATAAACACAAGACACGTAAGGTGGACGGAGCGCAGTCTCATTTATTTTGCTGCTCCCGTCGACGCCTGGTGACTTGTATTTTTGTCAGTGCTCAGCTATACGCATTACATCGGCGCTTTACAGCCAGTTTGCTTGGCTCGCGTCTTTGTGTTTTCCTCGTACCGGCTCATCTGGTTGTTGTCCAACGATCCGCGACGACAAGTGCTGACCCCAAAAAGCTGTGTTGGCGCGCGCACTAGCCCTTTCCTGTGCCGCGCATCCTTCGAAAAGAGCCCTGCCCCCGGGAGCTCCCACAATTCATTCGTCGGCCCCGGGAGCGACCTGCTTGCCGCGGAAGTAACCTCTTTTTCCGAGCCGCGCTTTCTTTGTTCTGACACCCCCCGCGGTTTAATGCTGGAAGCCTCCTCCGCTTCTTTTTGGCGCCGCCGCCGGTGCCCCAATCTTCGTCGTCGTCGTGGAGATATATACGTCGCCTCGCTGTGGCAGCGCGCCACCCCGCCAATACGCGGCGAAATTCATTTCGCGCTCTTCTATTGTGTCCCCATTGTTTCCGCGCAATGTTCCTTCGCACACCTGTCTCGGCAGATAATAGGGGTCTGGGAATCGCTCGCTGGTACAGCGGTCTGCGACCTCTGTAGTCGAGGCTCTGCATCTACCCAGGACGCACGTTCTCATACAAGCTTCTTCGGGAGGAGAGGTTTAGTGTACGGGTTTACGTTGGTGTTATCCCTCTTTCTCCAGCAGCAGCGTCACGCTGTACAACTTTCTCAGAGTAGTAGGGTGTCAGTGGAGTGCAAATCGTAGAAAGGATAATTGTTTGAGAAGTTGAGCGCTGCGGTCTTGCTCTTGTGGAAGCGTTCATTAGCTGGTTTTCCGTTCGCAAGTTACAGAGCGTTCGTAATTTGGCGTCAGAGAATCCAACTTCGGCTCACACGATAGACTTCGTGTTCTTTGAGCGAGGTTACTGGTTCCGATAGCTTGTCAACTTTCTTTAGACTTATAAGTCCATGTGCGAGCGAGCGCCTTGTGCAAACTTTCGTCGAAAACCGACCTGCGGTTCGCTACGTATAGACCAGCAGCGTATTTTGGCGCAAAATGATGTCGGCTACGCTGGAGGCTTTCTTGTGCAACACACTGGCAACGAATATTACAGAAGGCGCCCTCCGGATTCGCGCCGGACTGCTTCTTTCCAAGGTCCTGGCGCCAACAATCATAAACGTCGGCTGTGAGGTCTGCACGCTTACTTATTTTTTCACCTCACGTCTTATGGTCTTCTGGTAGGTGGCGCGTAACGACCACGCAAGTGATTTCAGCGGATTAAATCGAAGTGTATCTCCAGGTAAGCACGAATCGGCGAAACTTGTAGGGGAATAGACAGTTGAGGGGCATCAACAGCCCCCCCCCCCCCCTTTTTTTTTTTGCGTCTATCCATTATTTTGCCGACTGAACGAGCAATTTTTATAAAGGCACTTTGGCGAACAAGGAGGCGCTATCAACAGCGGTGCTCGCGCGAGCGTACACACACATTCCGTGACCGGGCGATCAACCGACGTTGTTGTCTGCGGCTCCCGTGCTGAGCGCGTTCGATCAAAATTACCCGATTCCGTCTTGGCGTTGAGCCGCCGATGCCGGAGGCGTGGGGAGGTTGCCGCAGCTGTTGTGGGGCGCGGCTTGACCTGCTTTGCTTTCGGCGGACCCTGCAGAAGGGCCAGCTCGCTCTCTCCGTTTGGGCTTCACTTTGTAATCGAGTCCAGCCGCCGCCGCCAAGAAAAGCCCGACCTGATTGACGCGCGGCCGAGGAGACGGCTTGCAGACAAACGGGCCGCTCACGATGGCTCTTTCTTTCCCGATCTCGCCCGTGCGCGTTCGCTGAAGACTGTTATTGTAAGGAGCGAAGAAGACGTGCCTCCTTCCCCCTCCTTGTTTGTCTGCCCACTCTGTGTGGGCCGCGGTGAGATGGCCAGCTGCTGCCAGAACAGCGCACACCCCTTTTGGAGGTGCGCGCTCTGCTGCTGGCAAGAGCTGTTGCTGTTCGTCGAACTGGCCTCCGATGCGTGCGTAGGTATGCCAACTCCGGCTCCTTGTATCGTCGATGCGTTATATAGTGCCGTTTTCTTCTTTGTTCAGTTGTCGAAAACCTCGGCTCGCTTTGTTCCGCAGTGATGCAGCTTCAGAGCTTAATGCTATGCAGCTCGTGTTGCCGCATAGGAGTGCCTTCGAATGAATCTGCACATGTCGCCGACGAGGCCACCCATTTAGACCGTCGCCTTTTGGTTTCGACCACCAAAGCGTGCATTGTAGGTTATTAATGTCCGGCGGTGTGTTATTGTGCAACGAGGTTAGCAATGTGAGTCGCAGCGCCGGTGACCATACGAGGCATCGGCGTAGCAAAAGGATTTCTGTCTCTTGGTTCTTTCCTTATTCAAAGTACCTATACAGTGCTGACGTTTCAGGAAGCCACGATCCAGCTACATATATTCGACGTAATGCTTATGTGATGCATTGTCTCTGTTCCGCGTTTTCAAGCGCCTGACGGACCAGCCATGACGCTGCTTGTTGGCTTCCATCTGTACTTCCCTTCATGCATATCCGTTTTGACTCTGTGGGACAAGTGTTTGCGATTTGCTGAATTCTCGCGAATAATGTATCGTGTCGTTCACTGGTCACGGACGTTTATTGACTACTCATTAACGAATTACACAGCGTCTGTCGTCAGGTCCCGTTTGTGTCGGCAGCAACTTCTAATGTACTTTCAACGCAAAACTTCATGCAGACGAGTTTATCACGCCGCTATATGGGCTGGCTGTCTATGGTGGTCATAACAAACGAGTTCTTGAAACGGAAGTGAGCCCGAGGGCTCGTACTGGCGCTGGGGATGTTCCTAACGGAAGCTGCGCAGGAAGTGCGACTTTTTTCCGCCTATAACCGCGACGGGAGCGCACTATGAATTAAACATCCGAAGGAATTGGTGCGTGCGGTCTGTGTGTCGCGGCGGCTCATTGGAAGTCCGCAGCAGTGCCTTTTGGGCTTGGCGGAGTCCCGTCCACGCTTGAGCGCTCGTCCTGTCGCCGCTGGGGCCCCGACGAAGAACGTGCCGGCACGGCACAGGTCGACCCGGGAGACCTCTTCCCCCTCTTTGAGGTCGCTGACTCCTTCCGAGTCGTCGTCGAGCGTAGTGACTGTGTGTGTTGTGTATGTGCGCGCGCACGGCGCTCGCTCGTCTCACGGTCGCGTGAACATCCAACCCGCAGCTTCCCGCTGTGTGACCTGCCCGGAGCATGCCGGCACGTCGCTAACCAAGGTCACGTGTTTTTTTTTTTGGTTTTTTTCCTCGCGTCGACCTGTTCGCTCCCTGTCTTCAGAGCGGAAGGACCTTTGTCGTTCGCTGCTCGTTCATTGTTTCCCGCCGCTCGTCCGTGAGTTGCGGGTCTCCCCGGCTCGTTTGTCGTCTCGCCCAAGTTCCGCCGTGCGCCAGCCACCGGACTATATACTTCTGTGTGCACGTGGCAGCGTTGTGGTCTCTATTGTGTCTGCTGATTCTGAAGTGGAAGTCGGGAGGCGACGTTTTACGGAGCGACGGACACATTCGAGCCGCCATAGTTTGTTTTTTAAGGTGACAGATCCTGGGTGAGCGTGGTTCGCTCTCTTGCTTGGTGCTGATTGTGACCAGGAGCGTCAGTCCGAGGGTGGAAAACGGGGCGTTCTACGGCCCCATGTGTGTTTGTGTTTTCGCAGAACTTGTTGCTGAGCTATAGATGGCTTGCACGTGACGTCATGGAGGCAGCTTCATTCAGTACTGGTACTCCACGATGGTGGTTTTGATGACAAACAAATGTGCGTCAATGTGAAAACAACGTAACAGGAGCGTCTCTGTGTGTGCGTAAACCTGCATGTGATGTTTTGATTAAACATTATTGCGGCATCGCAAACGTCGCGTCTCCACATGCTGGTGCTCCAACATACAGTGTTTCCGTGACGTCGGTGCAAGCCATCTATAGCTGGTATACAACTTCAGAAAAACCTAGACACCTAAGCACCACCAGCAGAAAGAAGTGCAAAAAAAAAAAAAGAGCTCTTGTACTTCCTCTTTCTGCTGATGGTGCTTAGGCGTATATAGGTTTTTCTCGAAGTTGTGTTTGTGTGCCTGTGTGCGTATATTATGTGTACGCAGTGGATGTCAAAAAAAAAATCTGTAGTGAGTGAATAGTCTGCGCCAGTGTGTGCGGACACGATAGTGCGGAGCCTACGGTTATAGTATTTCTGATGTAGCTCGAGCGTCCGTGTCACCCAGAGCAGCAACTTGAACAATTTGCGCGGCACCGCAGTGGGCGCCTCGTTTCAAACAAAGCAGTGTTCGCAAGCAGGGTCTCCATAGCGTCGGCTCTTCGCTCAAGACTGCCGAGAAAAGTAGGGAAATATACACTAAAAGTCCTTTGTCTCTTTCGTCGTTGCGCGGCTGCTCTTCTTTCTCTCGCTTGTATGTCAACACAATCGCCCACTGCAGTCTCTGTCCGGCAAGTCTCTCGGATATATCTCCTCGTGCGGAGACGACGGATCACGTCCCGAGCCCTTTTCTCTTCCATTTGCTGAGGAGCCTGCAGCGGGCACCGCCGATATCGTGCGCGTTACCGCCCACTTTTCCGCCTCTCTTTTGTCTCGCTTGGTGTTGTCTTCTCTCTCTTTCTGCCACTTTCGCCGATTCCACCGGCAGGTGTGTTGCCCATCCGAGAACATCCGCGCGAAAGCAAAAGTCTCACGTGCGGTCCCAGTAGTATATTAACTCTATGGTCCCAGTTGCGTGCCCGTGTGTGTGTTCATTATTCTTTTTTTTTTTTCCAGCTTCCTTATGAGGTAGCGTCGTTCTGTCAGCGTCCTCAGTGCCGCACCTTGATCGTTGCGCGGCGGCCTTTTTTTCTAGGGAGACGAGCCGCTCCTCGATGGCGAACGCGTTTTGCTCGGAGACGTCGACGTCCGCTAGACTTCCGGCGTACCTGCTGTTCTGTTCTGCCCAGAATACGGCCGCATCCTCGTCTAACCAACGTTAATATTGACGAGATCAGCGAGGAAGGAGGCAGAGAGGTCTCGGTCCTTTTGTGGTCTGGGCGTGACTGGAATAGAAGTCGGCGAAGTCCTCGCGGCACGACGTCGTGCCCACCTTCGCATCTGCTTCCTTCGAAGACGTGCGACGCGCGCGCTTTTTCGAGCTCAAGGTTGTTTCAAGCGCGCACGTCTTCTCGCGACGATTCACGAGCGTAGCATGGAGACACGTGTAGAGACAGCGCGAACGGCGGCGTGGATTTAGCAGCTGCAATCCGAAACGCAGGGCACGTTCAAGCAAATGCTGTATGTCACCCAACATGCATGCTTCGGACGGCGCGTGGCGGTTGTCAGGCGCCCTTCGCGAGGCGCCTGCATTTCGCCATTTATTGCGTGCGTAGTGGCGCGCTCTTTTCGTGCGTAGCCTAGCACTCCACCATTTCTCTATGGTCCTGCTTTCGAGGCAGCGTGCGCGTGTCCATATGACCTCCGCTCTTCCGACTTCGCATCGTTACAAACTTTGACGATTGCCCATTTCCGGAGTGGTGTTTGTGCCGCCCAGACACGGACATGCTTAATAAACAAACACAAGACAGTCGGGAGCAGACACTGCATTTGATTTGTTGTGCCCCTCGCAGATGAAAAGAAAGTTCTATTGCCAGCTGGATTATTGAACCTTTCCAGCTGGAACGATTTCCGGTTCGATAATTCAGCTATATAACATTATAATTCAGCTCTGTGTCGACGAATATCCAGCTAGAATATGGCAGAATTCCAGCTGAGAACTGACTGTGTTCCTGTTGGATGTTCATCCACTTCACGCTGAATTATTGAACCCTGAGTCTTTCCAACTGGAAAGAATTCCGGTTCAATAATCCAGCTGGAAATTGAACTTTTTTCGTCTGGGCATGCACTGTAAAATTTGATACATTATCTAGAAGCAAGTGCATGTACTAATAAATGCTTCTGGGCGATTTCATTGTAACCTTTGCTTAGTTGGGAGTTTGTGGCCTCTCATGAAGAGCCTCGTGCCCTTTCTTTGTATGGAGTACAAGAGGGTGTCTGACTTTGGATTTCGATGAATGTGTCAAATAGGATGCGCCTAAAGTGCAGCGCGACTCTTAAATTGCATCAAGTGCAGGTCCTCTAAATGCTGAGAAAACCCTGTAAGCCTCAGAATGTCCCAAGTAATTTAATAACCTTTTTACAGTAACAGTTTTGATTTCGCTTCCAAATAGCTGCCTGCCGGGACTTCTTAACACCGCAGATAGTCACGTACAAGCAGATTGTTGCAATGTTTTGACGTTCGCTCACCTGGTATGCAGCTATACACATAGCACCATGCTATAAGAAGCAGCATATGAGGTGAGCGAATGCCAAAACGCTGCGTTGGTCTGCTCCCACATTATCACCGATACAGCTTCCAAGATACGAAACAGACTTACGCATATGATTTCATTGAGCTGATTCTGGGATCACCAAGGTCTGCTGTTATTTTACTTCCTAGGTTTAGATATCTGAGACCTTCATCCACTGAAAAGAGAAAGAGGCATAGAAGGCTGAAATGTCATGTCACTACTCCTTCGTAGCCTATAGTTGGAACTTCTGGCAATATGAACTATTGTAGCTTGGTAGTAGAAGTAAATATCATTTTTACTGTAAATCTGCCAGGAGAGTACTTTTAAAAGTAGACTTCTGAAGGTGAATACTAAGCTATGTTTATGTCGCTGTTAAAGCAATCAATTTCTAATTCAATTTTATTTTCCCGAGTCACCACATTAATTTTTCTTTTAGCAAGCTGTTTAAATTAGGAGCTCGCGGTGCCATTGCATGCCACAGTGTGCCTGGTAGTGTGGTTTCAAATTGTGAACATTTTGAATTTGTTTTTTTACTTTAGATATCTTAAAATAACGTATTCTGGTCCATTGTGGTAGAAAATTTTCAGTCTTTGGCACATTCCTTTGCTCTTTTTCATCAAATAACTGTTCTCTTCTGCCCCATCTTTTCTTATCTTTATTTTCTTTTTTGAACTCGTGAGTATCGAGGAGCACAGCACAGTGAACTTTCATTGCTTTTACATTACGCCTGTCTCTATCTCCATGCCTCGCACGTTGCTTGTACAGTGCTTTTCTTCAGAAATTCTTTCATTTCTAATGCATGCAGGGAAACTTATTCTACAGCGAAGCTGTATATCTCTCGTTGGTCCGAAAAATTTCACGGCGTGGTGACAGCACAAAACTTCTGTAGCACGTATGTGCCACAGAAATTGGGCAAATCCCACTACTCACCACAGACGCTTGCGTGCTCCTCTGCTAGCAGATGTGCGCGCTCCTTGTGTTTTCACCTCGGACACTGAGGAAAGGCATTCGGAGAGATGGACAGATGAGCCAACAAACGCAGCGTAGCGAAGGAAAGAGAAAAACTAGCAAATGCGTGTAACTCTGCTAGCATTCACTGTAGACTCGTGCAAACTGCAACGCCACAAGTAAATTTCAACCTCTGGGCGGTTTAGGGTCGCTTTAACAATTGAAGGCAAACAGCATATCTTTCATTGCAATTAGGCATACAGCATAGAGCTCATTATTCGTTTCTATAAAGAAAACCACAAAAAAAGCATCAAAACCGCATGATGGATGACAAGGCACCTATGAACAATGGGAACACCCTCCCACGCATTCCCGGTAAAGATTAGGTTGCAGTTGCTTTGCACTGCATGCAAGGGCTTCGAATGACATCAAATGGCCCTACCTTCTCCCCACATTTTCCCGCTTTCATATATAACAGGGAGACCCGTCTAGCAACTCATTCAGTTCATTCTAAGACTGCATGTGGTTAGACCACGGAAATGAGACACCAGAAGAACAGCGTGAATTCATTGCTCAATGAAAGGAACAAATTTATCTTCTTGACAATGGTCACGGAACAAATCACAGCCTACCACAGCAACCACAAAGCCATTATCGCTACCATTACTCTAAAGTAATAATAAAACATACCCTCCCCCCCCATCAGCATGCGTGGCGTTTGAAACAGCTTCGCTGGACATTCACGTTCGCAGGGCGGGATGGCAGCCAATTTTTTTCCAAGATTAAGCGGTAGTTTTGTCGCAGAAGTTGTTTTGCGAATGATATTTTTTGCATGCTTCTCCTTTATTTCATATTATGATGACTGTGTCGGGATATCTTTTGGAGGCAACCGAATACAATTTCTGTTCTTGCACCGTTATTCAATACAGTAAAGCTTGCTGCATGCAGAACACTGCAACATCCGTAAAATGGTAACACATTCCGTGCGACCCTCCATGGGAGGCTGTTTTCATGGTATTCTGCAGATAATGGAAGTTTACAGGTTTTATGCGTCATCATTGTACTGTATTATGTTGTATACTCGGTATGTATGTGCTATGATATTAACTTGTATTAATGTATACCATGTTGATAGAAACTATGTCCACTATTTTATGTAGTATGACGTTTATACTAACTATTGTTGCATTCTTTGATGTCCAGTTAGGATGGCATCAGTTTTCTGCTAATGTGCTTCACCTAATTTAGCAAATAAATCCTTTAAATGAGATATTTTCAGCATATTTGGTTTTGTCAATGAGATGAAAAATATGCTAAATGTACCTTTAATTCGAGAAAATTTTCAGTGCGCGAAGGCCAGGTTGTCCCATCTCTGAGCTTTTGTGCCGTATTTTTTTCTTGCGCTCTCAAATTTTGTCAATTACGCGTTAAGTACTTGTCGTTGTTGCTTTGGTTATTGTCACAGGGGGTTGTACATTTTTCACTGCACTGAGAAATGAATTGGGCTTACGTCTGTGCATAAAACTCTCACTAATGACCTAGTATGCAACATTTATTGTGCCACAAAAACTACACGTGTATGACAAAGAGAAAAAAGTACACATGGAAAAAAAAAGAACACGTTTACCCTGGAAAGCCCTTAGCCTACTTATTCTTAGTGGAATAAGCGGCTGCAGCAAAAGCTACATATTGGCGTGCAGCTCCTTAGACATGGAATCTAGCGTTGTAGACATAGGCACTACAGCAGACGGAAGTATTAACGTTTAAAGAAGTGGCGTATGATATGAATGGGATGACTCAGTTTCTTTGCACACTGCAGTAGACTCTCAGTAAGCAGAAATCTCTTAAAATGGAATTGCTGTTTAAAAAGAACAACTGACTCTTAAATAATATGGTTGGTTTCGTATTTGAATTCTGCACCCCTGTTAATTTGCGAGTAAATTGAATTCACGTTTTGTTTGCAGATACGAAGAAAAGCACAGCAGGAGCAGCCACGCGGGTGAATTCCCAAGGTCCCGGCACAGGTCCTCCCAGCAAGATAGGGGAGGCGCGAATCCAGGCCCAGACCAAAGCTGAATTCACCAAGGAGATCCAGCGACTGGGTGCTCTGTGCGAGTCGAGAACGAAGGAGCTTACCATGCTCAAGTTGCAGCTCAGGCATGCCTCTGCTGGATTTGCCTCTTTCGCTGTCATTGTCCAGCACCTCAATGCGCAGGTTTTGCAGGTAATCCGGACTGTTCATTATTTTCATCCTTAATATGAAATTTTCTACCAAGAAGCCCTTTCTCACAAAGGGGTTACACTGAATTGGAATGGAAGTGAGCTGTCTAGTTTCATACCTGCCAACTCTCCCGATTTTACCGGGAGACTACTGAACTTTTGAGTAATCCTCCCGATTGTACGTTCACAGCCATAAATCTCCTGAAAAACGGCTCTTGCCCTATCGCAAAAGAAAGATAAGTTGCATGGTCCCTTATGCATTTGCGCGAGACTGGAAGGTGAAAGCCATCTTCTTCTTTTTCATCACAGTCAATTGCATTGGTTTCACCCAAAAGCCTTCCACATGCAACGTGGTTTTGCAGTGCGTCCATGGCCCACCTTTAAGCAAGCAGCGATGTCGTGTGATTATGTCATGTAATGTGGTCATAGGGTAACGTCAGCAAATGATTCTTTTCATCATTCATGTTGACACTGCCGACGCCAACAGTCACTTTCTGCGTTTGATGAGGCATCTAAAGCAGTTGTAAAATTTTCTGCCCGTGGTCTGTCGCATGCAGAACGCTTGCCACTTTTGCCACAGTACATTGTTGTCATGTGGACAAGCACACTAAGATTGGGAAAGAGCTACTAGTTGTCGCGGGACGCAGCATATTTTGTCCCTCAGTTACACATGTGTGCACGCGCCGTATGATCATGAGTACCAGTATGATTGCTGATGTCAGTCTTTCAAAGCTTTCTGTGACGTTGCTGCTGCCCTGATAAACAATAAATACAAACCTATGCCAGTTTTCTTTTGCAGAAAATGTCCACTTGCTTTGTAGAAAATTGATTCTGCCATCAGTGTCGCCATTTAATAGTCTTTAACCCCTTAAGGGCTCATTTAACAAAAAATTATGTTCCAAAATTGCCAAATTTTTTATTATGCGAAATGCTTCAGTAATGTGTTCAAAACAAAAAAATATTTGCGAAAACTTTTTTCGGCAGATAATAATGGTTTATTGGTCATTCTTCGCTCCACCATGTATTACTCTATAATACATGGGGCATTTGAGGTGTATTCTGCAAAAACTTTCTGCAATTCTAGAAAGTAAAGGTTGGAATTGAATTGCCGCGCACAAAATGCACTATTCCTTGATAGTTCACTTAGTGTGATAGCGTTCGACGCACGGCACTGCGCAGAGAGCCTTCTCACACCACCTGCACCAGATCCTGGTTTCCTTGCGGATGTTTTTGCCATTTCCGTCAGCATGTGGCCATGTTTGTTAATAAAACGCGCGGGAAACACAACGCGCGCATTCCACCAACTGTTGCGCAAACGCTCATTCAACAAAAGTGCCAATGACGGAACCCATGCTGCCATCTATGGTGTAAATAGAAAAGCACCATTTCTCGAGCTGGGCTCGTCAAAAACCTCTATGACGCGAGGGAAACACAAGGCGCGCATCCCGCCAACAAGTGCACAAACGCTCATTGAACAAAAGCACCATTGACGGAACCCATGCTGCCATCTGTGTTATAAATAGAAACGCACCATTTGACGAGCTGGGCTCGTCAAAAGCCTCTTGGAACATTGCAGAAGACCCATGACGACCACAGGTCGTCGTAAGCAAAAAAGTGGCGGCTGCTCATCACGAGCTTAGGTCGTCATAAGCCCTTAAGGGGTTAAAGCTATATTGTGCATTGTTCATCTGTTTACGCTGCTTTCTTTCCATTTTGCAGAACAACTCCTTCCGTATTCCAAAGCTGTCTGAGGAATTGCGGAAATCACAAGAAGAGATTGAGAAGGCCCGCATTGCCATTGGTGAGAGCAAAGATTGAAAAGCATTCTTGTGCCCTCTCAGTGTAGAAATGCCTTGTCCTTGAATACTGACCTTAAATATGCTCAGCACATGGAGCTACTTCTTCATAGTGTTCACGGTACTACTCGCAAGTACAGCTTAATTAGAAAATATATTAGTTCGTATTGCAAATCAGTTCTGCGAAATCCCACAAGGTGGCGGAAGGGTTGAGAAAGGGAAGATAGACAACCACCCGTTTGTAGCACGAAGCCACAAGGAAATCCATACGGATTTCTCAGAAAAAAAGCCTCTTAGTTGCCAAAAAGTTCGTCCTGGTCCGGGGTTCAAACCTGGGACCAACGCCTTTCCGAGGCGGTCACTCTACCACTTGAGCTAACCAGGAAGCTAGCAATTGGCAGCGCGAGGGCGAATTCGACAACTCGAAGCAACTGGTCACGTATTGCAAATCGGTTCTGCGGAATCCCACAAGGTGGCAGAAGGGTTAAGAAAGGGAAAATAGACAACCACCCGTTCATAGCACGAAGCCACAAGGAAATCCATACGGATTTCTCAGGATTCCATATGGACTTCTGAGAAATTCTTATGGATTTTCATGTCGCTTCGTGCTACAAACTAATATCACAAAATATTAGTTGGTATGTGCATTATTTCCACACATACTGGCACAGGTTTGGTGGCTGGTGCTGTATTCAGACATCAATAACTACCTTTAATGCACCAAATTAGTATGGGAATAATTTGTCAGCCCTGTAACAACAGCTTTTTAGTGCATAATCCAGGTAGTATATGTTGTTGCTTTCTTTTGCTTCATGCAAACTACAGAGGAGTACAAGAACAACATAGAAGAGCTCAAGCAGAGCCATGAAAAGGAAATCATTGCATTGAGGGCAGAGTTGGAAGCATCACACAAAAAGAGGACGGAAGAGTGTGAGTCATTGCTGCTATATGTCCACTTCCACCATCTGCATGATCGTGTATGGGGCTTGTGCCAATGAATGTGCCTTTTCTTTGCTTTTAGTGGAGGCAGCCCACCAAAACGAACTGACAGGGTACTTGGAGGCTCATGCACGGAAGGCAAGTACTGCGCATGCATATTTTTGTGATGTACAGTTGAGCAATATCAGCTCATCACTCTACCACTTGTTGTTGTGGAAGTGACATACGTGGGCTCTTCCACTGACGATAAGTAGCATTGGCACGTCAAAGCTGCTATGAGGGAATGCCTCACACATGTACCGGCTTGGGGAGGTTGAGCAAAACAGTTGCATACAGTGCTACTAAACCAGGAGTGCTGTTGAGGATAGCCTAGAGATCCTAGAATCGGTGCAAGCAGAAAAGCCATATTTCGGGTGCAAAATGACGAGCAGGTCATACAGATGCACTGTCCGATATGTAATACTGTGGAATTTTGTTTGCTCAAGCTGTTTTATGTATAGCTTTTTGGGGAAAATGTGCTGCAAAGATTTGGCACAGAGGGCAAGAAGCACTCACTGACACACTGAGCTAACAACCATTCCTTTATTGTATGTTCTTCTGCTGACCTGGCCCCCATCATGAGCAGGTTGCCGAGACTGGAGGCAGTTTTCCACCCACCCTGACCTCAATGAGGCAGAAATGCATAAGAGACGTCGGGGCGAGCAAAATCATGAAAAAAAAAAAGTCAAATAGTGTGGGGTCTAGAGAGAGCCACGCTCATGCAACAAATGGACGCAGTACACACTGTACTATAACGAACACATGGAGATTTATTGTAAGTTTCACACAGTGGCGAGCCCGCCAGACGAATCTTACAAATAACTAAAGTAACATGACAAATAATAACATAGAATGCCAGTATAACACACACAATCAACAGAATGCGCACAAAGTACCACCAATGCAGCATCGCTGACGTTCAACTGGCTTGCCAAGCCCCAAAAAGAGAAGTCCCCTTCCTTGTGTGCCTGGGTAGCCTCTAGCTGCCACGGCGGCTCCACTGCTGGAGCGGCAACATCTCTTGCACGGCTGCGAGTATGCTAACTACACCACAGGACGTGCAGGCGCCATGAGGCAAAAATGACTTTGCAGAGGGTGTGAGCAACCCCACCATAGATGTCTCCAGAATGTGCCTTTCACAACAGCCTAGGAAGTCATGTGGTTCACGTCAACTGCAGGCAGCCATAAAAACTTCAGAGAAGCAAGCCTAAAACTGCTCCAAGGCTGCAAAGGAGGGTTTGTCTTTACACAAATCGCCTTCTCAAACATGGGCAATGCCACAACTAGCAACTTCAGAATAGTCCAATGTTCAGCTTGCCAAGCTGATAGCTGAAGCACTCAGCCTTTGTGAGCAGTCCTTTTACTGATGGAACACTCGTAAGAGCCATCAGTTCAAAGAAAGGGTGCTCACCTTGTGGGTGAGTTTGGCTAGATGGTAGTGATGCAGAACTATCGATGGTACTATCGATAGCTGAGCCACTATCAAACTATCGATGGTAAATACTATCGATAGCACTATCGATAGTACAAAATTTGATGGTACTATCGATAGTATAAAGTCAAGAGCACAAACTCACTGCAGAATAGACTTGGTTCCCCGTGCCCGTGGTACATAGGAGAGCCAGAGGAGCAGGCTGAAGGGCAAGAAAGTTGACATGCTTGTGTTCTTCACCTGAGTGCATTGCTGACACATGATCATAAAGTCAAACGATTCAGCTGTAGCGGAAAGGAAGGCGTTATATGTAGTGGAACTGCGCGGCTTCAAACTTATATTGCATTCTATGATTTCAAAATAAAGAAAATATCATGAACTAAGTTTGTTAAATGTAAGGTGTAACTGGTTGCTTTTGCATATGAATTTACTGATGGACATATTCCACCATTTTCACTGCGAAAATAATTTATTTCTTTCGCCAAGAATTACTCATAAATTAAGTGAAGCTAATAGGCTATCGCAAATATTTTGGCAATATGGCCGGCCCACAACATCATCATTATTCATACCACTATCAATAGTATGGTCACGTGGTTGTGACAGTGAAGATTGCTGCAACAAGAGTGGGAAATGCGGAGCCCTTTATTTGGGCAATTTTGTGCCCAGAAAATCAAGACTCGAAATGCAAGTGACGCAGGCTGTGCACTGATAGCGGCGAGAACAGTCGTCGGCCGTCAAGTAATCTGATCATCGCCTGAACACGTCGTCTTTTATACATCAGTCATCGAACCTTCCTGCGTTATCACTGGTGCTCGCGTAAGCTATTGAATAAACTTGACTATTCACGTCCGGCACGTAATCTTAACAGAATGATCTCAAACAATCGTGAAGCTTCTCAAACATTACGGCGCGGTTTGCGTCAAGCGTTGTCTTTATGGGTGAAAACCGAATACATCAAAACAAAGCAATAAACACGCCTGGCAGTAATATCGCTGGTAATATTAACCATGCTACTACAGGTAGCACTATCGATAGTTTGTCGATAGTAGTACTATCGATAGTTTGCCTACACTATCGATAGTTTCAAAAAAACTATCGATGCCATCGATAGTCAATTTACCAATAGTTCTGCATCACTACCATATGGTCCCCTTCAATCTTGTATGTTGACTATCTATATCGCAAGTGGTCAGCAACTTTCTGGTCTGTTTGTTTTCATCTGCGTGCTCTCTTGAAAGAATTTTACAGCCAAAGCTGTTATGAGATCACAACAGCCGATTTTGGTACCGTAGTTGTCTGCCGCCACCGGTGTCCATAACCGCTATCGTGAGAAATGGGAAAAAATGAAAGGAGAAAAAGAATATCCAGAATCAGATGGGATTTGAACTGGGGCCCTCTCTGTGGCAATCGGGTATTCTACCACAGAGCCACGCTGGTGCTTGAAACTACTTTGCAAAAAGACCCTATACAGCCATCATGTCGGGCAGGGAATGGCATTAACATATGTAATGTAGCGTGATAGAAGAGTAAAATAACAACCAGGCGTGACACAATGCGCAACAAGTGTGTTTTTGAATGCTTCAAACCCATTACAAAGGAGTCAGCCATAATTCTCCGTCATCAGCCACAGCACAAAGTGCACATAATGCCTTACAGATGTGTAGCGGGTACCACGCTTCTCCGTAGAATGACCAATAATAGCATAGTAGCTTCTTCCCTACTTCACAAAACTTGATTTATGGCGTAGTGAGTACCTTGCATGTGTACTTGTATATTAGATGCCCCAAGACAGTTTGGAACTGGCTCTAGAAAGGCCACTCTTTGAGCTTTCGCTGTGACTGTGCTGCACGTTGCGCGTAGGCCTGGCGTTCTTTCACAATAGTATTGTATCTACCTCAGGCCGAGAGCATATTCTTCTTTTTAGAACACTGTGCTTCCCATATACTATTGCTTCATTTTATGAGCTGTTAAGTCCTTCTGTGTAAAGGTCGTCTACGAAGCCTTATTTTGAAGTGCTGCTCTTCATAAAAACTGCAATGTGCATCAAGCGTCTGCACTTGCTGGGAATGACATAGGCCGTTTAGTGAGCCTACAGTCACTTTGGCTTGTAATTTGCATTAGCTGGCTTAGTCAAACACACGTAATATTCTTATGATACTAGATTGGAAAATGCACAGAGTCCTGTGTGTATAATGTGGTTACTTGTGCTGCACTCTTTTGCAGCAGTGTCCTTCAGTCACATCTCTAACAAGAGTGGCTTGTGCATTTCTTCTCCTTCATAGCTCGAAGAAATGAAGACATTTTACACGGATGTAGTCGACAGCAGCCGCAAAAGCAATGATGAAACATTGGACGCAATGAAACAGAGGCACCGGGAAAAGATTGATGGTGAGTGGGACCTGTGTTTGAACAGATTGCTTCTCATGCATGAGAATCTACTTCGGCAGCGACATGCTTCTAGTAGTGAGCAGAGAAGTTGCCGTAACTTGAGATATATATCTATCCCACATAGCTAACATTCAGTTTTTACTAGCTTGAGTGCCCATCATTGCAGTAGCCGTTTGTTTCAGGGCACCTTACTGTTTTTCGGGTTTTTAGTGCTATACTTGCTTTTATGTTGACCATCTCATAATATAGAATAACAGCCACTCTTTGTGCCCCAAATATTCAAGCACACAAAAAAAAAATGCATGTTTCATTGCTGTTTGACACTCAATATTAAAAGGCATGTGAATACAAAAAGAAATGTACTGTCAGTGCAAATGCATGTGCAAATAGGTATCGACTAGACTGCCTTTTCATTTCCATTTCTCCTGTACTTGTATCAATGGCTTGATTCAAGCTCAAACAAGCACAGTAATAAAAATTGTGACAGTGATTTCACAATTGCAGGCTCAAGTACATGCAAGGTGTTTTCTAGCTCCTTCACACATTTCTTATGCTGATAGTAGTTTATAGTATGGGCTGTGCATAATTTAAATGATTTGACGGACCACTAGTTCTTTGAAACACTGTTGTGAAAGTTACAGCTCACAAGCCATCCTTCATCGCATATTTTGGGCCTGCAAGGCATATCATTATTGCATGTAGCCATGTGCACTTTGTGCTCAGTGGGGCAATTACGTGACCCTCTGATTGGAGGTGCTACTTTGCTCCATAACGTTTGGTAGCCATAGAGTATGGTCATTGTAAAGTAGAAGTAATCTGCCAAAATATTCTCAGTAAGCTTAACACTGCAACGTAGCTCTGTAAGCCTCGTTTTCCATCACCTCTGTTCAAGTTATTAATAGTGACTATTCAGAAGTATCGGCAGCATTGCAGCAAGCTCGAGCGAGAGATCATGAGGCAGTTAACTGGAAAAGCACTGGGGGGAACATAGATTGCGGCAAAGGCATTTAGTGGCCCTCCTCCTCGACAGGTACATTTCCCATGCTTGGGCTACTGTGACACATCCGTTGTCCATTCTAGCTCGATTGTTGTTTGCAGTGCATTGCACTTATAATAGCAAAACCACTTCTATGACTTAACTGACTTAACTGCTACAAGCATGTCTTCTTTGGGTGTGTAAGTGGGCACTGTTGTCTTGCAGCGATCAATGAGGAGTATTCATTGCAACTGGACTCCATCAATGAGGACCATCAAGCACGTTACAAAGAACTTGAGCAGAGGTATGAAGCCCTTCAACAACAATACAAGCAATTGCAGCAACAGGCCAGGGAGTTCCAGGAATCCGTGCTCTCGGACACAGATGCCAAGATCCAGGTATGTGTGGTTTTCATGAGACTTGACTGGCTATCAAATAGTTCACCATGATACTCATGTTTTCTTGTGATAACTGGAGTGAGTGTAATGTACCCTTTAATAATGGCTCTGTCATAGTGCATTCATACATTTTGGTTTATGAATTCATATGTATTAAGTCAAGTTGTTTGACCTTATTTGTTTCTGCTTTCTCTTGTAGTGTTCAATGTGCAATTGTTGTAGTTGAACAAACCATTAACTAGCTTTGGCTAGGGTAAAATACATTATGTAACGATAAGATTGTCTTGCCTGGGAACATCGAAACAGTTTTTGCACACACTTTTTTGCTTATTTTTTTCTTATATAAGAACAAAGTAAGTATGCACTCCATATGCAGTAAGTACATATTCTGCAAGTATTATAACAAAAGTAACTAACATAACTGAATGTTTCACCTCACACTTCTTTAACAGTTTGGCCTCAGTTTGAACTGTCTACAGTTTGTCGGTTCATTATTTGAGGTTAGCTCTGGCTTTTCAATGCACCTGGTGTACCTTGCCACTATGCTGTGCACTGCAAATTAAATACACAATTTTGTCCTCTTGCAGTGGCTTTCCAAGAAAAATGCAGATCTACAAAAGGAAGTGGAAAGCTTGAATGTGGTTCTTGAGATGCGTGCCAACCAGATACAAAACTTGCAACATACCAAGATAGAACTGGAAAGAAAGGCAAGTGTTGCTTTGTGCGTTCCACTGCACATGCCTCTTCATTATGGCTATGCAACCGACTGACAAAGTTTATTGCGATGCTCGTACAGTGTTTGGTATTTTGTCTGTTAAGGACCCTTACTGCAGAATGTAGCAGGCACCACTCGTTATCATAACCTTTCATTCTAGATACAGTGCATAGACACTGTCTGCATTGGTCTTGTCTTCTAGATATACAAGGTCAACACAGACAGTGACTGATGCTCTAGAGAAAACAGTTTAGTGAGCAGA
Source organism: Rhipicephalus sanguineus (assembly GCF_013339695.2). Classification (NCBI taxonomy): domain Eukaryota; kingdom Metazoa; phylum Arthropoda; class Arachnida; order Ixodida; family Ixodidae; genus Rhipicephalus; species Rhipicephalus sanguineus. Next base: position 30,642,608 of record NC_051177.1, read on the forward strand.
CAAAATTTCGTGCAAGAACACAACTTTGGCGTCTGTTGGAACAATAGTGCAGTATGTACACTTCGCAGGGTGTGTCAATTAGGTAAAAGAAAATTCTTATGAATTCTGGGTCTTGCCAGCAGAAGGCTATCATTGTCAGCTCAATAATTGTCTGCTGCATCGAGCAAACATTTAGATTCATATTTTAGCATTTGCATCTTCGTTATTTACAGCTAGCAGAAAAAGTAAGTACTACAGCACCGTTAACAAAGTACAGTTGCGTACTATCGCTTTTGAAGTTTTGCAAAATACTGATGTCTTGGTAGGGAGCCAAAAATATCGTTTCTTTTTTACATCAGGCACTCGTTTCCTCAAGTACGGAGCATTCAAAATGTGGCTCTTGAAAGTTTGGAACCAGCTCCCAGAATGGACCAATTGTCTAGACCTACAAACTTGCCACGCGTTTGTGAGGGAGTTAAATTTCGCTGGATATTTTACCCATGCTCTTCAAAAGGTGTGAAAATGGACATTCGACTGGAATCGGTCTTGTTGGAAAATGCTTCAAATTGGGCAAATTAAGTCAACAAAGAAGGTTTATTAGAAAATTAATGCAACATTACGGAGCCATCCAAACTCTTTTATTGGGGGTAGCTTTGGGAAACTGCGGTAGTCCTATATGTAAATTTATAGTGACGTGTAGGTTTTAGGGTCAGTGCTCCCCTTGAATTCTTTTCGTTGTTGTGAGAGCTTCTCTGCAGGGCACCAAGCTAACGGTGGCTGTCACATTTGCAAACCAAGCATGCGAACACAGTTTGCTTCTTTGTAGCATGAAAAACGTCGACGTGGCTCTCGTGATTAGGCCATACGCAATAGACAAGCAGGCTGTAAGCAAGACGGTGTACAGGTCGTTCTAGACAAACTGCCCACCCTGTATACGAAATATCTGTTGACTGTGAGCGTACCACGATCTTGGAATAGTGTTAACATCATCTTAATCCATAAAAAAGGGAATGTCAAGGACTTGAAAAATTACAGGCCAGTCAGCCTATTGTCCGTTGCCTACAAGCTAATTACGAAGGTAATCACTAATATAATAACGGCCACCTTAGAATTCAGTCAGCCAAAAGACCAAGCAGGATTTTTCATTGAGGCTACTCGACATATTCACACTATCAATGAGGTGGTAGAGAAATGCACGAAATGTAACCAGCCCCCATATATAGCCTTCATAGATTATGGGAAAGCATTTGATTTGACTGACCAAGAAAATCTGTGACCATGCAGGAGGAGGAATTGGACCGGTGCAAGGTAAAAATGCAGAAGATGGAGGCACGGATTGAAGACCTTCAGGAACTGCTGAACGAAAAAGCCAAGGTTCAAAGGTGAGGAGCCTTGCTGTGCAAAATCAGTACTGTGCAAAAAGCATAGCAGACATTGCTACTGGTGGTACTGCTGTTTATCAATCGCTTCATTCTTTGTCTTGCACTTTCTGTGGTGATAGCAAGTTAACAAATTTAGTGTAAGAAAATAACAATTAGTTTTAGCAATGCAGGCAGCACAAACTCGAATTGAGGCAGCATTTTATTCCAAATAATTCAGCGCTGTGCATACACTGTTGTGACAGCAAAGGTGTGCAGATTCTGTCTTCATGCCACCTATGTAGCAAGATTTCGTTTGGATTAGTGAAGCCAATTGATGAAGACTAACCCCTAGCTCTCCGCAACAGCATCCTTGGTAGGCTAGATATAGCTTTGGCAAGAAGCTATAATACTAGTCTAAAAGAAGATAGTGCCTTCCCCCTTTTGTTGCCATGCAGCTAGTGCCAAACAGTCGCACTTTGAGTGCTTCATACAGCTAATTCTAATCAAAGTACTTTCTTCAGCCTTCTGTCCTCTTCAAGCAATTCTCTGTGTTCATAATGAGATTTCTCCTTTGTGACATTGCCTACCCTGTGCTGCACTGGTAATGAGGCAGATCACTTCAGCCGCATACTAACGGGAGGTTTTTTATGTCATCTGCCACGTGCATTTCAGCCAACTGTCTGTGGAAAATGCCAGGCTCAGAGAAACTTCGGAGAAGCAGAACCGCCAGCTCTCTCGGCTGGACATGCACAACGAGGAGCTGAAGTACAAGTTGCGCGAAAGCGTCAGCTCTCCTATGCGTGGTAAGAGTTACTGCAGCTCGCTCTTCACCTGCGGGGGTTGCTTATTTGGCTAACTGTTGCCGTCTGACTTTTCTCTCATTATGTCACAGCTCGACGTGCGTAAGTAGCACCCACAAAACTCAACTTTTATTGCCTGTTACTTAAAGGGATGTGGGTTGGGAAAAGAAATTTTTCGTTTGTTGTATAGCTTGTTAGCCAAAATTCACTTTTCCAGCCATAATGCGATGTCAGTGTCGCAAGGTGCAACTTATACCACTCAATTGCGCATGCGAGCTTCAGTATTCATATAAATTACTTTCCAAGCTATATTCACTGTTGATATTTGGTAGAAGGCCATCTCAGCAGCTAAATTGTCAGTGCCCCTTCATTGAAAATAACTCCCTAAAAGCGTCTGTCCAGAGCGTTGTCATAATTTTATTTTATTAAAAATTTTTTTGTTTGGTTTATTTCATAACTAAATATGGACTGAAGTGGATGCGCTCTTAAGCTTTAATAATTATTAATTTATTCAAAACTGTTGTCTTGTATGTTATATGTGCATAACGTAGTGTTGAAAACAGCTGTTGACTTATGCATGAATGATCAGACTGGGATTTCTTATAGAGGCTTTTAGAATATCGAAATCATTATCCTGGTCCACTGGCAAGTCTTCTAGTGGTGCTGCAGTTGCATGACATGCATTTGTTTGCTTGATTAACAGAATGTTGGTTCGATGAAAACTCCTTAAAACATGGGTGTCGCTAGAGCCAACGTTTTGACAAGCAGACTTGTCTCCTTTGAGGCTGCAACTTTCCCAACATCTGTCCGCTTGTCAAAACACTGGCTCCAGCGACACCCAGTGTTCCAAGAATCTTAATCTTCCCCTAAGCCTCTTACCTTATAAGAATACGTTGGTTGGCACTTGAAGAGGCTCAACATATTTGCTGCTTTCTTCCTCGCGGATACTGCAGATGGTGGGAACAAAGCAAGGGCTCGTAGCACGGCCCATAAGCGGTACTCCGTGGCTGACCCAACGGCCATGTCCCAGTCCTGGCACGCAGCCGACCACCAGTCGTCTCCGCGTGCCAGCAACGGCGGAGGCAGACTGCTGGGTGGAGCACACGGGCTGCACCGAAGCAACCAGACGTCCCACTCCCTTCCACGCGGATCCTCCGAGGGATTTCAACCCAGGATGCGTCGCAGCATGTCCGAGACTTCGCCGCCGCAAGATGCCTGCGTGCAGCAGCTCTTCGCGTCCTTCACAGCAGATGTCAGTGGCGATGGCAGCACCGACGAATCGTTACCTACCTTCGAGAACTCTCCCTGCTCTCAGGACGACCTCCTAAGGCTGACGTGGGTCAAAGAGGACGGCGACATTCTCCAACAAGATTCCGTAAGCCCGAACACTCCTCGCGTGGACTCGTCTTGACAAGGCGCAGCAGCCGCGCAACGTTCTTCCACAAGATGCGGTGCATCCACTTCGCAGCTGCCCAGAGCCAGGGGCTCGCAAGTGCCGCGCTTGCGCGTCACCCCGACCACCGCAACGCGTGCCGTGCTAAACAGGTCTCCTCGCTCGTCGGCGGGCGAAGAGATGGCCCCAGATGAAGATGCAGCGGATTGTCGGGAAGCAAGGCTGAGATCGACTATGGGGCAGGCTAGGTGCGGACGTACTTAGGCACTACTTACCATGTGTCTCCATCGAGGGCCCCCTTGTTCTTTGCAAATCCCCCCGCCCCCGCTGGTTTGTGCATCTCGCTTTTTCGTCGGCTCCATCCACGATCGCCATTGCCATGGGCTGCTAGTCAAACTGATGTCTGTTCACTCCTCACTGTGTTAGTTAATGATTCTTTGTTGACTGTGTGAATGGTTGCTTCTTGTGACTGCAGGCTCTCTGAATACGTCATCTTCTTTAGCTGCTTTCGTGCGTGTCCTGAAAGAAAAAAAAAACTTTGTGGGACCATTTTGTTGCCATCGTTCGGCAAGTGGCGGCTACCAAATGTGCATCTCAGACGTTGCAAATGGCTTTCTGGTGTTCTCGTGGAGGGACATTTCTTTTCAGCTCCTTTACCTTTGTTTTCCTTTTCTTAACTAAAAAAAGAATAGGGATGTATGTGTTATATTTTTATATCCTTGTGATAAGTGTTTTACTGATACATTGAAAACTTTTTTTTTTTGGCTGTTTAATGCTGTCAATTTTTTAAAAAGTGTACATCATGAAAAATTGTCTATACAGATCAACATTCATTGCCTGTTAGTAATTGTGCTCTTAGATTGCTTACTTTTTTTACTGTTGTTTTAGTTCCTCACATGGAAATAATGTTGCTGGTATGTTGAGGCTGTGATAGCTGGCGTTGAATGCATGGCACATACTTCAGAGAGGAAAGCACTGTTGCAAGCTGTGCTTTGCAAAAGTTATTTACTGCAACGTTGCTTTGACATTTATTTTAATCTATCAAGTGAATTTGGGCGACATGGTCAGAGCTTAAGTGTTTTGACTTCGTTTTGAATACTATAAATATTTCAATTCCCTCCCCTCTAGCTTCCATTTTTTTCTCCCCCTAGTTAAGTGCAGCTATATTTACGAGAGCATGCACTGTTCCACTGTTTGCACATCAGCAAGATAATAAAACTTGAGACCACATTTGTCCCATGGTGTCCATGTTTATGCACGCTACATTGTGGCAGCCATGTGCTTGCTTAAGTTCCCTTCAGCGAGAAACCCCAAACACCTTCTGGCAAATAGGTGTATTTGCTCATGCAGTGCACTGGCATCAAGGTGCGTAAAGAACCTGGGACTTGTTTTTGTTACTCCACTTTAGTGTACTGTGCTGCTTTTAGGCTGTCAACGTCGGCCACCTTTCCCAAACCACTATTTTAAAAATATTTGCACGTTCATTTAGAGTTCACATTTTCTTGTATGGACTGCACACCACTATGAAATTTTAATGTCTGCATATGAATGTCCTGGTACCATTCATAAGGAATCTGTTCATTCATTTCTGTACATTTCTCACTACCCATCGCATCGGCCAATGCTATAAGTAAGGCTTTGCGTTATGCTAGCCTATAAGGATGATCAAAATGAAATCGCCGCCCTAGCTCTTCATACAGGTGGTTAACCAGCAAAGCTGAAACCTGCAAGCCTGGTGTTCATCACAAGCTGGGATCTATCGAAGTGTCTTCTGCTGTAGGTTTCGATTTCCCTGTCACTACATTTAAGAGTTGGGTGCGCTTGAAACTTTGCGTTTGGTGACATTGGCTTACAAGATATTAATACCTAAAGGATTTTGTCGATTCAGGCTGCGGCGGGTATTATCGCTAGCTGTATATGCTGACAAAATCTGAAGAGAAACTAGTGTAAACACGCGGAGACACTTCGAGGTAGCATATGCGAGCATTGCTTCTTCATTTTTAGTGGACCAGTGGTGAGTAGTGGGGCTTGCCCAATTTCTGTGGCACATACCAGTCCCTGATGATTGTTTATGTGCACTCGCAGACTACCACATTTTTCCGCCACCTAGCCATTTACAGCTTCACTGTAAAAAGAAAATAATTGTTACAAAATACTGTATTGGTTTGGATTGATGCACATTCACTCTGGCGGTCATTTTTCAGGAGTAATTTTACCCGGTGCAAGTCTAGCATCCGGTAGCCTGGATAAGGTTGTTTGGAATTAACTTGGGCAGTGTCGACTTCGAGCAACCTTCTGTCACCACTTCCTCTCAAGAGAACCTTGGTAACTGTAACAGCGCTGTGCTTACGCGCACCAGTACATACAGCTGTCTCTTTTCCAACACTATTTTTTATAGCTACAGAAGGCAGATGTGCATGTGTTTCAAAAGTGCCAGTACTACCAACCACAAGTCTGCTGTGAAATCAGATTGTACGTTTTTAAATATTTTTTGTAATGTTTGAACAATGGAAGGAACTGCGCATATATATATATATATATATATATATATATACACACACACACACACACACACACACACTGGGCTTTAAAGTTGACTGTAAAAGAGAACCAAGCTCTCAAGTGAAGTTAAAGGCAGTGTTATTCTGGCGTGAATTCGGCTGTCCAGTCTGCCAATGTCGGACACTTCCTTATCAGCACCAGGCTTGGCCGAAGTTGAATGGACGTATGCAGATTGCTCAATAAAAAAAAAATTACGATGCCGATATGCTTCTTGTTGCCATTGCACGATTAATTTTGATCTGGATGAATTCTGGGTCTGATCGACGCGCCTCGGGGATGCATGCGGCGGTGGCGCTGCGCGCAATCGGAGTTGCTTGAGCCATAGAGTTAATATACTGCCTTGAGCAGACTCCCCTCCCGCGACTTTCGCTTACGGGGAGGGCTGGCGGAGCCGTTTACAACCGCGCTCTCGCGTTTGCTTACCTTTTCACGTCGAAGGTCTGCGGTGTTGGCTTTCATTACAAAACGTGACATTGAGCACAAATAAGTAAGGAATACCTTAGCGCTCGTTAAAGTTGCAGAAGAGCACGAAGTCTGGCGTCACACAAGATTCCCAGTGATGACCACCATACCTCAGTGCATCCGTCCTACTTGTCACTTCACGAGACAGAATTGAGAGCATCAGAATTTTAAATCTTTGTTCGTTCCTTGACATGGGTTTCGTCAGCGTCATTTAATTGCATCTTCTCGTCAGCAGCAAAAACGGATCCGTTTTTGCTGCTGACGCATAACAGTGGAGAAAACCTTGATGTATGAATGGTCCATGTTTAAAAAGTAGTACTAGGCTCCTACGTTTACAAAGAGCACTACCTATGCTGGCAAAATTTTCTTATTTGTGATTGCTTTTGGTATGTGTCACGACTAACAAGCACGAACTACATCCAGTCACCGTAAACGGCTTCTTTAGGAGCCATATACAGTAAATCAAGCACAAACCACAATTAGTTATTTGCATGAACGCGCGCTAGTCGCGTCTCTCAGGACTATATTTAATAAAGTTCCACCATCCATCCATGAACGAAAATTATTTCCATGTCATGTCACTTTCACAAAGCTTTTCGTTCATAAGGTTATTTTTTATCACGACTAGCTGGACCTCGTTTTTGCGAAAATCGCCACATGCGAAATGCGCTCGGCAGCGTGTGATCTCAGTAGTTGTATTGATCGATGTAACACACAACGCATTTATATTGTGCATCGCAGTCACGGTGTGATCGCAGCGCATCGCTAAAACCGAAACAGGAACGACATCCTGTTTTTTAAAGTTACAACAAACATGACTGGAACGCACACATTAGCAATACGTTAGAAAAAGACAGCAATTAATGCTCGGCGCAACTAAAATGTTCTTGTTTGAATTGACCTTGCTTGGCTAAACGTTTTGGTCCGACGAACAGCTGGACTGTTGTGTTGCGATTGGACGGACTGTTCACGTGGTATGCATATTTGGCGCCATTTTTCACGGTCTTTCTGGTTTCTGGCGCGCAAATCTTCTGTTGGGCGCCTTCGTACGTGTCTGGACAAGCTCAGGCGGGAATAATGTTCGTTCTCAAACGAGGTAAGTTTCCGAGCAACCTGCTGACAGGCGCGTTCTCGAGTCTGCACACCCAGACGAGTGTTCTGTCGGATTTGTGCAGCGAGCGAATTCACTCGCGCTTTTTGCCTGATTTGGAAACGGTTGCCCTTCAGGCGAACACAATATGCTCGCAGGTGAAGACTACTATCGCGTACTTCAAAGTTTCTATTCTACCACGAAACGTACTTGTTACTCTTACCGTCGTTTCTTTTGACTTCAGACAGCCGCAAGGAGCCCGTGCACTTCGATAAGATCACGTCGAGGATTCACAAACTTTGCTATGGACTCAACATGGACTTCGTTGACCCTGTAAGTCTGATAATCCTGAAGTTTAGTTTTCGCAGATTGCCGGTTTAAAGTTTTTGGTGTGATTTGAAGTGTAACCTTTATCACATCGGGATCGCGTGCCTTTCGGTATAGAATAACGTGTGCGTTTCAACGTCCGGCCCGTTGGCACACTTCCTGAGTATTCTGAGGCGTGGACCACGACCGTAATGCAAACTACGCCCTTGCTTACTGATTAGGCAAAGGCGGGATGATACGTTGTCTTACGGGAAGCGCTTGCAATCTTTCAAGGAGCTCCGACGACTCGAGCACTAGCTGTCTCGTCGAAGTGACTCATTGTCGGACTGTTCAGCTAACCGTCGCTGGGTCACCGTAACTACGATCTTTAATAACTGATCACAAAACGACGAGGAGAAAAGAGTATTGGGTCACTGACTAGCATAAACACAACATTTCAGTAAATGACTTCGAAATTCAAAAGATGCAAAATCAATGTTGTTTTTTTTTTCATTTCTATTTAGTGAAAGTTAATTCTCCCCCTTTTTTAACATGCATTCTGATGTCTAGAGTAGCGACTCGAGCAACACCAAATATCGTGCTGCTATTAAGCGGTCGTTCATTGTATATAATGTGGGGTTACGTTTGCTAATATTACGCATGTATGCACTGGCAAATAGCTTATTTGCAGAAGCCAGCTGTTAGTGGCTGTTGGTTGGCTCGTAATGCCAGTAAAGTAACCTGTAGTGGTTTCACTGGTTTTTCTACTCAGATTGGCACTGTCTCTTTGGGGAACCATGAGACGTGTAATCTCGAGGCTCATTTTGATCATTGCACATATTTCCATTGTCTCAAAATATCCGAACCCCCAAACTAATGTGTTTAAATGTAGATGAGGGACAAGAAAGGGAAATGAGGCATAGGTCTCTTGTCTGCAGGTCTGTGCTTTAGTTCAAATTGCGAACCAACCTCCTCAGTTAAATAGGACTGTGTCTTTCATAAGATTCGTGTCAAGTTTTTTACAGGATTGCTTATCATGCCACTTCTTTGCACGTTTGTCTGCAAATATTTACCGAGCTTCTGTCATTTCTATATAAACTTGTCATTTCTTTTCAGTGCTCTGTTGCTCAGAAGGTCATTAATGGATTATATCCCGGAGTTACCACAGTTGAGCTGGATAATTTGGCAGCTGAAACTGCAGCCACCATGACCACAAAGCACCCTGACTATGCCATTTTGGCTGCCCGAATTGCAGTTTCCAATCTGCACAAAGAGACCAAGAAAGTATTTAGTGGTAAGAAATTGTCTTGCGAATTGTTGTCAGGCATTTCATAGTCTATGAAAACTAGTTTGCAGTGTGTTTGTGTTGTATTCAAACGTGGTTAAAAGGCCTAACGCTTTCTGAAGTCAAGGAAACCTGCCTGTATTTGTGCGTGATCTTCCATAGATTGCAAGATGCCGTTTGCAAATTCCACAAGTTATTGCAGGATAGTCATTTTCAAAAATCTGTGCTGGATTCTGGTTTATGAAGTCGGTAATCTGACTGGTGTCAATCACAGGGGGGGGGTCCTGACCCCCCTTGTGTTCAGGCTGAGGGGGGGGGGACACCCCTCGCATTTTCCCCCCTTGAGATTTGCCTTTCAAACGCCATATATTTGATTTGCTTGAGAGTTAAGTATAGCACAATAACTTTTTTGTTAATGTCTGCTTATTCTTTCCTGTCTGTAGGCCTGTGTTCCATACCCTTCAGTTGTGTGAGACTATTGAATTCGCAACTACCGTTTGATCGCTTTCGGAGACGACTCAATAGAACAATGCAATTACATGAGCTGGGAACCCATGCTCGTGTCTTAAAATGTTATTTCAAAGCACAATTCTACTTTTTAAGCAAATAAAAATAAAAACAAAATGGTCGCCATGGCAAGATGTGTCCCCCCTTGTGATTTAACTGGATTTATGCCACTGATCTTAAAGCCGCTCTGCAACACTTTTTCAAGTAATTGTCGAATGACCTCAGTGTCGGAATTTATTGCTTCACGAATTTATTGCCTCAAAAACTTTTTGAATTCGTCAGGTATGAGTGTAGTTACAGGGATTTGTCCCACGCTATAAGTGCTTTTTCTCTCTTTTCGTCCCGGCGAACGCACTCAGAGCTACACGGGTGGGGATGACGAAGAGCCAAGAAGCTACGTCAGTGCGCGTCATGACCTTGAGCAGTCCTTTTTTTCTTTGTTTGTTTGAACGCATTGCTTCACTTTCAGTGCGTTCAAGAGCACGCTGGTGCTGCCACTGTGGACACGTGGTGGCGGATGTGATGACTATGCAGCACAGTATGCTCAAATCAGCTAATGGTCGTGTCCCTCCCTTTCACTGACTTAGTTGGTCCCTCAAAGGATGCAATTTGCTGAGAGAAGAGCGAGCGATATCAAGCTATCTTGGAAATGTAATTGTAAATTCCCTGCCGCATGCAATGCTGTAATATTTTACTCGCATGTTCACAGGAGCCTCGACTACCGATCAGCAGTGTTTTCTGACCATGTTCAAAAAGTGTTGCAGAGCCCCATTAACGGTGATTCCAAGTTCAAAGCTATGAAGCACTCAAGTAGTTTAACCCTTAAGTGCTGATTAAATCACAAAAAATTGTTTGAAAACTGCCAATTTAATTTTTACTTGAAATGCTTCAGTAACATGTTCAAAACAGAAAAATACTTGCAAAAACATTCTACGGCAGATGGATGGATGGATGGATGCGAAACTTTATTGTAAGTCCTGAGGTGCACGACTCAACGCGCAGCGGGCCGCTTCCACGTTGGGACAGTCAGGCCAAGCCCAACCGCCGCATCGTGGGCCCTCTGGACAGCCCATAGTTGAGCCCCGACATCGGGGCTCTTGATAGCGGATAGCCACTTGTCTTCATTGAATTGGTCCGTGCCCCGTAACGAGGGGCAACGCCAGAGCATGTGGTCTAGGCTAGCGAATTCGTTGCAGTGCCTGCAGGAGCTATTGGGATAAATGTCGGGATAAACTTTATGTAATAAAGCCGGGCTGGGATACGAACCCGTCTGCAGTAACCTGAGAGTCAATGCCTGCGCTCGATTTAATTTCTTGTTAGGAAGGGGAAAGTCTCTTCTGCCGAGATAGAAGTGCTGCGTAATTTCGTTGTATGTGGTCGGATGATCTCTGTTCTCCACAACTGCGGGCCGGCGAGGGAGTTCTCCATGGTCGCGGAAAGCGAGACCTCGCGCCGTGGAGTGGGCCAGCTCGTTCAGGTTTGTGGAGCCTCCCCTGATGGATCCCATGTGAGCGGGGAACCACGTGAGAGTGTGGGTGGTGATGCTTTTGCCCTCCAGTATGCGATAGGCTTCCTTACACACGGCGCCAACGCTGAAGGCGCGGATGGCTGCCCTGGAGTCGCTGAATATATGTTCATGTTTATCATCCAGAAGGGCCAAGGCGATGGCCACTTGCTCGGCCGCACACGACGACGAGCATCGTACCGAAGCGGCGTTAACGGTCAAACCCCTGTGGTTGATCGACACTGCTGCAAAACTATTGCTGTTGGCATACTGGGCCGCGTCTACGAAGCAGCTGCCGCCAGGAAGTTCTGTCGCCCGACGTAGGAGCGTCGCCGCCCTGGCCTTCCTTCTTTCCACGTTGCGCTGGGGATGCATATTGCGCGGGGCGGGGGATATGATGATGCTGTCTTTCAGCCCTTTCGAAAGGCCCTGGTAGGTGTCTTCAACCTTGGCGGGCGGGACGCCCATCTCTATGAGAAGCCGTCTGCCCGCCCTGGTGCCAGAGAGTCTGACAATCTGCGCCCTTTCTTGCGCTTCTGCAATCTCTTCCAGAGTATTGTGGATACCCAACTGCAGGAGCCGGTCAGTGCGTGTGTAATTTGGTAGTCCGAGTGCGCTCTTGATCCCCTTCCTTATCATGGCATTTAGTTTGTCTCGCTCGGCCCTCTTCCAGACGTGCATAGCCGCTACATACGTGAAATGGCATAGCAAGAAAGCGTGCACAAGCCTTATCAGGTTCTCTTCGCTCAGGCCTCGCCTTTTAGCTACCCGCTTGATTAGACCAATGACGCTATCCGTCTTCTTTGCCAATTTGTGAATGGTTAAGCAATTTGTGCCCGTCGCTTCGAGTGTCATTCCCAAGATTCGAATGGATGAAACTTTGGGTATCGGATCTCCGCACTTGGTGTAGAGATTAATGTCAATTTCCGTGGGGGGTTTCCAGTTCTGCGGCTTGGGTCCCTTCCTAGTTGGGCTGTAAAGAAGGAGCTCCGATTTCTTGGGGGAGCACCGGAGTCCCGTGTCTGTAAGGAAACGCTCTGTAGTGTCGACAGCTTCCTGGAGAGCGGCTTCGACTTGTCCGTCACTGCCTCCCGCGCACCAGACAGTGATGTCGTCCGCGTAGATCGTGTGACCGATGCCCTGGATCTTGGCTAGGTCTCTCGAGAGGCCGACCATTGCAATGTTGAAGAGGAGCGGTGAGATGACTGATCCCTGTGGGGTGCCCCTTCCACCAAGCTCCATTTTCTTTGATTCCAAATCTCCAGCCTTTAGGACGGCGCATCGTCTGTTCAAGAAAGACCTGACGAAAGCATGGAAGGACGAACCTAGGTGGAGTTTGGAGATGGCGTCGAGAACGAACTCGTGATGGATGTTGTCAAAGGCCTTCTCCAGGTCCAAGCCGAGGATGGCTCTCGTGTCCTGAGTGCAGCTGTCCAGTATTTGGATCTTGATAAGCTTCATGGCATCCTGGGTGGAGAGGCCTGGCCTGAAACCTATCATGGTGTGAGGGAAGAGGTCGTTGGTCTCAATATGCTCAATGAGTCTGTTATGGATGGCGTGCTCAGCCACCTTCCCTACACAAGACGTTAGGGAGATGGGGCGGAGGTTGTCCAGGCTTGGCGGTTTACCGGATTTGGGGATGAGTATGACCTTTGCCACTTTCCATTGTTCCGGCACTATTCCCTCCTTCCAAACGCGATTTATCTCATCTGTGAGAAAGTCGATCGACTCGTCCTCTAGGTTTCTGAGTGCCTTGTTGGTAATGTGATCAGGGCCAGGTGCCGACCTACCGTTTAGGTCGTGTAGGGCGCGGCGGATTTCGCTGACCTTGAAAGGGTCGTCCAGCGCAGTGTTCGGCATTCCTTTGTATACTGGGTAAGCAGCATCATCGGCTACAGTTCTGAGCGGCAGGTACTTCTTAGCTAGCCTCTCCAGCACTTCCTCTTCCGAAGACGACTTCTTGGCTTCATGCAGCGCTTTAGCGAGGACACCTCTTTGGTTTGACTTGGTGCCGGAATCGTCGAGCAAGTGTTTGAGAAGGTTCCACTTGCCTCCCGTGCGCATCTGCCCGTCGATTGAATTGCAAATGTCGTCCCATTGCTGCCTAGAGAGGGCTTGGCAGTGCTCATCGATGTGCCTGTTGAGCTCGGCCATCTTTTTCCTGAGATAGCGATTCAAGCGTTGCCTTTTCCACCTCTCAAAGAGGGATTGCTTGGCCTCGAGAAGATGTGCCAGCCTGCTATCCATTGTGTCTGTCTGTATATCCGTCTCTATGGTTTTGGTGATGGAGGAGACATCCTGCAAAATGCCTTCGGACCACTGCTCAAGACTCTCGGGCTTTTCGCCACTGGAGGCGCGGGCCTTGCGAACCTCCCGGAACTTGTCCCAGTCAGGCACCGAGAAGGTCTTCTTTCCTTTCTGCTCCACTTGGAGGCTGGTGGCCGCGATGTAATGATCGCTACCTAGGTCTACCAGCAGATTCGACCACGCAGCTGAGCCAGTGTTTTTAACAAAGACGAGATCCGGAACAGAATCCCTAGTCAAGGACGTGCCGCGTCGAGTGGGAAACACCGGGTCCGTCAGTAGAGAAAGTCCCGCATCTCCCGCCTCTAGCCATAAGCTTCTGCCCTTGACCGTGTCATGCGGGTAGTTCCACGCGTGAAAAGGAGCGTTAAAATCACCTGCCACTACCAATGGAGAGTGTCCGGCCAGTTGCGCTGCCCTAGTGATGATGGTTTTGAAACGCTGTCTGTGATCGCTCGGGCTGCTGTATACGTTAAGTATAAAAATGCTGGAGTTGTTTGATTGACTTGGGATGACTTCTATTAGGGAGGTCTCCGTCTTGCTAGGCCGGACCCCTATATCGTGTGCGACGAAAGTGAACTTGCTGCTGACTAATGTGCAGATACCTCTGCCGACCCCATGGAGAGCAAGTGCTTTGTATCCCGGGAGTGAAACCTGATCAGTCATCGTTTCTTGCAATAATATAACTTGTGGCTACGGCAGATAAAAATTCTTTATTCAGAAAAGCAAGAACATTCTACGGCAGATAAAAATTCTTTATTCAGAAAATCAAAAACATTCTACGGCAGATAAAAATTCTTTATTCGTCATATTTCACACCGTCATGTAATATCCCATACCTGGGGCATTTGATGTGTATTCCGAAAAAGACTTCTGCAACTCCAGAAAGTAAGGATTCTACTTTACTTTCTGTGGTTCCTCGATAGTTCAATACAAACTAGATGAGGCTACCATCCATGCAGTAGCATTCAAAGCACTGCACTGTGCCATGTTTGTTTATAACGCGCGGGAAACGCCAGGCACGCATTTTGCCATTTAGTGTGCAGCCTCTCATTCAATAACAGCGCAGCGGATCTCTTAAGTAGAGAAGTGCATTTGCTCAGACAAACTTTTCATATGAGTGACCAGTGCATTTTATGAACAAAAGAAAGACTGTCTGTTTGTTCTCATTAATGTATTTTATATTGTGTGCCTACCTGTACCGCAATTGCCGAATGCCAAAGGTGTGGGAACCCTTTGTCAGGCCTTTGTAGCCTTTTTTTGCTCCTTGTTTCTATAAGGGAAGCAATAGCCTTCAACATACATTGCAGAGGTTGTGGAAGATCTCTACAACATGGTGAATGAGCGCACGAGGTTGAGGTCGCCCATGATCAGTGACAGCGTGTACAAGATTGTCATGGACAATGCTGAAGTGAGTGGAAAGATGCAGAAGCCAAAATATGGACATTCATTTTGTCTTATGTTTTTACTCTACTGGCTGGTCTCCTGTGACATGGGTCTTCTTATTTGATTGCAGGTTTTTAATTCTGCCATCATATATGACAGAGATTTTAGCTACAATTACTTTGGATTCAAGGTGAGTCAAAGTGGCCTACACCTTTCTCATTCCGTTCTCAATCATGCCAAATGTACTAGTATATGTGGGGTGTTAATAATGAAATGACTCACCGTGATGGCCACATTTTATGGGGCCAGAGTCGAAAAAATGCCCGCATATTTAGATTCAGGTGCACATTAAAGTACACCAGCTGGCAAAAATTAGCCTAGAGTTATCCACTATGGCAGACATTGTAGTTGGATTGCAGTTTTGGCCCATAAAACGCCAGAAATTAACACTTAGTTTTAATATGGAAATGTGTACTCATGCCAGTAATTGGTGTTCTTTGTGAGCTTACATACTAACATTTAGTGAACTTCGTAATCTCCATCTGCCGTTACATGTCTTACACGCCCATTTTGCCTATTTGATTGTTTTAATGAAAATTGTAAAGACTATTGTATCAGGAGATTATAACTTTTAAAAAAGCATTTTTCTGATCATTTTTTTTTCTTTTGCAGACATTGGAAAGATCTTATCTGTTGAAGATCAACGGAAAAGGTAAGTGCGGTCCTGTACATTGTGCCTGCAAATTATTGGCAATTTAATGAGGTAAATAAATATTTCAACTACATTCACAAACATAGCTTTATAAGCATATCAGGCAATGAAGCTAAATATTGTTTCCTAAAAAAGATTGGGCGCAGTAGTTTATGGCAACGGCCAGACCTGGTGCAAATGTCCTCTTTTTCAGGCACAACCAACTTCTTTCTCGGTGGCTCTGGCCTGTAGCAGTATAGAATGTTTACTAGCCAATGTAGGCAAACGGTCCAGATATTTTGTAATCTTTGATTTGTCAATAAAAATCAGATTGATTGATTGAATGTTATGTAATACTGTATAGAGCTCATGTAAGACCGCATGCATGTTGATAGGTGTTTGTAAACCACAGTTGCATTGTCCTCTTTTGTTTCAGTTGTCGAACGCCCTCAGCACATGCTGATGCGAGTGGCTATTGGAATCCATGGCACTGACGTGGAAGCTGCTCTCAACACGTACAACCTCATGTCTGAGAAATGGTTCACACACGCCTCACCAACGCTGTTCAACTCTGGCACCCCACGGCCACAACTTTCGAGGTACCGCTCATCGCACCTCGCTGTACAGGAAACTGCCTCTTGAACATTCTGTGGTGGCAGGGTTGTTGTTGGTGCTGCCACATGTTTTCTTGGTTGTTTCTCAGTGTTGTGATCTCCAGTTATTTTACGTGTGAATGTTGTCCACTGGTTGCATTGTCGTATTCTGCTGGCTTGTCTTGTTTAGCCTGTGAGCGCTCTTGGTGTGCAAGGTGCTCAGAAGATGGACCCGCTACTGTACGAGCATGGCTGGTTGGTGGTGTAACTTGAACTTGAACCTCGAATGAACCCAGTCCAATGAGCACAGGTGTGCGCGAGAGAGAAAGGCAGGAGAGGGACGGCTGTGCGTCTAGAAAGACGCCGCATTCCACTGCCCAGCAGTCCTACTTTTAGTTAACTAAATGTTGTTTTGTTAAAGTAACCATGCCATTGTCATCAATCATTTTGTGTACCATAGAGGAAAATGAGCACGTACATAGACCAAGATGTATAGCGCAGCCAGATTGTAAATTCTGTACAGATGAGATGAACAAGGTTATTTCTGTAATAGGATTGTTTAAGAAGTCCTTTTTCACACCACAATATCAGAATGAAACACAAGCCACCTTGCTATGCACGACTATTGCTCTTAAAACAATGTGTTGCTGTATCCTTTCATACTGTGTTTGATTGACCCAGCTTCTTCTTTCCGCAATGTAGTTTTCTTCTCACAATTCTAATTTCCTTTGCTTCAAAGTCGTTATGGCAGATCAGTTTCGTGGAAGCCCGCAAGATGGAAAAAGGCTCGTGAAAGAGAAGAATAGGCATCAACCCGTTTTTCGTTATTTAGGAAACTAGGAAATTTGTGTGGATTCTCCGTGTAGAATTTATGCTATAAAGAGTTGCATGATAATCTTTTTTTTTTCCTTTCCTGAATCATTGTCTCTCTACCCCCTGTAATGCCAACCGATATTTACTAGGGGTGTGCGAATATTCGAAATTTCGAATATTTTTCGAATAGCGTTTGCTATTCGATTCGATTCGCACTGAAATTTTACTGTTCGAACTATTCGAACTTCCCAAAGACAAATGCAGTCAACGTCCGGTTGAAAGTGACCCCTTCAGATTTTCAATATGCTTCACCTCATTACACTCTCGTATTGCGGCAAAGCGGCCTTTCATGCTCCGTTACGGTCGAACTTAGCCAAGAGACAAAGTCCGGTTGGAAATGGTCCCTAGATTTTCAATATGCTTCACCTCATCACATCCCCGTATTGCGGCAAAGCTGCCTTTCAAGGTCCGTTACGGTCGAACTTAGCCAAGAGACAGTCAACGTCCGTTTGGAAGTGGTCCCTAGATTTTCAATATGCTTCACCTCATCACACCCACGTATTGCGGCAAAGCTGCCTTTCAAGCTCCGCTACGGTCGCAAATGTATTAACTCAAGAAAACGCTGGTTCCAACATGGAGATGAAAGATGTGGCAGAGTTGGGGGCTCAATTAATGCTGTTTTGGACCTGAAATTTGGGCAGGAAGTCCGAAAAATCGGACGCCGAAGCTTTTTAGCATCCAAAATTTCAGATGCTCTTATATATCGACGTCTACTTGGCAGATTTGGAACTCCAAACTTGAAGGGAGCACACCCCTGTCCGTCACACCAGTTGGCCTTCCACAGCAGTTGAAAGAGGAGGAGAGGCTGAGAAAATGGCATCTCTGCCTATCACGTGTAAAGTGTTGTCGGCAACACTTTGGTTGCACCAAATCATGTACATAAATACAATTCGGCCTCTACATTGCCTCACTCTTGATAAGAAAAACAACTGAAATATGACCCCACCAGCGCTTCATCAACCTAGCGAAAAGAAACACTTTCATGTTGCGATCTCACAAGACCATGCTTAGGGATTCTCTGCAACTTTTTCTGTAATTTCACTTCGAATTATTCGAAAAATGTTTGAGAAATATTCGAAAATTATTCGAAATTATTCGATTCGATTCGCACTCAATCTTTATTATTCGAATTCGCTTCGCACCCAAAATTTTGCTATTCGCACAGCTCTAATATTTACCCTGCGATGTGCCGGGTGTGGGGCACAGCTGTTTCTTGCTGCAGATGAAGGAAGACAGCATAGAGGGCATCTATGACACCCTCAAGCAGTGCGCGCTCATTTCCAAGTCTGCTGGTGGCATAGGTGTCAACGTACACTGCATCCGAGCCTCGGGGACCTACATTGCCGGAGTGAGTTGCCCGGCTCTCATTACACTGCAGCGAGTCACAAATTCCGATCACTACATTTTGCCCTATTTTTTGTGTTGCAGACCAACGGCACATCCAATGGACTTGTGCCCATGCTGCGGGTTTACAACAACACGGCTCGTTATGTTGATCAAGGAGGAAATAAGGTATGTTTGACAGCTGTCTGGCATGTGATGTGCTGTTAAAATGATGATAGGATAGTGTAATACTTAGCTGTATTTTAGTGAGCTGTAGTACAGTCGAACCTCGATATATCGAACGGCATGGCGATCGCGAAATAGTTCGATATATCCAGAATTCGATATAAAAAATCACGTAAAAAATGCGTCAAGAACTTGTGGAAAACAATCAACGAACCAATCGTGGTGCAGTAAATACTCACTTGAAGATTCAAACAAAGTATTTATTGTGTTGGCTTAAAATACTGAAAAAGAGTAGCCTGCTTTTTGTTGGCAATGGCGTGTTTGACGACTGCGTCCTCAACATAGTCCAGGCGATCCACAAGTGAAAGGCCGGTGCCTTCAATCGCGCTGCAGTGGCGGCGCGCAAGGGCCAAAGCGGCTACGACCTCAGCTGATGTCGGGAGCGGGGCACCATCAGCGCTTGTGGGATCCACCTCGGCAGCGTCTTCATTCGGCTGCTCAGCGGTAGCTTCGGCGACGATCTCTACATCCGTTAGCTCCGCCGTTGTACCAGTGCTGTCGTCACCTCCAACGAAGTCTTCGATGCACATGCTTTGCGGCTCCGCACCAACAAAGCTCTCCAGCTTGCTCCACGTTTCGGCGAGCTCGCTTTCTTCATCTGCGCATGCCAACTCAGCTTCCTCGGATTCTTCCACTGATGCTTCGTCAGTGCGTCCACCGAAGCCCGCATGCCGAAAGCAGTTGGCTATCGTCGACTGCTTGACGTTTTCCCACGACGCCTTGAGCATTTGGATGGCGCCCAAAAGATCGATCTTCAGATCTTGGCCCATCCGGAGTCTTACAAGCAAAATGTCGATCAGCCGACGCTTGTAGATACTTAAATGTGCGGATAATGCCCTGGTCCAACGGTTGGAGCTTCGAAGTGGTGTTGGGCGGCAGAAATACCACTTCGATGTTGCTCAGCTGGGCATCGGTGTGGTGTGCCGTGCAGTTATCGACGATAAGGCATACCTTCCGTCCCTGACGCACCAGGTCCGAATCCCACGCATTCAGCCTGGATTGCTTCCAGTTTTGCTGCAAAAGTCAGGGTCGTCCGTTTCTTCGCGTCTGCAGCCATCGCTACACACACCACAACGCGCGGCAGGCCTAACACACGAGCACAATAACGACCGATGCGACGGATGCCTGGCGATACTATCAAGGAGGAGCTGGTGCAACAAGTGCAGTGCGTCATTGCTGCAAGGCTGCGGCGTGCGTATGCCGCTACGTTCAAGTGGCGCACTCGGCGCCATCGATGTGTGCAGCAGTCGTAAACGCCCACCGCGCTACCGCTATTTTCGAGAGTTGCGGGAAAGCTCGCCGCCTGTCAACGGAGCGCGGGCAGTTTGGGGTGGCCGAGTTCGATATATCCATTATACGTCCAACTTCGTTCGAAATAAAAAATTAAAAATGCATGCGATTTCCCACGTGATATAGGAACCGTTCGATATAGGCAATAATTCGGTATGTCCGTGTTCGATATATCGAGGTTTGACTGTAGTATTGCCACAGAGGATAATGCAGGCGGCAGTGCATATTGTTTTTTGGGATGGAAGGCTATCAGAGAAGGACATGTGGCATTTTGAAAGTGCCATGTCTTTATGCATAAGGTACAAACAATTTAAGTCGTATAAATTATTTTGGCTAGTGGAAGAGTGCCCCAAATAATTTACTATAAAAATTCCTTGTTTGAAGCACTGTCGGTGCATAGGAGGTGCACACATTGTGACATTGTGGCATTCTTGCTCACTTTATCCCTGTGGTTGCTACGGCAGTCAGAAGAAACATGCACAGCACTTTAGTTATTACGAGTAGCGTTGCAATATATAGACTTATTGCTATGCAACGTTTGCAGATTTCGTTTTCTGTCTTTTGACGTTTTGGTAAAGTCGATAATGACGGGTCCGGCACCTCATTGTCAGCTGTTGTATCAAATTGAAGTGTCTCATACTAGACTTTACGTCTGTTGAATGCCACCCTTTCATAGCTTCTGCAAGCTCGAATGTGTCAGTAACTCTTAATGCAATTTTGACACTGAAACACTAATGGCCTCTTGAAGCGACAGTGCTTAGCTGGTTACTTTTGGTGGCCGCATCTGCAATCAAACACAGCCTTTTGTGTTTGTCTTCAACAGAGGCCAGGAGCTTTTGCCATGTACCTGGAGCCCTGGCACGCAGACATCTTCGAGTTCCTTGAGCTGAAGAAGAACACGGGCAAAGAGGAAACTCGAGCTCGGGACTTGTTCTATGCTCTCTGGATCCCAGACCTGTTCATGAAGCGCGTGGAGGAAGATGGTGTCTGGTCGCTCATGTGTCCCCATGAATGCCCCGGGCTGCACGAAGTTCATAGTGACGAGTTCGACAAACTCTACGTGCAGTGCGTATGCCTTCCTTTAATCAATACGCTGAAGTTTGAGGTAGAAGCAATTCAATGAATGAGAATCCGCGTTTAGTAGCCTGCTTTTAGAACCTGTGCAACAGTACGTTTATCTGGGTCACTTTGTCACAGGGTCCTGGAACATAAGAAAGAAGCCTGGAGAAGATTGAACATTTGTTAGAGCATATCGCAGGCATTGCTGAGTCATGACAGCTAGCTTACCACTATCCTTGAAAATGTACAATCTTTGCACTCTTCTGGTGAGGCATTGCGCAGTAACCTTGCAGTGGGTAATCAGTGAAAAATGTTAGTTGAATACTAAGGGACAGAAAGACTGTTCAGATGAACACAGCCAGTGTAGTGTAGGTAATGTGTGACTGGTGCTTAATGAGAGTGGTGTCTGAGATCAGGTGTGCTGTTGAGGATGGGAGAGACTTCACTGGTGTGAGGAAATGAAAAAACATAATGCATAGGGCAGATTGGGCTGACACTACAGTGGCTATTGGAGATCACTGGAAAAGTCTCAGTCATGCCACTTAAAAACAGACAGGGCAGCTACACAGGCATAGTGGAGCAGTTTATGCTTGTGATAGTGCACGCCTTGAGGCTGTTCATGGTAGCAGTAAGCAGACCAGGCAGGACACTCCGCTAAATGGCAAACTCTCTGTTTATTCGCGTTTAGCATGTCTGAAAACAAGTCCGCTCACATGGGAATGGAAGAGAATGAGGCAGAAGAAGGGTAGCTCTCGATCGTCTCATTACACACAGTAGAGGAAAGTATGGCTTGCTCCATACAATACCCAACAATATGCATTTGGTCACATAAAGTGCTCTTGGCCAGAGTCTGTTCTGTACTACTGGTTAGTACAGTCTTACTGTTTAACTGCTTTTTACTGAAGTTTCGAAGTGGTTGTGAAATGGCTGTGCTCTGTGTGCAGGTATGAAACTGAGAAGCGTTACCGGCGGCAGGTACGTGCACAGCAACTGTGGTCTGCCATCCTCGAGTCTCAGATTGAGACGGGCACACCGTACATGCTGTACAAGGATGCCTGCAATCGCAAATCTAACCAGAAGAACCTGGGCACCATCAAGTGCAGCAACCTCTGCACCGAGGTCGTCGAGTACACCTCTCCGGATGAGGTGTGATACGTGTGGACTATGCGCTGCAGCTTCAGCTAGCATGTGCATGACATCTTGTTCAAGGGGAAAGCGAAAAAATCTTGAGAAAGTTTGTGGCTGTCTGTTCAAATACGTCAAGTGCATCTTTTACCAATTAACTGCCTAACTGATTTGTTAAGTTTTGTAAAACCTTTATAAGGTAGGCTCAAGAAAATCACATGAGGATAATATTTAGGCTTGTGCAAATAGTAAATTTTAGGTTCGAAACAAATTCGAAGTGAACAGTGATTTTGGTCGAATAATTTCGAATCGAATTCGAATAGTATATATCGCACATTATAAAGAAAAACGAGCATATCTGTCATGACCCAACCAACCTGCAACGTTTTTTTTTTTTTTTTTAAATTGTAACAAGGCATGTGCAAATGTCGTTCTTTTTGGTTCAAAGGAAGTGGAATCAACTTTGAATAGTAGCAGAATTTGGCTTTCGGTAGAATGCAAGTGATAACCAGTAAAATATGTTATGTTTCAAAATTTACTACACTTGGAGCATATAAGCCGGTACAAAGAATGATGAATTGATGTGAGGGTAATCTGTTCATTTAACCTTGAAGTTGGGCTTCGCGGCAGTGCGGATTTTTTCTGGAAAGGTTTATTCACTGTAAAGCACCGTCAGCTGCAGTGAAACCACCTTTAAAGAAGGTTACAAGCGGACAGTGCGGATTTTTTCTGGAAAGGTGCATTCACTGTAAAGCACTCATCCACTGCAGTGAAACCACCTTTACAGGGGAATTACAAGCGGACTAATATACACCTATTCGTTCCTTTCGAATACTTCGAAATTTTCAATAATTTAAATTCGAATTGAAGCGAATTCGAATACTGTATTATTCGTTCGAATATTCGAAGTGCTCGAATATTCGCACAAGCCTAATAATATTCATTTAGGTCGTCAGTGTTTCTAGTTCTAAAGAAAAAAAAAATCAGCCATGAGGTTTACATCTCTAACTGTGCAATAGAAACAGATAACACCTTACTTTGCCACTTGCTTTCTTAAATGTGCATTTTAGAACATTCTATGTCTGAAAATTTGGTTGGCAGCTGCAGTACCAATAAATGTCTCTTAGCTGTTACACTTGATGCAATGCACTAGATCTAAACTAGACTAGTGTTATGCTGGTTCTGGAGCTGATGGTTAAATGAATAGACTTTATAAATGCCATGAGGATTTAATAATCAAGCACACTGAAGCTTATTGTGCATGCCTAGCCCAAGCCAACGTTACTAGATGGAGGCAGTTTGAAAACTGCACGGGATTGCTACGGAGGCGGCTTAGCCACTCGCTGTCTCCCAAAAAGTGGGGGCGCTGCGATCGTTTTGCGCCCTGTTCACGTGACGTGTTTCCCGTTGCTGCTACGAATGCTCTGCGCGACGCCGGCTGTGTGCCGCGGAAAGGGTCACGTGACATGGTCGCAAAGCGACACCTGGAATGGGTGACAATCCACGGCCGCCTCCTCGTGCGAGTTTTCCAACTGTCCCCATCCAGTAACGTTGGCTCGAGCTGAACACGAATAATGTGCAAAATTTGCTTAGCTGGAGAAATGCAAGTCTTTCCTCAGCTGTTCAGCCCTAAAGTGAAGTGTAACCACGCACTCTATCGCAGGTGGCTGTCTGCAATTTGGCATCAATTGCCTTAAACCGGTTTGTGAAGGACGGAAGCTTTGACTTTCAGAAGCTGCGAGAGGTTAGTCAGGTCGTCACACGGAATCTCAACCGTATCATCGATGTGAACTTCTACCCAATTCCTGAGGTGAGATAACGGAGACCGTTAAGTCAGCACATAAATTGTTTAGCTTTGCCATTTTTGGTGGAATCCTTGAACAGGGCAATGTCAAGATATTTTTAGTGTTAACACCTTGCTCAACTGCATATTAATTATGCACGTGCTCTCTCATATGCTCTTGTAAAGGCTTCTGTAGTGGCAGCAGCTCCCAGGTGCTGTAGTACTGTCATGCTACCCAGAAAGTTTGCGATAGGAGAGCATTCTATCCATACTAGTTTGAACACAGCATCATGAGATGGAATCACAAGCACTGCTATTGAGTGATGTTTTAATCCTGGTATAATGCCATAACATTAACATTGATGTGTGCTAATACTGCATTGCAATGCTAGTTCTGGGGTGGCGAATGTTGTGGTGAAAGGAACAGTAAGCAGGAGATGGAGCAGACGACACGCAGCAGTACTCGTGTGTGTTGTCTGCACTCGTTTGTGTCCTCCACACTTGTGTGGTATGCTTCATGTCCGGCTTTTGAGCACTATTTCTTCCATTATGGTATTGCCTATTTGTTAGTTTCCTCTCTTCTTGTTTCATGTCTTTTGTGACTTGGACTCTTCCTCCAAACAATATGCTTAGGCCGAGAGATCCAACATGAGGCATCGTCCCATCGGCATCGGCGTCCAGGGCCTAGCGGATTGCTTCATCCTGCTTCGCCTGCCATTCGACTCTGAGCCAGCAATGCTGCTGAACCGACAGATCTTTGAGACCATCTACTATGGAGCTCTTGAAGCAAGCTGTGAGCTTGCGCAAAAGGATGGACCTTACGAAACTTATAAAGGATCACCGGTGTCTGAAGGGGTGCGTTCTTTGTGCTGCTCTTTTGCACTTTGTGCTTTAGAAGAGTGGAGATATATTTTTTTCATTTTTTAGTCGCATGTACTTGACATTAAGATGCGGTAGAAGGTCTCCATAAACGATTCATCTTCATGTTTTTACTGCAGCATGAGGCCCTAAATTAGCTAGAAGACGCCTGCAATGCAAAAATGCTTACATGATGGTGAAAACAAAAGCAAAATGAGACGTCATAGCTTTGCTAAGACTCCACAAGTGAAACTCATAATGCATTTAACTGACTTCACAGTACACAGATAAAACAAACCTGTATAAGCAATCTCAATGTGCGCATGCGTATGCATGCAAACTGCATGTTTTACTCCTAATTTCAGCTACATTTTCATCTTTCCAAGCTGTACAACAGTATAAATGAGTTCTTAATAGAGCTGTGCGAATAGCAAAATTTTGGGTGCGAAGCGAATTCGAATAATAAAGATTGAGTGCGAATCGAATCGAATAATTTCGAATAATTTTCGAATATTTCTCAAACATTTTTCGAATAATTCAAAGTGAAATTACAGAAAAAGTTGCAGAGAATCCCTAAGTATGTTCTTGTGAGATAGCAACATGAAAGTGTTTCTTTTCGCGAGGTTGATGAAGCGCTGGTGGGGTCATATTTCAGTCTTTCTTATCAAGAATGAGGCAATGTAGAGGCCGAATTGTATTTATGTACATGATTTGGTGCAACCAAAGTGTTGCCGACAACACTTTACACGTGATAGGCAGAGATGCCGTTTCCTCAGCCTCTCCTTCTCTTTCAACATCTGTGGAAGGCCAACTGATGTGGCAGACAAGGGTGTGCTCCCTTCAAGTCCGGAGTTCCAAATCTGCCTCGTAGACGTCGATATATAAGAACATCTGAAATTTTGGATGCTAAAAAGCTTCGACGTCTGATTTTTCAGACTTCCTTCCCAAATTTCAGGTCCAAAACAGCATTAATTGAGCCCCCAACTCTGCCACATCTTTCATCTCCATATTGGAACCAGCGTTTTCTTGAGTTAATACATTTGCGAACGTAGCGGAGCTTGAAAGGCAGCTTTGCCGCAATACGGGGGTGTGATGAGGTGAAGCATATTGAAAATCTAGGGACCACTTCCAAACGGACGTTGACTGTCTCTTGGCTAAGTTCGACCGTAACGGACCTTGAAAGGCACCTTTGCCGCAATACGGGGGTGTGAGGAGGTGAAGCATATTGAAAATCTAGGGACCACTTCCAATCAGACGTCTCTTGGCTAAGTTCGACCGTAACGGAGCTTGAAAGGCAGCTTTGCCGCAATACGAGAGTGTAATGAGGTGAAGCATATTGAAAATCTGAAGGGGTCACTTTCAACCGGACGTTGACTGCATTTGTCTTTGGGAAGTTCGAATAGTAAAATTTCAGTGCGAATCGAATCGAATAGCAAACACTATTCGAAAAATATTCGAAATTTCGAATATTCGCACACCCCTAGTTCTTAATGTTTCCCCTTGCAGTTGTTACTTGAAGCCCATTTATATAACTTAGGTGTGTGACTCAAAGATATTGCTGTGATAGTGTTGTGGAAGATTTATCTAAAATGCAGCAAGAAAATGTAACGATCGTTAACTGTTGTTCTAATTCTGGTGCTTGCACAGTGTGCAAGTCTGCTGAGAATTAAAGCTAATAGAGACACAAAAACCTCAGTGTTTATTATCAACAGAGTTTTGCCACTTCTCATAAGCTGAAAGTTGGAATAATAACAAAGAAGCTTATAAGGATGCCAAGCACCTTGAAGTAAGCAGTGGAAAGCAAATCGATAGCATTTGAGAGATAGGAAGATGGTGTGCAGACTAGAGTAAATGGAAAAACTAGGTGATATTTGATATTGAATAGGCGGGCAGGTCATGTAGTGCTTGGAAAACTAGAAACCATTGTTAAAGGGGCCATGACACCCAATTTTCGATCATAATGTGGATTAATCCTTGTGCATTCACAAATAAGCTGGCGAAATTTTAGCGCATTTGGTCGAGCACTTAATTTATAATCGAATATTTTTATAAACAGGCCAGCGGCTCGAGAGTCAGGCAACACTGGTGCACTCGCGAGCCGTGACGTAACGAGCAGCTAGCTGTGCAAGCGTCTGCATCGCGGCGAACGATATTGTTCCGTGGTCAGCTGCATGTGATATTAAGATATTTTAGCTTTCTTCAGCTTGGCACTGAAGTTGAACGATTTGCAGCGGCTGAAACTTTGGTAGAAGACGACAGCTCCGTTCAGTGCTTCACATGACGTCACACGCGCCATTGCAAAATGGCGGTCGCCGGCGGTGGGCGGGGTTTACAGCTGGCGACTTCTAGGGCTTGTTTTCCACTGAAATATTCTTTTAGGGCCCACTTTTGAAATGTGTATAGGCATAATAGAGCCTCTACTTCTAGTTTTCGCTGAAAACCACAAATCTTTGGGCGACCGTGTCATGGCCCCTTTAACAGAGTAACAAAGTTGGTACAAAATTAGTGAAAAGCTCGAGGGACTGGATTAGGGAATGTACAGGCTTTGAATGTAACTAGCTGGCACAGGTATGCATGCTGATGTCTAATAGTGTTCTCGCGTGTAATGGCACTTCCAACTTTCCTGCTCAGATTCTTCAGTACGACATGTGGGGTGTGACGCCGACAGATCTGTGGGACTGGGCAGCACTCAAGGAAAAGATTGCAAAGTAAGTGCTAGTACAGCTGTGGTTATTGGGAAGTTACGCGTGGCACAGTGTTGTCCTATGGTTGTGACAGGCCTTTGTTGAGTTGCTCAACAATGAAACTGCCTTTCATTCACTCGCAGGCACGGTGTCAGAAACAGCCTGCTTCTCGCTCCCATGCCCACGGCTTCCACGGCACAGATTCTGGGAAACAACGAGTCGATAGAGGCCTACACGAGCAACATCTACACGCGGCGTGTTCTGTCTGGAGAGTTTCAGGTATGTGTGATCATTTAAGGGGAGACGCGGGTCAAAAAGTCGCAGTTTCCCGAAAAAATTTTGGGTTTTTTTTTTTTTTTTTTTTTTCAGCTGTATTGCACGAGAGATTATCTAAAAAGGCTTCCAAGTGAGCAGCGGTGACGCGAGAAATGCGCAAAAGTCGTGAAAAATGGTGTAGTTCGCGTCCTTCTGTTCCGAAAATGACGCGATGCCCGCCATTTGCAATCTTGCCCGCATGCAGCGTAAAGCTGTCTTCTCCACAATCCACCAGGGGTTAGTCTCGTATCTTCACGCAGAATAAACAAAAAACGTGAAAAACAACGCGTACGTCGAGCGTTTTGAATTTCGCGGCACGCAGCGCGAGGCTGCCATTGGACAGCGGCGCGCTCCACCCCCTTTCACCCTCCTATCTCTCCGGCGAAAGAGCGAAGTCTCAAACGCCGCAATCGAGCTGTTCTTCGTTTCTTCTGTATTTTCGTGCCATGGCAAGCCCTAAAAAGCGCAGTTCTGATGTTCGAAAGTTCAGGACTCGCCACAAGTATAGAGGGAAACTGCGTCGGACACTTCCCCAAGCGGCAGCGATGGACGATGCCCCCGACGCTACGATATTGGATAGGCCTAACGCCGACACCTAACCCCGCGACAGTGGTTGTGAAATTGACGCTGCTGTGGAATTTATCAGTGCATCCCAAAAGAAGATTGGATTCTTCGAGAGTGAGCCTAGACCGGTAGGTGCTCCTACAGTCAACGCGATGCTTTGAGAAATCGGCGCACTCACGGCACTTGTGGCGGGTTCGGCATGCCCAGCTTGCCGCGAACGGAAGCTCAGCATCCGAGAGGCGGCTGGAAAGCGCAAAGGACTTTTGGCATTCCTCGAACTGTGTTTGAAAATTCCAATTGCCCCGAGTCTACGCTTTCGTCCACGCACACGTCGAGGCTGATTGTGGCCCAATTTGATGTAAATAGTGATTTTTCTGATAAATGCCATCTTCTCAAACTTTCAAACTTGTTTTTCTCATTTTCATTTTTTTCGACAATTTCACGTTTTGCGGGCTGCTTTTTATAAACTTATATTTATTGTATAGTAACGAAACTTGGCGCACATATTCTTCAAGGCATGTAGAATGCCAATATCTACTTGAAATTGCAATATCTATCAGCATTAGTTGTGAAAATATTCGGTTACAGTTTCAAAGGAGATTGAAAATATTCAGTTACAGAGTACAATTTTTTTTTCTTAGTTCCATTATCTCTGCGGAATATCTGGATAGATATTGGCACTTTACAGTCTAGAAAGAGTCAAATAAGATTCAACA
Organism: Rhipicephalus sanguineus; assembly: GCF_013339695.2. Taxonomy (NCBI): domain Eukaryota; kingdom Metazoa; phylum Arthropoda; class Arachnida; order Ixodida; family Ixodidae; genus Rhipicephalus; species Rhipicephalus sanguineus. The sequence goes on from NC_051177.1 coordinate 30,671,667, forward strand.
CAATACTTTTACTGAAGGTTTAGTACATAAGAGAGTTCCCGCAAAAAGTGTAACATTTTGCCATTGTGTATGGCATAACTCGACAACTGTAGCAGCTACATGAAAAGTATAGACATATTTGAAATCTGCATGAAAAACTATACGTATAACAGAATTTTCAGGTCTCTATTACATGAAATAAAAAAAAAGTTGTTTCGATGAGCGTCTCCCCTTAAATAAGAAGTGTGGTTAAACTTGCATTTCGCAAGCTGAAATTTGCTTCTCAGGGGCTGTGAATGAAATCAAAGAAAACTTGCTGACAAATCAATCATTAAACTGAAGGTCACTGAAGGCAATGTAGCAATTTTTAGTCCTTTTTGAAATATTAACCGCCACTTCACGAAAATTCAACTAGAGGGTTGTCTCCTCTGAAGAATGCACTTGCTTCACCTTGATTATGTGACCAGGCTGTATGATGGTCCTAGCTGAGGAAGGCCCCTGCCCTAGATATGTTAAGTTTCAAAGAAATTATCGTCATAACTTGTTACAGAATAAGGGTGGAAGAGGCAGAGGAAGACAATGTCTTCAGAAAATTACATATTGCGCATTTCTTGGCCAATCAAAAGTTATGAAGTTACCGGTATTTACCGGCGTATAAGTCTCACCTTTGTATAAGATGCACCCCTACTTTTTACAACTTTCGCGGGGAAAAATATTATATATGACTCGCCTCTGTATAAGGTGCACCTGTTTAAAAACTCTGTCAACGTGGTAAAATACGACGACGCATGCAGAGTACGTTTATTGCGAAATGCGTAGTCACGCAGTACGTTGAATATCTGTAAGCAGCAGTATAAAGCTTGTAAATAACACTGTCCTGAGGCGCAGAAAATCAATATTTATTCTACTGGATTCAAAGCCACATCCTCCAGCACAATGTCAAAAGTTCTTCCGCCTTGGTTGGCAGCATCGCTGGGTTGCCGTTTTCAGCCTCTGAGTAACTCTTTTACGCAGCATTGTAAGCACTGTTGTGTCGAAAACGTGGAAATTGTCTTGGCATTCTTGCGCTGTTGTGAATCTTCAGCCTATACTGTCTATTACATTGAGATTGCAGGTTTTGTTCCCAGCCACATTCTTACAGAAAAACTTCTGGAATCGTGGTTCATTCGCCGTGATGCGTCGGCTTGCAACAACCTGAGGATGCCACTGGCATAGGAGGCGAAACATCTACAGTGAGCTCCCATTAAGAGGAACTCGGTTCAGATGAATTCTCGCTTATGCCAAACAACAGAGAACCATTTGTTTGGTTTCCCATAGACTCAATGCGAAAAAAATTCGCTTAAGACGAACCGCCCAACTGTACTCTTCTGTTAAGATGAACTTTCGTGGTGATCGACAACGCTGGCGATTCTGTCTGCGAAACGAACACTGCAGTCTTGGTGGAGCATTCAGGCGACCGAGACAAAGCAAAAAAGAAAAAAAGGTGCTTCTGGGAGCGAGATAAATGAAAAAGAACTGTCGGCGGATAAAGCCATAAAGCCTGTATCCCCCTCACCCTCAGCCAGTGGGTGGGAGAGGTGCGGGCTTTATCAGCAAAGAAAGCAACAAAAAGGGTAGGGTAATTACAACTGGGACCCCCAAGCCATTGCGGCGTTTTGTATACCCCCCCCCCCCTCCCCGTTCTTCTGTTTCCCAGCTGGAGTACAAAGGAGAACAGAACACATGAGCTTGGGGCCCCTCCGCCCCTCCACTGCGGTCAGAGGGGCAAACACAAGGGGAGTGAAGGGAAAAAAACAGAAAAAGCGACGGGTCCGTCAGAGGGGTCAGGTGCATTGTCATCGCCATCATACAATGGCGGCCGAGCACACTTTGTGGTCAGTTCGCATTGGTGCGCGTTGTATCTGTTTCCAGTGAAGTGCAAATTGTGATGAGCCATTTTGATTATGGAAGTGCACGACAAGAGAAGGCTATTTTGTACACTGAATATAGCTGCGCCCTGTCTTTTTCGTGTGCGCGAGGCTTGTGACCGTGAGTAGCGCAATGGGATATCTTCAGCTGCATGTCGATCAGGAAAAGTTATTACGGGCCTAAAGCGGGAAAATATCCGGACCTCGAAGAAAACCTTGCAGGCCTTCTTAAGCAACTCAGCGTATCAGGACTTTGTCGAGGCAACAGCACGCCACCGAGGCGTATCCAGAAGCGATCGTAGAGCCAGCAAAACAGACTCACAGAAGAAAAGGAACTGCCAGGACAATAAATTTACATTATTTGAAGGAAAATTGTGCTTCTCTCTCTTTTGTAAGCGTCAACATAGGAGCGTGCTACAGTTTTATCATTAAAATGTGGTAGCAGTATCTCCATGAAATTTTTATTTTTGGACCCGCGAAATCAGGTGCTTGTACGATTCGTGTAAATACTCTGCTTGTAGTTTCTATCTAGATGAGCCAAATAAATGCTTTTTCTTGTCTTTTTTCCCCCATTGTAAGTCTACTCCAGTCAGTGTTTTCAAGTAACATATTTAGATGCACTTGGCATGTTAGCATCTCTTTTTGGCGGCACTTCTGATAAGCCGAACTCCTGATAAGACGAACAGATGACCGTGGTCCCTTCGAGTTCATCTTAACGGGAGTCTACTGTATATCATTTTGTTAACATTTGTTGTGTTAAGTCGGAGTAAACCTTTTACAATCAGTTCCAAATAAGTTTTAAATAATTGCTTCGCTAGTTCACGGTATTTCTGGCTCTCAGCCGTTCCGCGTGCTGCTGCTTTCTAGTCGCCTGTCAAACATGATTAGCTTGAACCCTCGGACAAAGGAGACTATAAACTTGGCGTCCTAATGCTCCACCAGTACGCCAAGAACAAAAGCAGCTCAAGTGACAAAAATTATATATATGCCGAAAAAAAAAAAAATACAGACGTGAACTTGGCAAGCTGTTCAGTTGCAACATGATTGATTTTCGACATGTAGCTTACAAGTAAACTTGAAGTTACATTAAAGACCAACCTTTGACTTCGGTCTTCTGCAATCCTCTTAGCGACCTCCTCTCCTAAACTGCGAGCGGAGCCCTATTACAGAAAGTTGAAAGATGGAAAGTTAGAAAAAGTAGACAGCGTTTAATGTCTGCCTTTAACGAGTGTTGCTGTTGGATCATTTTTTACAAAAACAGTAGGAACTGTAATGGTATTTCCCGTTACAGTTACAAGTTACTGAAAAAGGTAACGTGTTACTAGTAACTAGTTACTGTCCAAGACTGATTCGAACTATTCGACTTGATATTATTCGACCAAATCGCTATTCGCTTCGAACCAGAGTTGCCAGATGCTACCGAGCTAACAAGCAAGTAAACATCACAAAATAAGCCCAAAAAAAGCTGCACGACTCTTGCGAACAAGAAGCTCAAAAGAAGCGGAAATTCAATTAATTTTCCCATTCTTGAAAACATTTTATGTATAATAAAAAATGTCACTTAAATACAAAGGGGAGTTGAAAAAATGTTAATTATTTTATACAGCGAAAATATGCGCAACTATGAACGAAAGCATGTATTTACTTTTTAACATTGTCTCCAGGGTCGTTTCCATTCGGTTGAATGCACCTTTGCCAGTGCATGATTAACATTACTTGTTAGTTCCCCCGACGCATGCTTGACTTCAACACTCAACTACTCGAAGTCATCGACAAACGCGCAATTGGTGAACGTGATGAATCAATAAAATAACTATATTTACTGGAAAAAGGCAAAGCCCGAGAAACGTGCTAAGCGACTAGGCGAAAAAAAGAAGCCCAAATCTGCCTATTATAAGCGGAACTGGCAACTCTGCTTCGAACCTCTAATTTACTATTGGCCCACCCCTAGCAAAAACATCTCAGTACATAGGCTTGCCTGAGGGCACATTAAGAAGCTAGCTGGCCAAAGTTAATCTAGCTCCTGTACTTCTGCACCTCTGGTATGTAGAGTGCGATCGATAAAATCTGCCTCTTCTCATTCAAATTTTGCTTGTTGATAATGCTCACTGGCATTTTACCTGAAAAGGGTATCTCGAAAGGGCATTTTATCTGTATACTACATTTCATGCGTGTGGAGTCACAAGAATGAGCCATTTTGTTGCAGCACTTTTGGGGCGGTTAGAGCAGGGCGCTTGCTCTTTTTTTTTTCACCCACAGGTCGTCAATCAGCACCTTCTCAAAGACCTCACAGACAAGGGCCTGTGGAATGAAAGCTTGAAGAATGACCTCATCGCCAACAATGGCTCTGTTCAGGTATGTTTAAAGTCTTCTTGCACTGTGCAGTCAGCTATAACAGGCTGTAACTTTCTAGTAAATTAGCATTTTATGGTTTATTTGTCTGTGTAGACAACCATTTATGCCATGGCTTTGTGCAGCGCTGCGAAGGGCAGTCTTGCCGGTCTCATACCCGGCTCTTGACGCATATTTTCTATGTATAACAGTTATAAAAGCAGTGTATTTTGATGATGTACAGTGGTGTCTGTATAATTGATGTGTAAATTAGTTATGCTTTATGGTCATTGTCTTACTAAACACATTTTTGAAGCTATTATGTTGTAAATTTGGGCACTTTAACGAATAGCTTTGAATTACCTGGCTCGCTTACTATTGCCAAGGCAAACCACAGGGTCACTGTTGGCTTTAGCTGAAGTGTATTGCAATGTAGAGCCGGCTTTCAAGAAACCTTAATTTGATCTTCGCTCATTTGTGTCGTTGAAGGAGTGCCTTTTGTGTACAGGGACGCTAAAGAGAAAAGTGAGTTTTCTAGGCTTGTGCGAATAGTAAATTTTAGGTCTGAAGCGAATTCGAAGCAAATAGCAATTTGATTGAATAATTTCAAAGCGAAGTCGAATAGTATATATTTCATATTATAAAGAAAATCTAGTAGATTTATAATGACCCAACTAACCTGCACAATAATTTTTAAGTTGAAACAAGGCATATGCAAATGTCATTCTTTTTGGTTGAAAGGGAAGTGGAAGCAACTTCGAGTAGCAGCGGGATTGAGTTTCGGTAGAATGCAAGTGATAACCTGTAAAATACGTTTTAAAATTTACTATACTTAGAGCATATAAGCCTAAGCTTTTAAATTTAATTATTAATCTATGTGAGGGTAATATAGTAAAACCTCATTAATTCTACCTCGGTTATTTCGAAATCCCACATAATTCGATGGATTTCTGCAGTCCCCTATTTCGCAATGTAAATTTGAGTGGATAATTTGAAGCGGCGGTCAGTACCAGCCCGGTAAATTCGAAAAATTTAGGTGCCATGTGCCAATTCTCGATCCCGATTTCGCCGCAAATCCGTAGAAACGATGGCCCTTAGGAGCCACAAGGCAATGCAATGTAGCAATGCTAATGAGTGACAAGTTGAGCACCCCAGCCTCGCTGCTGCCAGTGCAAGAAAAAAAAAGTTTCGTGGTCAGCCTCTGGAAAAGGCGTGCTTCACTGCAAGACAGTGGTGACACGTGGGCAGCAGGACGCATGCTTCTCGCAACGTCAGCGCGTCATGATTTACCCATTCTTTCTGGGAAAAAATAAAGAAATTAATAAAGGACAATCTGACGGAATTCGCGTCATATGCGAACCTCTGATTGGCGGTTGTTCCGGCAATTTGCGCACTTGCACTGCTGGCGGAGTACTTGTCTGCAACGCCTACTTCGAAAACTTCAGTGATCAACTTTTACACCCAGAACACATCACGAATTCCGTCACACTGGTCATTATTAAATTTTTTATTTTACCAGAAAGAATGGGCGAATGGTCGCATCATGACTGGCCGACGCTGTGAGGACAGGTGGCATGCTGCCTGCGTGTCACCACTGTGTTGCAGTGAAGCACGTCTTCTTTTTTCGCAGGCGCATTTCACTTAACCATAAGACTTTTTTTTTTTTCTTGCGCTGGAAGCAGCGAGGCCTGCAGTTTCCTCGGTTTAGCGGAAAAATTGGGACTGGGTATTGCTGGAAAACATAAAACCCTTGGAGCCGCAAACTAGCAGGCACAGCAAATGACCACCTCTGATTACTTTCAGTAATTGAAAGTTCCTTGCATCCCGGTTTTTTGTTTGGTTAATTCGAAAACCCGCTTAATTAGAAGATTTTTCACAGTCCCAGTGACTCTGAATGAACGAGGCTTTACTGTATGTTTATTTAACCTTGAAGTGTGGCTTCGTGGCAGTGCAGATTTCCCCTGGATAGGTGTATTCACAGTAAAGCACCCCTCCAATGCAGTGAAATTACCTTTACAGGGAGTTACATGCGGTTTATAATATGCCTATTTGTTCATTTCGAATACTTCGAAATTTTCTCGAATTTAAATTCATGTTGAAACGAATGCGAATACTGTAATATTCGTTAGAATAGTCGAAGCACTTGAATATTCGCACAAGCCTAGATTTTTCTCATATTAGTAAATTGACACCAAAAACATCATGCTTGTTGTGAGAAGACGCTTGGTAAGCAAGTGTGGGTGGCGATGTGGCAATGCCACCTTGAAGCTCCCACACCAGTCGCCGTGACGTCATAGATTTTGACAGTGTCTACTGGGGCCTATGTAGTTCCTAATCGGTAAAAACAAAGTGCATTGTCTTCTGAGGGGGCCAGAGACTCAGCATACCTAGTTTCAGGAAATTTTGTTGGGCCAATGTCGCCAAAATACGAAGAAACACTTAGAAATCCGTGACATCACTATCGGAGATTTTGCCGGGATATATAAAAGTGAAACATTTGACGTTGAGTTTCTGATCTATTAATGAAGCTATGGTGGTGAAATTAATGGCACTAGAGTTTTCAGAGTATAATTTATCAGTCTAAACTAATTTGCTTCACTTTAATGTCCCATTAAGTAAAGACATTAACTTGTAGCATTAGTCGCAGTTGTTTGGCTAGGTTTTGACACGTGCAGAACATGCCCCTTTGTTTGAAAAGATCACATAACAACATTGTACAACTTTGACTTTATCACTTCCTCACAGAACTTGGACATCCCTGAAGACCTGAAGGCTCTCTACCGCACTGTGTGGGAGATTCCGCAAAAGAACGTGCTGCGAATGGCCGCTGACCGTGGAGCTTACATTGACCAAAGCCAGTCGCTTAACGTTCACATAGCCCAGCCCAACTATGCCAAGCTGACAAGCATGCACTTCTATGGCTGGAAATTGGTAAGACTGTTGCCATCTGGTAATGCATGTTTATTGTGGCATAATCTACCGGAATTGGTGATAGCCGTCAAGAGCAGCCAATGATATATCAGGATATACCAGTGGTGTTCCTTGTCCGATACGCCTCGGACTTTTCTGAGCAGTTTGCTTTCATTTTCAACTGCTGCGTACCACATTTACTCTAATGTAACGAGAGTTTTTTTGTCCCAGATTTTTGCTGCCTGAAGTCGACCCTCACATTACAATCGAATAGCAGAATTCAAGTTGTCTAAAAAGTGCAATGATGCACACAGTTATTTTATTTTTGTTTTATTTCTTTCTTCCTGGACGCAATGAAAAGTCACCCCTTGCATTACAATCGTGGTCACATTACAATGTAGTAAATACGGTAGGTTAGGAAATAAACCTGAAGCATAAGCCTAACTGTGCAAGTCCTACAGGTATTTTCTGCCACAAGAATTGCAACTTAAGTGCTCCTGTATGTTCTGCTGTTGCAGATTATGCTCACTTTAAAAAATTTAGATTGTTGAGAAGTGAAATTGGAGGCAGTTATAGTGAGAAATTTTGTTTAGAACACAGTGTCCTTTTTTCATTTCATCCAAATGAAATGGGAAGAAATAGTTTAAGATACTGCCAAAAGCAAACATAACTTTTGAAAGTAGATTAATTTTGCTTGCCTTAGCTCCCTGAGCACCCCTTTTTTTAGCGAATCGAATTGATGTGCACAAAAATTATTTCTGGGTGTGTCCAGCCAAGTTTGTGACAAGTTTTCTGTATTTCTTTGAGTTAGTATAACCTGTGTGTAAAGCAAGTAAAGTACACTATTTCTGGCATGCTATTGCTCCTTATCTAACATTTCCACTCAAATTGCAGGGCCTGAAGACTGGTATGTACTACTTGAGGACGAAGCCAGCAGCCAATGCAATCCAGTTCACAGTAGACAAGACTGCACTCAAGAAGAAGCAACTCGATGGCATCGCCTGCTCGCTGAAAAATAAGGACGAGTGTCTCATGTGCAGTGCATGATCTTTAGGAGCTATATTGAGGTTCTGGATTACCTCGTACCATGGAACTTTACTTTTTTTAACTGCATTGGAACATTTTGTAAATGCGTCATGCACTTCACGCGTCTCGACAGTACTTGGCAAGTGCCTGCCAAATAACGATTTGTTCATTTAGCAAGGTTCCTTTCATGCATCTTCCAAACGTTTTTCATTTCGTGTAGTGCGTAACGTACACAGTCCAGGTGTGTTGCTCTCATTGTGTTTGCACATTTCTTTTCTGAGTTTTTACTAGGACAACCATAAGCCATTGCTGGGCATTTATCTCACTTGTTATTGCATTATGACCGAAGTTTCTTTGGGCATTCTTTGCAACTTTTTAAAAACATTTGTCGCGCGACGTCTTCATAGACATCCCGGTTATGTGATAAGCCATACACTGAATAACATTAGAGTTGATGTAGGCATTTTACTTGAGCCAAGTTTAGTTTTTCTTTTTTGTTGCCGTACATATATATAATGCAGAAGGGAAAAGAATGTTCTTAAAAGGCAAACGTTTTGAAAGCTGTGATTGACAGTTCACGTCTTTTAAGTGTTCACTACAACATTGTTCATGAACACTTTATCACTGCCTGTGCGCACTGCAACTGAGCTTTGTTGTGCATTCAAGTATGTCTTTTACACTTGCGTTCAATATCATTATGCACCAAATGCCATTTACAGGCATTTTACTTGCTTACTTTTACCATTTTTCATTTTGGTGTTCATCAATCGAACAGTAAAGAGATTTTCCCAAACCAGTGCGTCAAGATCTCTTTATTTACACAGTTGTCATAACGCCATGAAGCTCTTGCATTGTTGATGCAAATTTCTGGAATAGAATGAGTGTGAAGTATTTCATAAAGAAAAAAAATATGTCAAAGCTGCTGCACTACTGTACCTGGAATTCCGGGACTGTAAGTTCAATAGTGTGGCGAGATCGGTTGCTGGCAGAATCTTCCACAGTTAGTTCGAGCATGACAAAAGGAGAGTTGAGGTTCTTGCAGAGATCAGACATGGCCGCAACACCTATCTTCCATTCAACGTTCACCAGCTGAAATTCGCAACGAAAAAAAAAAAGGAACAGTTAGTAGACTGTGTTAGAGATTGCCATCTGCCTTTGTTTACCTTTCCCAACGGTCCAGCTGGCTTCCCTACCTGCAAAGCAAGATTGTTTGCCAAGAGTCAAATATAGTTGATTCTACAAGAGCTGTCGCACTATCGATTACTTCAGCTGTAAAATTAAAAGTTGAGCTAGTTGGAATATTTGCATGCAGCGCTGAAAGACACACATTTGTAAATTAATTTGTGAGGTAATCGAAGCCTGTCGCAGTCAAACAATGGGAGACGCATGCATTAGTCGTGCGTCTATATCGTTAGCAGACAAGGAGTCTTGTGTGTCTGTCTGGCACAGGTAATGTTAAGTGATATTTGATTTTCTAATTTTTGCATGTCTGCTGTGCTTGCCTTTTTTTTTTGTTTTTTTGTTTTTTCGGAATAAATCTTTCTGTTGTGAGACGTTGTTCGTCCTGTGCTTTCTGGTTCTAAGTGTTAGTCTTTCGGCACTGCATCAACCACTCAAATTACTTCAGGCAAGCTTCTCTTAACAAAAATCAGTGCCGACGTGATTGTAGCCTAATAAAATTCATTTGAAACGTTAAGGTTCGAATGAGCCTTCCAGGAACTGCCAGATGTTCCTAGCAAATGCAAAATGGTAATTATGGCAAGTTACTGTATAGCTGTTCTTATAACTAGGGGTGTGCGAATATTCGAAATTTCGAATATTTTTCGAATAGTGTTTGCTATTCGATTCGATTCGCACTGAAATTTTGCTATTCGAACTTCCCAAAGACAAATGCAGTCAACGTCCGGTTAAAAAGTGACCCCTTCAGATTTTCAATATGCTTCACCTCATTACACTCTCGTATTGCGGCAAAGCTGCCTTTCAAGGTCCGTTACGGTCGAACTTAGCCAAGAGAGAGTCAACGTCAGTTTGGAAGTGGTCCCTAGATTTTCAATATGCTTCACCTCATCACGCCCCCGTATTGCGGCAAAGCTGCCTTTCAAGCTCCGCTACGGTCGCAAATGTATTAACTCAAGAAAGCGCTGGTTCCCAGGGGCGTAGCCAAGGGGGGGTTGGGGAGGTTCAAACCCCCCTTGAAACGTTTCAGGTTTGCTTGCGTATATATACACGCACACATACAAATGCACGCACAAATGTACATAAAGTATGGTTGAACCCCCCCCCCCCTCCCCGAAAAAAATTTCTGGCTACGCCCCTGCTGGTTCCAATATGGAGATGAAAGATGTGGCAGAGTTGGGGGCTCAATTAATGCTGTTTTGGACCTGAAATTTGGGCAGGAAGTTCGAAAAATCGGACGCCGAAGCTTTTTAGCATCCAAAATTTCAGATGTTCTTCTATATCAACGTTTACGAGGCAGATTCAGAACTCCGGACTTGAAGGGAGCACACCCTTGACCGCCACATCAGTTGGCCTTCCACAGCAGTTGAAAGAGGAGGAGAGGCTGAGGAAATGGTATCTCTGCCTATCACGTGTAAAGTGTTGTCAGCAACACTTTGGTTGCACCAAGTCATGTACATAAATGCAATTCGGCCTCTACATTGCCTCACTTTTGATAAGAAAGACAACTATGAAATATGACCCCACCAGCGCTTCATCAGCCTAGCGAAAAGAAACACTTTCATGTTGCGATCTCACAAGAACATACTTAGGGATTCTCTGCAACTTTTTCTGTAATTTCACTTCGAATTATTCGAAAAATGTTTAAGAAATATTCGAAAATTATTCGAAATTATTCGATTCGCACTCAATCTTTATTATTCGAATTCGCTTCGCACCCAAAATTTTGCTATTCGCACAGCTCTACTTATAACCATTTGTCGCTACACAGTGTCGGACCCTTTCACTTCATGTGACGCAGAAAACCGCTTTCAAAATCGCTAATATTGTTTACATGAAATCTCTGCAATTACTTCCATAAATGCAGGGCTATGAGAGGAGATGAAGCTAGAAAAATCCGTAACAAGCATTTGCTTTCTGCAGCAAATCTGCCTTTGCAGCGCCCAATGTCTTGTGTTGTAGGTCCCCACCGCAAAACCCAAATGCTGTTTGGGTCTCGCGCATGCGCAGTGGCCTCGACGCTATTTCTTAGGGGCCCCTGTTTGAAAACTCCCTAATAATAGGAAGTTTTCGAATAGGGGCCCCAAAGCCTTTTGCGTGTGCTCGCTTTGGGTCAAGCAGGAGCTAAGAGTTTTCGAATAGGGTCTGCGGTGCTTTGGACACTCCCCCAATTCTAGGACTCTATAGTCTTGGCCAAAAGCCGTCGCTTCAATGGGTGCCATCATGTTTGATGCAAAGCTTTAGGGGCAGGCTTTGGGGCTCCCGCTAAATTTGAGAAATAGCGTCCCCAACGCAAAATCCAAAAGCTGTTTGGGTCTCGCGCACGCGCAGTGGCCTCGACGCTATTTCTTTGGGGCCCCTATTCGAAAACTCCCTAATAGTTGGGGTTTTAGTCTCACTACGCGGTCTCATGATTATGAGACGGCGTAGTGGAAGGCTCCGGGAATTTAGACCACCTAAGGTTCTTCAACGTGCACCTAGATCTAAGCACACGGGCCTCTAGCATCTTGCCTCCATGTAACTGGCGCAATTCGTCGAAGATGTCTAAAGCAAAGTACGAATTTCCGGTTGCCCACACGATAGCGAAATTTAAGCAGACCCGTACGTTCGATGATGCCACCGCCTTCAACAACGTCATAACTTCGGCGTCCAAGTGCAGGTCTTCAAGCAGGGACGTCGCAGGTGCCTCTTTTAGAAACCGCAATGCCCTATTCATGTGTAACAAAAAAGAAGCGTCAATTACTAACAGCGCCAATATAAGGTACCTTTTCACTTACGAAACCAAACACCTGGAAGCTTCATACGCAGCCTCTAGGTCCTCGGGAGATAAGGAGCAAGACCTTGCTTTCTGCAATGACACATTTCGCTTAGTTTGGCAGGTGTTCAACAGCGGAGGGCTATTTATTTATTTACCTCCTCAACAGTATGCGCAGAATCGAACTGAAAACACGTCTCGATCTGGAATACAAACAGCGCGCTATGACCGTTGCTAATGTCGCAGATCTAATCGTAATATTACCAGCGCTTTCTGTACTTCAACTGGGTGTTTTCTTAACACTTCGGCGGCGGACAATATGCCTGTGAAAGAGTGAAATCGAAAAAAAAAAATTCAAGCACCGGTGGTAAATCACGCCCACCGCCAACTGCAGTTCACAGTTTACAGCGTTACAACTAGAACGCTAGTTACAGCCGGTGTGCTGCTGAAGTAGCTGAACCTTGGAGCTTTTAACTGAATTTAACTTCTCTTCAAAACAAATTATTGGGAGGTTACCTTTCGCAGCTTTGGCCATACGCGCCGCCTAGAAATTTTGGCTCTTTACTGCTCTACTCCAAGCAGTTCAAAGAGCGGAAGCGTGGAAGCAGCGAACTTGCGAAAGCGGCCAATAAACAAAACGTGACGTCACGGATGTCATGGACGTCACCGACGTCACCGCACTATACGTCATAGGTTTGTAAACGCGCCTAGCAATTAATCACATAACACCTAAAGCAATTCTATCAAATATCAAACGGCAACTACGTTTGTCGCATGGCTCGACTACATTTCTAGATAAATTTTTGGCCGCGTTGAGCGCTCCTGGCAGTGAAAACTTGAAGCGAGAAATGCGTGGCCTCTGTGACTGTGTGAATCTGCGCGTGCATGCGAGACCACGGAGGCCGCGTGCACAGTTGGCGGCGTTGGTGCAGCTGGTGCTGGTGCGCCGGTGCAGCAGCCACTTGCTTGCTGGAACTTGGCAGCATTTGCGGATATTGCTGTTGTAACCTGAGTATGGGTAGGCCGCGGATAGTTAGGACTCCGGAAGAGCAACGTGAGTATGAAGCGCGACGACGGGAACAAAGCCGCATCGCTCAACAACGCCGTCGTGCCTGCGCTGAAGTTCGTGCCCAAGAAGCCGAGCGCAAGCGTCTAGCCAGGCAGGACCCAGCTGTTCGCGCCCAAGAAGCCGAGCGCATGCGCCAAGCTAGACAAGACCCTAGAATTCGTTCCCGAGAAGCTGAGCGCAAGCGTCAGGCTAGGCAAGACCCAGCACTTCGTGCCCAAGAAGCCGAGCGCAAGCGTCAGGCCAGGCAGGACCCAGCTGTTCGCGCCCTAGAAGCCGAGCTCAAGCGTCAGGCTAGGCAAGACCCAGCATTTCGTGCCCAAGAAAACGAGCGCAAGCGTCAGGCCAGGCAGGACCCAGCTGTTCGCGCTCTTGAAGCCGAGCTCAAGCGTCAGGCCAGACAAGACCCAGTATTTCGTGCCCAAGAAGCCGAGCGCAAACGTCAGGCCAGGCAAGACCCAGCAATTCGGGCTCTAGAAGCCGAGCTCAAGCGTCGAGCCAGGCAAGACCCAGCATTTCGTGTCCTAGAAGCCGCGCGCAAGCGCCAACGACGTCAAGACGATGCAGTGCGTGTAGGGGAAAGCGCATACAAACGACGCAAACGCTATGAACAGAAGTTGGCTAACGAAGAAAATGATCCTTATGACAGTACAGATGACGAATTTGAGACACAGTTTGCGGATCAGAAGCATGGATTCACTTGCGATGCTTGCGATCGATGGATTGAAGAGGACTTGACGGTCGTTGCAAATGTGAAAAGTGAACCAGTGGAAGAAAACGTGTCGATTCCGCAAAGTGCATTTCCACGCACCGGTGTTCAAAACTTTAAAGTGTGTGATTCGTGTAAAAGCTCATTGGACAGTACAGTAAGGAGCATCCTCAAAAGTTCTGCCTAGTGCCGAGCATCTGCAGTGTGACCTTCAGCAACTGCACGTCACTACAATGCCAGTGATAATTACACATTCTACCATTCCAAGAGAAATCCAGATCAATCCTTGAAAGATGAATTCAGGTGCCTAGAAAATAATTGACTGTCCACAATTGCTGCAATTGTGCAATGAAGTACTCGATGAGTCACACGATGACATTCATGGCAGTCAATGCTGGTTCACTGGCTCTCCACACATGTGACACTTGACACTTACACTTGACAACATTCTAAGTAGGATGTACCTCATCTATGCTTCTCTGTAATATGTGCCCATGAGTGCCGGAATATAACAGTATTGCAAGTGTGAAGCGAATTTCCCATTGCGAACTGCAGGCGTGGATATATATGCTAAGCATGCAAGTGGCAACATTGTACATATCACCTAACACTTGCCAATGCGACATAGAAACATTAATGTGCCAGTACTTCACACGGGCGAGAACTGATGGTACATCAGTCATCACTGTGGGAGGCTTCAACATTGACATTTTGAAAGCAAAGAAGAAATAGTTCATTTACAATGAAGTTTGTCTCTTCTGCCACACGAATTAAAAGTGTCCAGCCACAGCGCATTTCACATGCATCGACTTGACCTTGTTCAAGACTTTTGATAAAGTGGTTACGACGGGACATGTTCTTGTGTACTGTAGTGATTCCAAAGCAGTTGTCATTCTTCTTCAATATAAGTATTGTCAACGTTGTAATCCAGGATGTCACGTTCGAAGCAATGAAAAACTCAACATAGAATTATGTGCGTAAAGAAAACTTGATTACATCATCTAGTGAGCACATAACCTTATTGGTGATAGATCGGCTGCTCGGCCTGCCATTTTGTTTAGACAGTGTGATGATGATGTTCCTGTAGCATAGTACGGTAGTAACCACAATGGCCCAAGAACTGGCCAGACATACTTTCAATTACACAATAACCTGATAAAGGAATAATTCCAAGTATTGTGCATTTGGGCCCTTAGTTGAGACATTGAGGTGAACCTTTAAGGAATAAATTAGAATACTGATCGTGGAATGAACCAAGAGAAGAAATTGTAAAAAGAATATTAAGAAAAACAAGAATCGGCAATATTTATACGTACGCTTTTTCTTGCTTGGATAAAAGCACCAATGGCATCAATTGTGTCCCTTTGGCTGACTCCTATTTAAATGCTTTAGTGATCAAAATTCTGGATTTCAGGGAAATATTTTATCTTTCATACTATTTTCGGTCATTATATGGAATTACATATTCGCTATGTACGTTCAGGCTTTCTAATCGCCTCTGTGTGATCCATGTGGTGTAAAACTGGGGTCAGTGTGGCAGAAAAAAAAAAAAAGCCGATTTTGCTTCGATTTTGCTTCGGCAAGATATTCAGCTCATATGAGCAGAAATTAGAGCCTGCATCGTTTTTGTTAGATGCCTTCGTGAAGGTGTCTATTTTGCCAGCTTCTAATCTAGCGTCAGAACTGGAATGAGACTTCTGATGGCTGCTGCCTACTTAGATGTCTCATTACGGTAGCTGTTGTACACCCAAATGCATGCTGCCATGATGCACAAAACCCCGGTATGGTGAACTAGTATTCTAATTCACTCAAATCCCTTTGACTACTATAACACTGACCATGGTGGTACTTAAACCACATGGACAAATGCTGAAAGTTTTTCTGTATAGATCCATCAACTTGCTTCTCGTTTCTCGAAACAGCGCTATGAGTGCACCCTCTGAAATTGTGCCTTTTGCAAATGAAATGTGTGTTGAAATAAGGTACACAATTTACATTGCCATCAGCACAACTCCTTGAGTCATTTTTAGTTTTACAATCGAGACTAATGTTTGTTTGTTTTTCTTTCAATAGAGGAATTGTTTAAGCTTGGCAGAAATCTGTTGTCTCACATAAACTGGTTGAGTGAGGAAGAGCCACGTTAAGAGAGAGGGAGCCCAGCCTAGCCATGCCAAGGCACGCAAAGCCTAGAAAGGAGCACAGCACATGATTAATGCAGTAGAGTTAGAGAGCTCATTTTGCAGCAATTCCGGTGTCGGTGTCGTTGGTTGTAAGTGAAAAATAAGTGTTGTCCGTGAGTGAAAATTCGAGATAGGTGCAAATAAAGAAAATAAAAATCTTTGGTTTGAGTGAAAATCGAACCCAGGATGTCGGCATGGCAAGCAGGTGTTCTACCACAGAGCCACGCCCATGCTCAAAATTGTTTCGGAAAAAAACACTATGTGAAGGTGATATAGTGCGAAGGGTGCCCTTAGCGCTTGTAATATTGCATGGCAGAAGCGTATAATCGCACCAGCCATTAAAACATGCGAATTTCACAAGTTAGTGATTTAAAGGCTGACCCATTACAAAGCGCTCAGATATAATTAATCATCATCAGCAGCAGAAGCGTGAAGAGAGTGAGCAGATGTGTGGGTTCGAATGTTGCCTTATGGACGTGTAGTGGGTACTTTGTAGATTCGAAGAATTATGACGTAGTGGGCACTACGCAACCGTACTTGCTGTAGCATCCTTGGGTAGTTTTAAACTGCCAATGTAACTCGCACACACGCTCTTTTTCTTGCGGCACGGTTGAGGTGTTCACCGAGAAGCGAAGTCACGCTAGTGATTGAAAATGCGATGTGAACGGGCCCGATTATGCTATCATGTTGTACTCTTGAAGCGAAGCTCAAGCGTACTCCAAATTTTTACAAGGGTGTGGAAAATGGAAGTGAGCGTGAGGAGGAGGGTAGAGGGCGAAGCTTTGTATATTATAGTTGTCAAGGAAGAGACAAATAGACACAACACCTGTTCTCTGGGCTGGCTATTATCTCTTCATCTTCCTTCTCTACTTCGCGCTGCCCGAGCGCGAGAGCCCAAGCTCTGTTCCCGCTTTTTGTCATTACACTCGGCCATGACTGCGAGCATGCGGAGCTGCCGAAATTGTCTCTGGAGGGCGGCACTGGCTGTGCCGCGGTGGTCGGTCATGTGTGCACCTTGACTTGTCCTGCTGAAAAGCCAAACATTCTGGTGGCCGACTCTGGCTGTGTCGGGGTGGTCTTTGCAGGCCTCGTCCACGCTGGGAGTTAATGTGGTAAGCTGCAGAATATGGCACCAGCAGGTCGCACTGGCTGACGCGGAGTGGACGCATCGGTTGCAGGTTGTCATGACGACTATTCAGTCGCAGTTGGGAGGACAGGGCAGAAAATTGTAAATGTAGTACGGCCACTGAGCGGGGACATCTGCGCTGTTCGCGGTGCATCAAGGGGCGACTGGACATCTCGCTAAACATCTGCGGCAACGCAGGGCCGAGTTCACGCACTGTCTTGATAGGCAAGTCGTGCCCTTGCAGTATTTGTGATGTGCTGGTACTCGAGCTGGTACTTATTAAAGTGCCACGTGCAGTCAAGCCGTCCTCGTCAGAAGCTGTGTCATCAGCTGAGAAGATGGGCTGCACAGGCTGGTCTTCGGCCTGTGCAGCCCCCCCCCCCCCCCCCAAAAAAAGAGGATGACCTTATTTTTAGGTCTGGCGGTTCCATGCCGCCAATTTCTCACAGGGTGGGTGCCCTCCCAAGCGACTATGAACTTCGTTTTGCCGAGCACCAGGCCGGAAGTGCGCTTGTCCCTATTTTACTGCTAGGTACCCACCGGCAGCAATTCTCTGCCTCCCACAGCAGCGGCAGATGCTCAACTATTTCACCAAGGCTGAGGTGGGTTAAGGTGTGCCCAGGGGCCTTTACAGAACCTTATGGGGCCACCTTTCGAGATGAGTACCCATTAACAACCAAGCGCCAGGTAGGTGTACTCCTCTACCCCTTTGGAAAAACCAGTGGGTTCCCGGTCAGCACTGGGAATCAAACCCGGTACCTCCCGCATTGGAAGCGGACGCTCAACCATGTAGCCACCGCTGCGGTCGTATATATATATGTATATATATATATATATAT
The DNA here is from genome assembly GCF_013339695.2 of Rhipicephalus sanguineus. Classification (NCBI taxonomy): domain Eukaryota; kingdom Metazoa; phylum Arthropoda; class Arachnida; order Ixodida; family Ixodidae; genus Rhipicephalus; species Rhipicephalus sanguineus. Next base: position 30,689,671 of record NC_051177.1, read on the forward strand.
ATATATATATATATATATATATATATATATATATATATATATATATATATATATATATATATATATATATATATATTTCACAATGAAGCATTGTCGAAAAGTTGCTGTTGCATTCGCAACTTCATGTAAGTAAAACTTTCCTTATCAAAACATTGCTGCGTCTTTTGTTCAAACACCGTGCACCCTTACCCTCCCCCCGCCCCCACAATGTTTTAAATGCGAATGCATTTCTTAGTCGGGGCATGTCAGGCGTCTGTCGGTGTCCGCGCGCCGGCAGGTGTTATCTCTCCGCTCTCACTCCCTCTCCCATAGCAACAGCTGCGGGCGCGTGCGCTTATCCTCGCCCCTAGCAACCGGAGCAGGTGGTGCGGGCGAGTAGCGGAGAGTGAGTGGAGAGGAGGAGCGCGCTCTGGCGTGTGAGGGCGCTCGCATCGCGGGAGCTCGGCAGAGCTCCCGCGTGTGTGGAGAGAGGGTAGGTGCAGTGCTTCGCCGCTCCTTCTCTCGCCGTTCGCTCTCTCCTCCCTGCACCACCGCCTCAATGCAGTGCGTTTGAAACGCGTTTGTAGCGTTTGTGCTGCCTTGGCAGAGCCTGAAAACAGCGCGTTCTAAACGCGTTTGTGCTGCATCGAAGGCGGTGGCAACATCCCTGAGGTGATTACGAACGCACGTAGGAAGCGTTCGTTGAAAGAGGCGCCCAAAAGGGAGACACTTGAGCGCGTCGATGTGTCCAGCTTTACGCCATTAAAATTACTACGCCGTGTACTCTCGGCGCAAGAAATGCATTCGCATTTCCTCACGATTCCCTTCGGGGAAGTGAGGCATTTTTTTTAATATTGTTCATGTGTATACAAACTCGCAGACACGCACACACGAAGAGAGAGAGGGAGAGTGAGAGCAAAGATAGTAGGCGACACTGCATCTTATAATTTTCAATGCCTCGAAAAGGTTCAATGCTTCTTTTCTTTTCGATGCTTCTTAATTACACTTCAATTACACACTTTATCAATATGAATAAAGAATACACAGTGATATATATGTCAAAAATCATGATTTTTCGAACATCTATGCCCGAACGTATGTGTTATCTTTTCGTATATTTTGCACTGCTATTCTTTCTTTCTTTCTCACTCAACATGTCGTGTCACAAAACACGTTTTAGGGGCTAGCTCCTCTTAGTCTAACCTTGTCACGTCTCCGTTGTCCGGCGTATCTCCCGGCAGCCGGCAGTAAACGGCAGTATCTGTCCGGTGGTGGTGGTGTGCGGCGTGACCACCCTTAACTGCGCATGCGCATACCCTCTCCGCACACCTCCTCTCCACTCCCCTCACCATTCTCCATGTCCTCCACCCCTCTCCCTCTCCACTCACCCGCTCCACTTCCCCTCTCCCATACCCCTCTCTCATAACCAGTCTCAAAAACGGAGGGGGCATGCACACATGAAGGCTCCCTAAAGACAATGCGCTGCGACAGTACGTGATATGTATCGCCCTCTCCTCTCCTACGGTCCCCCCCTCCTATCTTGCCTCGCGGCGCAGCGGCGCCGACGCAGGCAGCGTCTTGATTGAAAAAACCGACCGCTTGCGCTGCACAACCAAGGTCTTGGCACAACCTTTCACTGACCACCCCGTATATATAGGCACTGGATTTTGACCTCCAAGGTAGTGCGTGTGTGCGATTTCTCCTGTGCGTGATTAAACAATGAAAATTCACAGCGTACATGTAAAATTAAAGTGAGCTGCAAGTCGTCATAACTCTCATCGAACCTTTAGTATAAATGCGCCCGATCTCACGTCGGTGATGATGTACTGGGCAGAATTCACGGAAGATTCACGGTTTACCGATGAACCTCCGCAGCTTCGCCCACTCATCATCATTCGCTCCGTGGATATGCTGTGATTTTTTTTTTTCCTTATTCATATGTAAGTGCAGGAGCAAGAACAGAACCCGAGTATAAAAGCAAATTCGCGGCTCCAAATCACATTGGCGCCGCATGTGCATTAGTAGGTCACGCTCCATATGTGTACGTAAATACCCGATCGCAAATTGTAGCATGCGTACAGTGACGGCAGTGCTCCGGTCTGTCTCAGTGGCTTCGATGCGTAAGCGTCCAACCACGTAAAAAGTCATCCTGCTATATTCGAGTAAACACCGCGTATGCAAGGGCTTCCGCTGCCTCGTCGGGGGTCATCGCTCGCTGTACACTGAGAATGACCTTCGCTCCGCCGACGCCGCCGGGCCGCCGTAGCTCCGGCAACAACGCCAACGCTCTCCTTCCCTTTCGTTTATTTCACTCTCTCGTGCTAACAACGATAACGGCCAGCCAGCCAGCAGCTTCGCAACGCAGGGCCTGCGAGTTGCCGCGATTATCGGCGAGTGGGTGCCCGAAAGACAGCTGCATCGCAAGCTTGATCTTCGCCGTCATGTTTCCCTGCGCCTACTTCGCAGCAAGCCAGATTAAGCGATGCCTGGAAAAGAGCATTCCAGAGCTGGTGCGACTCCTGGAAGATGGGTTCCGTAGCCTCGCCTTGGGTCCCGATGGTGGCATCGTCCAGCCTCAGAGACACATCGTGCCTGCCAAGGGTCACAATGGGTGCGTTGGATAACCTGTCCTGCACATTTTCCTCATTATAACGATATAGTATGCGGTGGATAAAAATGGGGCCAGTCGAGGCTATATCTGTGTGAAAAAAGGAACTGCAGCAGACGACAGCATAGCAGCAGCGCTCGCTTTTGCTTAACGTGCAAGAAGAAACTGCCTGGAATACGTCCGCCCCATGCACCGTGTGGATACAATTCAAGAATAATTACGGGTTTCTCGTTTTTTTTTCATATTTTCTTTGTGGAAAGGTGTGTTCCACAAGAAGGTCGTATTGCCATGCAGGACGCCTCTATGTAGAAACGCTGCTATAATAGGATTCTATTATTAAATCGATCAGATATGTCATTCCGAGAATGGAGAATCGCTAAGAGATGCCGAACCGAATGACTGCTGCATATTTTTCCAACTATATTTGTTGAATAATACGTATACTGTCTGTCATTGACTGATGACAAGCCGGTTTGACATTAACGGTCGTTATTTCCTTGCCGTCTACTGCGAAACATCTGCTGGGACAGAACTATCAATACATACGAGTCTAATCGTGCAAACGGGCGTGGGAGGGATCTTATCTTGAGGGGTCAAAACTCGGGTTGTATCGTGGCTGAGGGCGGTCAAGTGCTGGTGTAGTGTTTGGGGGGGGGGGGGGGTGCAAGTGCTTCTTTTGTACCACATATGCCGAAATACATTTTTCAACGAAAATTTTCAGCGTGATTTGGCACGGTCGCAATTCCATATATATATATATATATATATATATATATATATATATATATATATATATATATATATATATATATATATATATATATATATATATATATATATATATATATATATATAACCTTTTTTATTTCAAAGTGCGTTACAGGCCCCATGGGACGCAATTATATAGTAAGGGGGATCATCGTATAATAAATGTTTACAATAATAATGTGCTTGTAAAACAGGGTTACAAATCAAACTAAAGAGGAGAGCAATGCTAAGATTTGTTAGAAAAAGAACGACAAATAAAGGTAATGGTAACATAAAAAGCAGCGAATATATTGCTCGCACATAAACATACAGTGCATAAGCTACAAAAATCTGCTTCCAAATTTCATAGTACATTTTGTGTGTGTGTATATATATATATATATATATATATATATATATATATATATATATATATATATATATATATATATATATATATATATATATATATATATATATCGTTACTTTTACTGTGAAACTGCATGTGTGAGCGCTCGAATGCAGTCACAGTGATTCACGACAGCAGAACGTAACAGTTAAACGGATATGCCTTGTTTTTCACAGGCGCCTGGCGTCCCACTTTTCTTTCTTTCTTTCTTTCTTTCTTTCTTTCTTTCTTTCTTTCTTTCTTTCTTTCTTTCTTTCCATTGCAGTGCGCAATGCCCCCTCCTAACTGTTTTCATCCTCCATGCCAGGAATTGGAGCGTCATGCATCCACGGGTTTAAAAGCGCAGCACTTCTGTTGCTACAGGCGACAACGCGACGGTCATGCGTTCATATCTGCAACAGTCACATGTGGCAACGTGAAATGACAAGTCACCTCGATAAAAGATCAGATTGCCGTATCACAAACGGCTGATAACCGACAAGTCCACGATCGAGAAAGCATACAGATAGCATGTGACCGGGGCACTCTCAAAGGGCCCCTAAACCACCCATGCAGAGATCGAAATTCAGTTGTGGTGCTGCAGTTCTGCACGAATCTTCAACAAACACGCGAGAATTTTTCGATACGGTGCCGTGATAGCGGAGCTACACGTGTTTGGAGATCCGAAAGCGGCCCCCGCTCTCTGTCCTCATGGCCGAGTGCTCCTCCTCGTCGTGCAAGGAGTCGCGAGAGCGCGTTCTTGCGTGCAGACTAATAGTTCTTTTTGTGGCTGACACGACGAGACGCGAATGGTGACGTCACGGCCAACGCTGGGGATTCCGAAAGGCCCGGAGAGGAAGGGATGGTTTCTTGGAATTTGTGACGCACCCGCAGCCCGTAGTGCCGCCGCGTTCGGCACTGTTGATCGTGACGGCACGCTGAACTCGATGCGCGCGTTTATTTGAAATGTTAAGAAATTATCGGAGGTGGTTTGGAGGCCCTTCAAGAGCCGCATTCCTGTACGCTCGCCGGCGCCGGGCTTCTCGCGTAGGACGCCGCCACTGAAATTTGTGAATGATAAAAGCTTCGCTTAATTATGAGAGCCAAAGTGAGCGATGGCCCTACAACTTCATTTGCGTAAAACGCGAGTTACGCAACAAAAGGTTATAATTTGCTAGATTCAGTGGTGCGGCACGAGGTGGCGCCATCGCACTTTGTCGTCACCGGCGCTTTTACCGCAGGGAGCTGCTGTCGATGCCGGCTTACATCGCTTCCGGCCAGTCACTGGCCACCAAGGTGATCACCAACTACCCGAACAACAGGTGGCCCATACCGAGCGTCCAAGGCGTCGTGCTCCTCTTCCATGCCGACACAGGAGCCCTCAAGTGCGTAAGTTGCGTGCGTTTGCATTAAACTGGCGAAGCCAAATGACTGTGTTCAGAGGGGTACGATTCACACTTGCCAAGGAAGAGAGAGGGGTGTCTTGGCGGCCCAGACGGGATCCCTGGGGAGCTAGGGGGCGGGGTATTGCTGTTGTCAAAACATGGCAGTGTATTTACGCATGGTACATTCCAGCGGCTTACTGCACGTAAGCCTGTATACCTGTATACATAGAGAAAAAATATATATAGGAAGGAGCGTCAAGTGATTCCTCTAGCCAAGGCGAGCCAACCTGCTTTATACTGACGCCGCCCCTCCCGACCAGCGCGCGGCGCCTCCTGCGCAGCGCCCGCAGCAGACGCAACCAAAGCGAACCAACCAATAGCAGCGCTTGTCTGTCACGTGACCAGAGCCTTTTTCTCCCTTTTTCGATGGAGGTGAAAATACTTGAGGCGCGTGTACTTAGGTTTAAGTGCAGCCTTCCACAACGGCGTCCCTCGATAATCATATCGCGATTTTGGTTGGTTGGTTAGTTGGGGTTTAATGGCGCAAAAGCATATCGCGGTTTTGGCGCGTTAAACCCCAACAGTTATTATTACTATGCTTCAAGATTGCCACGTGATGCGTCCGTCATAATCATATCGTGGTTTTGGGACAATTATTGTTATACATATTGTCACGTGGCGCGCTCCCTCCTAGTTTTGTTTTTCCTTCCTTCCTGCATTTATACAAAAAAATTAGGTCGGCATGTTGACTTCTCGGCCATGACTGTGGCTGCTAAGATGGTGCTGCTAAAACATGCGGCGGGGTAAGGGCGAAGCCCGCCTTCCCCGGACAAAATCATGAGGGAGGGGGCACACTCTCGCCTCCCTTCTTACTGGCGCCTCTGTCTGTGATGATTAACTATGTTTTGCGGCCGATGGTTATTTCACCGATCCTACGATGCGTCTCACTCACACGCTGTCACAAAGCATGCTAGTAGTATTGCAGCACTTAGCGTGCCGAAGGGCAGCTGTGGTAAGAACCATAGTGTGTTTTTGCCATGGGTCGAGCACAAAATGAAGTCAAGGGTGAGAATAAGTCTCCAACAAAGGATAGACGCTGAGGAGGAGACGCATCGCCCAATTTCTCCCTGATAATCGCAGGAAAATTCCACCGTAAATTTTCTTCGGCATCCCACTCAATGTGTCTTTGAAAACATGACCTGCGGGAAAGCGTCGAGGATACATCAGACTGCAGCGCCAGGCCTGTGACGTTCACACTTTTGCATCACCATGGCGCCGGAAGCCCATACAGAAATAGTGCATGACATCCAATTACATATCAATACATATATTACAATAGTCACCAAAGCTCGATAAAAACGCAACAACGCATATTGTCACGTGGTCGTGACGGTGACGAAGACGGCACTCGGTCTATTAAAGACGAAACTCTATTTGGGCGAAGTCGTGCCCGGCAAATGAAAAGTCGGGGCAAAGCAATTCGTGATGTACACTGACAACGGCGAGACCTGTCGTCGGCCGTGGAGTAATCTGCCAAGCGGCAAAGCTCGTCGGCTTTTATACATGTGCTATCGAAGATTCCAACGTTATCGCTGGTGGCCACGTAGCTATCGAATAAACTAGACTATTCGCGTCCTCAAACAATCGCGAAGCTTCTCAAACATAGTAGCGCGTCTGCGCCGAGCGTTGCTAACAGTCTTTGCCGGTGAAATCAAAATAAAACACGCGTGGCAATATGTAGTAATTTGTTGTACGGTGCTTACTGTTGACAACCATGATTCAGCGAAATAGCCCCCTTTCTACACTTTCGACGCGTAATGAGCATCGCTATACTTAAAGCAAGCGGGGATAAGATTAACGTAAACCACAGTCAGCTGTTGGTGGTGCTCTGCAGACCATCGACGCGATTGTATCACTTGAATGGTACAATTTCGTTTCGGCGCCGATGACAGGGCGACTCGCACCTAACAATGGAGCCTACATGATTCAACCAAATAAATGCATATAGAACATTGTAATAAGCTACGCACGCCGTTCGGCCACGTTGCCGATTAAGTTGGCGCAGCCAGTTCTGGCCGTAATTCCGTGACGTTTTCGTGCGCTTTGTCTTCCCCAGATAATGGACGCCGAAGAGATCACCGCCTACCGCACTGCTGCTGCGTCGGCCGTAGCCACCAAGGTACGGATAAGCCTTCTAAGCTTCTATCTCCGTTATGTAGCGGTACGCAAACTCCGATTCGAGCAATGTTCTTACATGCGCACATCTACACGAAGCAGTTGCGCCTATAGTATCCTCTATGCCATAAAGCAGATACGTTATCGTGACAGCCTAACAATGCAGTCGCAAGTGTACTGCTGTACAACTCGGAGACAGAGAAAAAGAGAGAACGAACTTTTATTCGGAGCAAGCGCAGTGTGGGCCCTATATAGGTAGATGGCCTCCTTATTCCAGATAGCCGCGGGCCACGACCATCTCTCGCGTACGCCCTATCTGGCTGCGCTGATTCTTCGGGCCTGGGTCTCATAGATTGACCTCTCACTGCTCTTCGGTTATTGTTTACGTGCCTCAGTTTATGTGTGAGGTGCGCGGAATTCGAAGAAGCCGCCTTGTCTGTGCGCATGCAGTACCTCGCCAGCGAGAGCCCGAAGATCCTCGCAGTTCTGGGCGCAGGGACGCAAGCGAAGAGTCACATCCTCGTCATGACTACAATGTTTAGGTTTGAACAGGTACGTACGGACACCCGGAAACATCGCAAAGCGTATCATCAGATGTGGGAAAACACTGGCAGGGGCGTAGCCAAGGGGGGGGGTTGGGGGGTTCAAACCCCCCCCGAAATCTTTCAGTTTTGCTTGCGTATATAGGCATGCACACATACAAACGCACGCACGAACATTCATAAAGTATGGTTGAACCCCCCCCCCGAAAAAAATTTCTGGCTACGCCTCTGGAAAACAGCCATTTTGCACTAAAAACAGGTACAAAAGAAGAGAACGCCAGTGTCGTCCTTCTCTTCTATTGCCCTGTTTTGTAGTGCGCCCCATTTTTGCATTTAAAATAAGATGTGGGGACTAACAAATTTACGGGTCTTAACCCTGCCGTGCCTGATGGCGACAGGTGCGGATATGGAACCACCGCGAGTCGTCGGCCATGTCCCTCGTGCAAGAACTCGCCGCCCTGGGCATTTCGGTCCGCTACGAGGCTTCAGCCGAGGGAGCAGTGCGCGACTCTGACGTAGTGGTCACCGCCACCTCGTCTCCCAAGCCTGTCTTGGAGGCCGGCTGGCTCAAGAAGGGTGCCCACGTCAACGGTGCGTGCTAATGCGGTTATGCGACGCGCATGCAGGGCGTACTGCAGGCTGAACAAGCGAGTTCGAGGACAAACCGTTGGTACCGTTACTTATTTTAAGTCCTCCACTTTACGCACTTGCACATTTTACGCAGTTAACCACCGTGGTAGCTTAGCACGCAAGATGTCACGTTGCTAAGCTCGAGAGCGCGGGTTCGATTCATGTTCACGGGGACCGCATTTCGATGGGGGCAAAATGCAAAGAACACCCGTGTTTTAGGTGCACGTTAATGATGCCCAGGTGGTTGAAATTTATCCAGAGCCCCCCCCCCCCCCTCCCCCCACTACGGCGTGCCTCACAATCATATCGTAGTTTTGGCACGTGAAACCCCGTCAATTATTATTATTATTATTATTATTATTATTATTATTATTATTATTATTATTATTATTATTATTATTATTATTATTATTATTATTATTTACACACTTGCTGAATTTCGTATAGTGTCTCTAAACAGAAAAAAAAAATTGAAGGGCGCTTAAAGTTTAGCATTTAAGGGCGGAACGCGATAGGGTTATCGGGCCTCGTTCGCATCGAATTCTCATTCGCTTTGCTTCACTTCTCGGTGGACACCTCAGCCGCGCCACGAGGAAAGGAACGTATGTGCGCGTTACGTTGGCCGTTGTAAACTCTCGTATAGGGCGCCTATATACTGCAAGTACGGTTGCGAAGTGCCCACTATACGCCATTATTCACCATTTTGCGAAGCAGCGCAGTACCCATGCACTACGCGTCTGTATGGCAAAATGTATGCGCACCTAGCTGCACACTGTTGTTGCTGTGGGTGACGATGACGATGATAATCATGATGATGAAGAAGAAGCATTATGGCTAAGTCTAAGAGGAGGGGGGGGGGGGGCGCAAAATCTGCCTCGTACATTGACTTAGTAGGGGGGGGGGGCGCTTGCGATGGACTTTCGCTCCCCCCCCCCCCTGATGGGGAACCCTGCGCTCGCCTATGCCCATCAGCGTGACTCTTTGCGCGACATCATGGAGTGTTGAGGACGACATACCGTTTTTCTAAAGCAGTTTCATGCACTCGCGTGGCTCTGTAGGAGAACATTTAACTGTCACTCAGATTGCCTGGGTTCGATTCCGGCTCGAAGCCTGATTTTTATTCTCTGCATCCATCGGGGTTTTTGGCTTACGGACAACGCCGATTTTTCGCCCACAGCCAAAGCCGACACCGGCAATGGCCCCGCATTTTCTGCGACACGGGCTACTTAACGCTGTCGCGTTGAAACATGCCGATAAATCAGTGTCGTGCCATTTCTCGGTATTGCGCAGCGGTGGGCGCTCCGCATCCCGACAGGCAAGAGCTGACTGTGGAGCTGATGCGCCAGGCTGTAGTCTACGTGGACAGCACCGAAGGGGCACGCACAGAATCCGGTGACGTCATTATTTCCGGGGTAAGCACCATGTGAACAGGATCATTTAAGGCATGACATTCTGTTTCTATAGATACAGGTTTTAACGAAATATGAAGGCGTGAATACGAAAACATAAAAACATATTTCCTTGATAATTGATTTTTTTTTTTTCAGCAGGGATACGAAATGGCGTTATGGAACAGTTGTTCATCAGTATAGATGTTTCTCAGTGGCAATTTTTTTCAAATCGTAAGCAAGCTACAGGTTAGCTGTGTGCATTTCTCCTACTTACTGTCTACGGAAGCAAGAGTGTTTGATTTTAACACTGTGTGTGATCACTCATCACATAATTCAGAATGCGTTACGTTCCCAGTGTCCTATTTTAGTGTTCTTATTTATCGGCTACCTTTGTTCAGGAAGACGTTGCCGCCCGTAGACGGCGCCGGCTACTCATCTTCTCTTAATTGACAAACTTGGCAGCGAATGAGAACAATGCCTCAAGCAGAGGAATGAGAAAATAACAAAGTGACATCCGTTCTAAATGTTCTCGTAAGAACACACGCAACTCACGTTGATGCAGTTGAACCCCATTATAACGAACTTTGATATAGCGAATTATCGGTTATAGCGAACTAAATGCGAACTTTGGTTGGCCACGCTTCATTTCAATGTCATTTATCGTTTGTATAACGAAGCCGAAAACGCGAGCGCCGCCGCGATATCAATGGGCTATAACTAAAAAAAATACTAGGTTTACACGAGCCTCAAGGCTCGATAGGCAGTTTAAACAGCAAAATAATTATTAAAAGACAATTCACAACTACATTGTTTTTTTTACAAATGTCGTTGTGACACTAGAACTTTGGTTAAAGATGTGGTCACATCCTTCTTCAAATACACGTGAACGCAGGCCTGTTTTGTCAAACGAGGTTTGTTCTGTTGTAATTTCACACTCTTATGTTTCGGTCTGTTTAATTTGAAATGCCGCGTGGAGACAGATAAGGATCAGCTCGTTTGTAGCGAGTTTGAAGCCTACAATTTGGTTTTGTATCTAGGATTATCGCGCGAGTCAGATCGCGGATTTGCCAACTTCTATTGCTACGGTCACAACGACTATCGGATATAACGAACTAATTTATGGTCGCCATGTTACTTCGTTGTAAGTTTTCTGTTCAATTTACCCAATTTTGTTCAGGCTCCTATATACGCGGAGATTGGAGAGGTTGTGCTGGGGACGAAGGAGAACCGCCGATCCGACACGACAGTCTTCAAATCGCTGGGTATGTTGCTTCTGAATTCAACGCGGCATTGTGCTTACATCTATTACTATAAACGTGTCTTCCACGTTTTTTCCCCCCTCTGTATAGGCATGGCAATGGAAGATGTTCTGGCAGCCGACCTTGTCTACCGTCACTTAGCGGACGATAAAAGCTGAATGGCGAAAATGAGAAAAATAAAAGAAAATGTAAAGAAAGAAAATTATTCGAATACCTGTAACGCGCTGAATCGGCTTGTTAGATTAATATGACGCTCCCCTGTGGATAGACGAAATAAATAAACGCGGAGAAAGAAATGATGATTTATAGAAATGAAATGAAAGTGGCCGGAAAAAATAACGGGCTGTAGGCGGGATATGAACCGACGTCTTCGCGTTTTGCCGCAATAATGCTAATAACTAGGGATCTATAGGAAGGATTTTATTTCGAAGGTGGGGGTCTGACGCACGTATACATGTTTGCATGTGCATGTGCATGCCTCTATTATGTACGGCAATATATATATATATATATATATATATATATATATATATATATATATATATATATATATATATATATATATATATATGAATAAGAAATATAAAGTAACAGTGAACAACATAACCTTTATTCTGACGTTTCGACTTTGATAAGGACCGATCTCCGGTCGAAACGTCAAAATAAATGTTGTTTTTCACTGCGACATTTTATTCATATCTTTAAACGAATAGGTAGGAACATATTCACGGCGGTGGCCTGTCCCCTTGAAAGAGGATATCTCATCGTAAGTGGAGAAATCCTGGCGCCGCCCCTGGCCAAATCACCACAACGTTATATAGACGCCACCAATACGCGCAAGATGACGTGTAAAGATTTTTCTCGCAAGGATACATCGCTCTCACTTTCTCTCAGGACTGCGAGGAATGTCACGGTGACATCTAATTAGCGGGACGGGCGACATCGCCTCCTCTGTCCTGTCGTTGTCCTATCCGTCTTCCGCCAACATCCGACGCGACAGCGGCGGCTTGCAGCACCGACGCCAGGCCTACGAGACCGCGAGCAGACTTTGAAGAATGTATTTCGGGGACGTTTTTGCTACTCGCCCACCGTTTCGCGAGCAGCGGGTTCGCCTCCTCTTTCGCAGCTTGGCGTCGTGATATTTGCGTGCTGCGCTACGGAGGTTGCAGCCTCTGTCAGCCCAATCGCGAAAGCGCGCTCTCCGGTGCACATTGTATTCCTCCGCCTGGGGATTCCTCAATTTCCTAACTAGATCAGTGTAGAAGCACCTCAAAATATTGACAGAAAGACGGCAGTGCGCTTCCTGCAACCCCAATAGCTATGTATCTTCTCTTGACGCATTGCGACTGTTAAAATTGGACATTAAGAGTGAGGGGCTACGTTTTGCAGCGTACGAGGAAGAGAAACTTGTCTCGGCTTTAGGGTACACTGCACTGCACAAAACTGCCGTTGTAGACAGGGCTACACTTTGCCCGAGTCTTCGAAGCAGACGACGAAACCCGGGTCGAAGCATCACGGCGTCTGCTCTTGTGGAGCACGTGATGCAACGGGGCAGCAGAATAGGATAGACAAGAAAAAAAGAAAGTTTACGCGACGAGTGGTGCGGCTGGGCCAAAAAACCATGGGGACCATGCTTGCGGTGCTGTGCACGTTGGCCGGACTCGTCGAGATCGCCCACTGCAAGCAGAGACCGCGCTCAGCCGGGGATTCGTGCTGGGCCGCCACCGACTCGCACCTCGCCAAGAAACGGGTAAGGATGATGTCCTTGCCGCGCCGACTGCTTAAGGTGTGTAACGGTTGACCTGTCCTTGAGTATACACTTGTCGACAGAACAGTGTTTCTTGAGCGATGGTTTTTCTGAAGCAAAGCTAATCAAGATCGCTCTTGTACTTCAAAGTGTACTGGGCACAAAGTATTTCAAGAGCCCTCGTCAAGTCGTCCTTTATCGTGTGTGGCTGTCTAGTTGTCCTAAGTTTTGTCCACTTTAACTTCTTCACATTTATCACATAATTACTACAGTTTACGTCCCCTAGACTATCCCTGGCTTGATTGTCTGTTAGTTATCATTAACGTTGTGTCGAACAAAGAAAAACGAGCCCTTAAATCCCCCCCCCCCCTTTTTTTTTGTCTCACAACTGTGGGACCCAGCGAGCAGTGACAGTGGCTGTGCACGTTCTTCTGTTGAGGAAGGGGTCTCAATCTCGACTCCCATCGCTTTCTGATCGTGGCAGAAAAAAAAAAAGAAAGAAATAGCTGATAGACTTAGGTTGAGAGAAACTTTCAGAAACTTGGTTGGTCATAGTCAGCACGTCCTCTTCACGGCGTTAATTGCAGATATCACTGGTACTTTACTGGAGTCCAAAAACATTGCAGGCCGCTGGCCCTGTCACTCTGGTATTTTGCTGTGCGCAACGCAACGCATGCCTTCACAAAAGCAATCTCGCACGGTGCGGGGTTGCGAGGACAGGGCGGGAATCACATCGCAAGAAAAGTGAAAAGTGCTGCATAAATCCTGCGGAGATTGGGGACAGATGGGTAAATTCGAATAAGCGTTGTCATAACATTAAGAGTACATCAGTTCAACTGCGCCAGATAAAACGGCCGCAATTAAGGTAATATGAACGATGTTAAGACAGGTCGATGTACAGGGTGTCCACATCTAAGGTGAACACCTAGTTAGTATTCAAGGCCTAATAGAAGTTTGTTTCTTACGTAATTCGGAAAATTATTATTGCGTTTATCGGCACCACGGTAAGACGTCATATAAAGTACATTTCCCTCGTGAAGTAGTATAAACGTTGTAGTTTTACCGGTGGTTTTAGATGCGGTCGACCCTGTACCTCCCTTTATTCCGATGTTCGATGAAGTGTTGCATCGTAGCTGCGCGCGCGGACACGTTAAAAATATACGTGCGTGTCGGGCGAAAGACCGTATTATATACGCTCCAGAGATAAGCTGTGCTCTTGTTATTTTCGTGACTTATTGCCATAAACAACACGTTCCGTCAAATATATGTCACAACGCACTTGCCAAATAATTATGTTACGTTATAAACAGAGGTGGCTCACGATGATTTGGCATTGTCCTCGTCCTGGCGAAACGACATACCGAACGTGTAAGAAAGTATAATTACTAGCTTCGATTAACTTGAGTGTCATTTGCAGCTGAGACCGAGTGCAGTCTCGTATTCGTATTGCTTGTCAGTGACATCACTTGTCGCTTCGTGTTTTGATTTTTTTAAAATCTAGGTATCATGTAAACTTATCTCTTCAATATATATATATATATATATATATATATATATATATATATATATATATATATATATATATATATATATATATATATATATATATATATATATATATATATATATATAATGTTCTTTAGGCTTCAACTCTGGCCTCTGTGTCTGCATATGTCATGAATGCAGAAGCCCCTGCCCGCAGACAGCTGCCAGAAGCTCGTGTGCGGTCGCGTCGTCGCCATGTGTCGTCGTCCCTGACGTCTAGACGCTGGGCGCGAAGCCAGCAGCCGCGTGTGCAAGCTTCCTTCGAGTCGTGTTTCCGCCTCTTTGCTCTGTTGTTTGCGCATTCCGTGAGAGCAGTTGACGTTTCCGAAACTGACATCTCTGAGCGCTGCCGGCGCCTGGGCGACTTGTGTCTGAGGCCGTTATTCATCGCCAAACTCGCAACGATGCCGGGGTGCTGAGCAGCGCGAAACGGGCGCCGAAAGAAGCGACCTGGCCCGGCGAGCGTATTCTTGATGTTAGAACGCGCTATAAAAGAAGGAGGCGCCTGTTCTAACGCCAAGAACACCGAAGAAAGCTGAGCAGGAAGCGATCAGTGTGTTTGCACAAGCAGGGGCGTCAACTACGGCGAGTTACTGCTAATCCGCAAGGTGGAGGAATTTTCATAACGAAAAAAAAGTCATTCAAGCGAGGGTGCAGCACGATGTTATAAATGAAGCTCTATAAAGGTCTCCCCTAGCAAAATTTACTGTTTAATTAAAAAAAAAGAAACGTTCGACCTTGTCCTCGGCAGGACTCGAACCCAGGACTTCGGTGCCTTTAATAGGAGCCATTGCCTTTTGAGCCCTGCACGGGTTATTTCAGGGCCGCACGCGCGGCCCATCCACGACAGTTCCACGCACTGGCCCACCCGAAAGCGAGCCCGCGACCCTCGACCATGGAACACAACACACGTCTGCCTGGTTTACGTCTTTTCCATAAATGTCACCTTTCTTTCCGAATCCCTGCCCTTGCTCTGCTGTTTAAGATATCCTTACGAGGGAGACAGTAATTATTACGGCGTTGCGCACAATTTACTTTTCTAATAAAGCTTTCGCACTGGTTTCGGCTAATAAGACCTTCGAGGCACCTCGCGTCGTCATCCGCATGCTTCGGCACAGCTATACATTGTTCTGGAATTTCGACAGCTTATAGTACGCAAACCTCAATGATCGTATTGCGTTGAACATTGCCCGCGACAAGTGCTGCATGCTCATCATCCGAAGGCAGCCTTTAACGGCTTTCTGTGCAGATACCGGTGCAAGTGGTCCGCCAGCTGAACGAGGCTCAGGACCTGCACGACGTGCTCCGCATTTGTTCGGGTGGCACGAGCGCCTCATGGCGGCGCATCGGCACCTACGGCAAGTATATACTTTCACACGTGTACTGGGGGGACCATAAATTAGTTCGTTATATCCGATATTCGTTGTAACAGTAAAGATAGATATCGGCACTAGCAGATGGGCAGTACCGCTCGAGCGAAATTCTTGGATACGGAAAACAATTATTGTAGGCTTCAAGATCGCTATAAATGAATTAATATTTACCTGTCTCCTCCTAGCATTTAAAACTAAACCGACCGAAACTTACGCCAGAGCGAACTTCGTTTGACAAAACAGGCCTGCGTTCACATTTATTTGAAGACGGATGTGACCACATTTTAAACTAAATGTTTAATGAAAGAACCACATTTAATTAAATGTGGTTCTATCATTATAAAACAATTATATTGCTTGTTACGCTACCTTTTTTGAGTCTCACGCAAGCCAAACATTTCTTCGTTAAAACCGATGTAGCGGCGGTGCTGCGTTTTCGGTTTCATTATAACAATAATAAACGTTATTGAAACAAAGCGTGACCTACCAAAGCTCATCGTTAGTTCGCCATAACCGATAATTCGCTATATCAGTGTTCGTTATACCGAGGTTCAAGTGTACCACTCAAAGTGGCATTTGTATACTCTGTAACCACGTTCTACGCACCGAGAATCAGCGTGGTTGATGTGTCTGTCCACCAGCATTTCTTCTGAGCGTGATCTAAAGCTGAACATATAGTTGTGTAGCAGAAGCTGCTTCTGTTCCATTCTACTTTGCGACTAAATTACGCTCCGGAACGCATAGGCTGGCCACAGGGCTGCACAGTTAAGAAGAAGCGAGTAGTGATATCTAATTTATATTTTAATAAAATTGGCACATCGTGCTTGAGATACACTCCTGTTGGCAAGGAAAACCAATTGGGTGCCGTCATTTGTCATAGATCCGGCGCTTGAACTCGCATCGCGCACCTGTTAATGCTTGCGCGACTGCACCGGGACCAATGATCGAGGAGTGCCGTCTCTGCTCTGCTCATCTTTGGCATGCACGAGCCCAGCGATTTCTACCATTTCATGCCGCGGATGAGACGCGCTAACGGCGATAACAGTAAACCGAAACATGTAATAGCAGCTGCCCCTCATTTTGTCCTACATTCCGTCGCATCTATGAAGGCCATGTGAGTCCAGGAGAAAAACTGGCGGCCTCTATCTCCCTTGCTGATCTATGGTGTGGTGCCGGCGAATCAATGGAATCATCGCTATCACGCATGGCTTTATAAATGCTAATTTTTTTGCAAGAGGCAACTGCATCTTTACTTCAGTGGGCCAATCTCGGGTCGTTTTGCTGGAGCTCACTTGAAGACCTTGATGTTGCGGGTTTATTAGAACGAAATACATAAAAGAAGCAAGGATGAAAAAGAAACGAGAACATCACTTTGTAAATCGAGTGTTTACTTTATTACGAAGAAGTTGAGGCTTGGATGCAATAATGTTCGTTTCCGACATGGCAGTATATTCTGTCCTCCCCAGGCTACCTTCTGTGGCAGATACGCTCGTACGAAGGGAGCACTATGAGGCAGCACCTGCAGGCGACCGGTCAAACCACCTATGAACGTGAGCTTTGATTACTTCGTATTTGCTACTCATGATGCGCCGCAAAGCGCTGTAAGATATTGCTGCTACGAGTTTTGAGCTCTGTGACATCGCTCTCTGCATGTCTGCGACCAGGCAGAAAACTGCTAGACGCCCCAAGAAGCAACCGGGCGGACACCATCGACGACGAGATGATGCAAGGCGACGCACCGGCTGAACAGCGAAGTGAGTAAAAGAAAAAAAGTCACAGTTTCGCCGCAAAGGGCGAAGCAATGAATGCGATAGCAAGAAAAGCGGCCCGTGATGGACGCGCTGCTACGCTGCACTAACATCTGCCCCCGGCAGCAACTACCGCGCGAGCAGACAGCGGAAGGGCAAGGTTCTCCCTGCGCAAATATTAGAAGAAGCGAGCGAGCTGGCCGACGGCTTTTAAATGCGCCCGTTGCGCTCCTCGCGCCATCTCGCTGGTAATGAAGAAACGCTTAACGCCTGCCGTCTCTGAGTCCTGCCAGCGGTAAAGGGTGTGTATATAACGCTCGCCGTTAGCAACCTGGAAGATATGCGCTTTGTGGCGTAGTGGTTAGCGCCACGCGCTGCGGAGCGAGAGGTAACTGGTTCGTTTCCGCGCTTCGGAAGCATTTTTCTCAATTATTTTTCTTTGGGACTTATATATATATATATATATATATATATATATATATATATATATATATATATATATATATATATATATATATATATATAAACGGTGCATGACGGCGGCGACTGCAAAAACAAGCCGAGACTGTCCATATAATTGCTATCGCAATAAAAATGTTTCAGAGGATCCCTAAACATATTTTTACGAGATGAGAACACGAAAAAAAGGGAATTGATCAAGGGCTCGTTTTCTTTGTTATGTACAACATAATGAAGTCAACAGAAAATGAAGCCTAGACAATGAAGCCTTGGCTTCATTGTCTGTTGGTTTCAATAGGTTGTACCTAACAAAGAAATCGAACCCTTAATCAATTCCCCTTCCTTCGTTCATTCAAAACTAGGGTCTCGTTCTGGTAGACTTGATGCCTTCAGGTATGCGAGGGATTATCGGTCAGCTGCCAGCTCGTAAAGGAAGTCGGGACTTCCCATTCTCTTTTATCCCCCTTACCCCTTCCCCCAGCACAGGGTAGTCAGCCGGTCTAAGAACTGGCTAACCTCCCTGTCTTTCCGCTTGTTTCTTCCTTCCCATTCTGCTGCAGCGATTCCCATCCCCTACGCCGCGGCTGCAGGTGGTTGCTGCGGCACAGTGGAGCGCGCGCCGAGTTGACGACGGCGTCAGTTCCGGGTGGAGAGGTCACGTGCTCCGCAATGGATGCAAAAATGAAAATGAAGCGATGACGAGCTTCTCACTAGGCATTATGGTTCCCGGTTTTCCGGAGTAAAGCAGTTATTTGAATACAGCATATCAGGGGCCCTCGGTCGCCATTATCATCAAAAAACATGTGTAGCCATAACCCTGCTCATTAAAAATGACGTAAGGTACGTGTCCGACTGAATATAGGTGTGGGACAGAGTTTGCGTTAAGATGATTAGGGATGGGGGGCAGCCCCCTTGCGCACGCCTGTGATGGTGAGGATGATATATAGGGCCAGTTGGTCAAACTGCAGCGCCAAGACCGTGGTACATTATGTGAGCAACGGTGTGATCAGTGCAAAGCGCAAAGGTGGCTTATCGGAGCCTAAAGTATGTGTACTGAAAGTCCGTAAGATATATGTAGTACTTATTTTATCAGGTCAGTGAAGAGAAAGGTGTGCAATGAGTCGACCAATTAAGCATCAGTAACGGGACTAATTGTTCTACCTGTTGAAAAATGGGCGTCTGGGAAAATACCAAAAGCGGGCGTCGCGCACGCAGAGCGGACCCTGCGGCTGGACAAGCGAGCCGCGTGCAGCCCACGGCCGGTGCCCGTGCGGGTGCCGCAGCCGCGGGACACGGACGCGCTCTTCTACCCGACCTGCGCCGACGTGGAGCGCTGCGCCGGATGCTGCGGACACCACTTGCTGCGCTGCAGGGCCAGTGCGTTCCGAAACGTCACTAGACAGGTCAGTATCTCGACAACTTAAGAGACACTCACTAAAAAAAAAAAAAAACCGATTTTTTCATATTAGTAAATTACGCTTTCACAATTCTAAAATCACCACGCTTGCAGCGACGCTTGGTAAGTGAGAAAACGCGCAAAAAGAAAACGCGGGTGGCGGCGCCACCCGCGTTCCCGCATTCCCGCACCAAACGTCGTGACGTCATGCATTGTGACTGCATCTGCTAGGTCCTACGTAGTTCTTAACCAGTAAAAACGAAGTACATTGTCCTCTGAGGGTCCGTGCACTTAGCATACCAAGTTTCAGGAAATTTCGTTGAGCCATTGTCGCCAGAATACGCAAAACACGCTTTGAAATACGTGACGTCACGTGCGGTGGTTTCAGCGCGAAATTTAAAAACGCAATTTTGACCTTGATTTTCTGCTATATTAGTAAACCTATGACGGTTAGATTAACGAAATTAGAGTTCTCAAAGTGCAATTTATCCATCTAAACCGATTCATTGTTTCACTTTGGTGTCCCTTTAATCCGCCGTGGTGGTCTAGTGGTTATGGTGCTAGACTGCTGATCCGAAGGTCACGGTATGGAATCCAAGCCGCGGCGGCCGCATTTCGATGGAGGCGAAATGCTAGTGGCCCGTGTGCTTAGTACTCCAGTGGTCGAAATTTCTGGAGCCCTGTAGTACGCACTGACCTCCATTAAAAATCAGTGGTAGTATGGCGTGCCTCATAATCATATCGTGGCTTTTGGACGTGAAACCCCGACAGTTAATTATCTCGAAGAATAGCTCTTCAAATGTGATGTGAGGGTGTCTTGAGCCTGTTTTAGAACCCGAAGTTATATCGTACACAGCGACACAAATAGTCACCAGTTAGCGCACTTCTCGTGTGCATTTGGTCGATTGCGCTCTCAACCAAAGACGACAAAATTACTGCTAAATGGTAATGAAATCACATTACTAATTACTCTTCTTAACCAATGGTAAAAGTTAATCCGGAGTCCCCCATTACAGCGTGTGCCTGTTAATCATATTGCGGCTTCCGTATGTAATGCTCCAGAACACTGATCTCCACTCCAGAATTTAATTTTTACGCATACAAATTGAAAAGGTGCGCTAAGTAGCTCACTGCCATTTTTTTTTTTTTCTGGGTGGAAATGATGGAGCGGGTTTCCAGTAGTGCTAGATTGCAGTTGCTGTTATGGCACGCGTGCTGTGAATTTCCGTCCGGTATCTTGCGTGTCATTGAAGCCTCAAAGTAGCTCTTTGAAGTTCAAGCGACTATATAGCTTTCTTTGGCTCTTTCGCCTATGTTGAAAAACTCCCTCCTCGTCGCGACAGGTGTTCGCCCTGCGGCTGGCCTCGAACAAGTCCAACGCCATCAACTTCGAGGGCTTCAAGAACGTGCGCCTCGTCGAGCACGCCCAGTGCCGCTGCGAGTGCAAGGTACGTGGTTCTATGGTCGATAAGCAAGGACCGGTTGTTTGGACGGCCGCGGGGCGACTGCCCCATACATTGCAGAAAGAATATATATGACTAAAAAATGCAAATCAAAGACGCCTCTGCTATGCTGTAGTATGGGCAAAAGTTTAATCGTAAAGAAAAAAAAACGCAGAGAAAAATGATATGCACTTTCACTGCACCTGCATAGCTGCAATTTCCACGACGCGGGAACTCGCGGTGTTAAAGAAGACTCAAAGGGAGAGTAAAGTAAAATATCAAGCAGAACTAGATCGAAGGATTAGACTTTGTCGGCAAATTCATTACTCACAGCGAAAACGACCTTCCCGCCCACCATATTAACAAATTTCACACATAGTAATTGTTGGGGTTTAATAACGTCTCAAAACCACCATATGATTATGAGGGACGCCGTAGTGGAGGCTCGACCAATTTCGACCACTTGGGGTTCATATAACGTGCATCTAAATCTGAGTACGCGGGACACGAGCATGTTTGCCTCCATCGAAAATGCGGTAGCCGCGGCCAGGATTCTATCCCGCGACCTTGGAATCAGCAGTCAAGCACCATAACCAATAGACCACCGCCGTGGCGGTGGTCTATTGGTTTCACCCTTGCAGCTTAAAACAGCCACGTAATTACGATGCGCGGGACGAAGTTGTCGATATACTCTTTATACGGAACATGACGGCGACGCCAACGGCAAAAATAAGCCTGGAGTGTCCATGTGTCGCAATAAAAAGTTGTTTGGACCCTAGCATACGCCGTCGGAATCTACGAACTTGCGCCGAGTTGGTGCGGGGAGCTCAAGGTGCCGTGGCCACCTGCATTTTCTTTTTAACAGCGAAGCTGTTCTTAGTCGAGGCTTTCATGTCCAGGGTCGGCGTAGAACTGCATCACGTGGCCTTTGGCCCTGCAGTGTGGCGAGAGTCAGGCTCCCTAGGAAGAGGAGGGCTGCACCGTGCTGCGAGAGGCGAGGGCGTGCCGCGATATCCGGGGACCGGGGGTATGTAGAGTCACTAGAAAAATTTCAGAGTATCGCATCTGTTTTCCGCGCGCCGCCGCCGACGTGATTGGCTTACTCGCATCACGAGACCTCTCGCCGCCATATCCCTTCCAAGCGCTTTGGGTGCAGGCGTGTTGAATGCAGAGCGCGGCCGGACATTTAGCAGTACCACGGTCCCTAGAAGTACTTCGTCGCTTTTTTAAACGCGTCATGCAGATGCCAGAGAGTAGCTCACCAGTAACCGAACGTTGCTGGTGAGCTACTCCGGGAATTTCGTATATTTTTGAATTCCGTGTGGGAAACATTAACGTCAAAGAGCGTCGTTGTACTTACGTGGCTGCATAGTTGGCCGCGGAATGAATTCGCCCCCCTCGAAGAACACTCCTTTCTGCAGTGAACTACACAAACTTTGCTGGAAAAGATGTCATGCAACAGGATACTTCACCTTTACGGTTCGCTATGTTCAGCGATAGTGAAAACTACATACCTTTCTATTTGCTTGGCTGTTTATATCTCTATCTGTTGAACAGATTGTGCATGCATTTCGATTTATAAGTGTGTCACGCACGAGAGCGAAATCGAAGACTTATTAAAATAATAACTGTTTCCTGTATACCTTGAAGGCAATTCTCGCGTGATCATTTGCCACTGCGCAAAACTGAAGCGTGGAACTCTGTTGATAAACTTGATATAAGGCAATGTTATTAAGCGTATTTTATTTTTTTTTTTTTCAAAAAAATGTTGCTAATGCTGCATTGCGCCGAGCGCACCCTTACAATACTGTTTAGTGGGTGAGAAATGGTCACAGCAAAAAAGAAAAAAAAAACGGCTTATCCTCCCACGCATTGAGGGAATCGATTTCATTCGAGCCCTAGCTCGTATACACATACTGTGTTGCAGTAGCATGCGCATTAAAAATTTTCGGGATGTGCTATTTCTGATCAAAATAACATAAAGCACTGCGCCGAGGAAGTTTTAACAAGAGTGCATTGCGAAAAAAAAAGTTGAAATTAAAAGCAGTGCAAAAACCGAACCCTAGCTGTTTACGCGCTGGCAATGCCAAAAAAAAAAAAAAACAACTTTGTCGGAACACAGCAAAATATTTGCAAATGCACTGTAACTACTGTAACGTTGGGAATATTAAGGAGACAAAAAATAGGAAATGAAACAACTGAGTAGTGACGTCAATCATTTTTGATGGCCTATTTTCTACGTATGTGTTAGGAAATGACAATGTATTCGCAAAATAAAATGGACCTTACCTACCGCACGCCGATTCGCCCGTGCGTTCGGCTGCTGGCGTTCCGAACTGAGACAAATACTTCACGCACAACTTCCACTTACCGTACACACACCGCTTCTATTACAGATAACACCCAGCTGAACAGCAAGCATC
Source organism: Rhipicephalus sanguineus (assembly GCF_013339695.2). Taxonomy (NCBI): domain Eukaryota; kingdom Metazoa; phylum Arthropoda; class Arachnida; order Ixodida; family Ixodidae; genus Rhipicephalus; species Rhipicephalus sanguineus. Next base: position 30,712,908 of record NC_051177.1, read on the forward strand.
GTGCGCAAGTAAGGTATGCGTCAGCGATCAGTCGAAGGACGCGATGCTGAATGTTCTCGATGTTCGATAATGTTCTCGAATGCGCTATGAAGTGAACCTGAACACCGACTGCAAAGCTAGCGCAAACAGTCAATGTTCACCAAGTGTCGAAATAAAGGGCATCTCGTACGGTCATTACGCTAATGCAACTATTCGCAATGCCCATAGACTGTCGCGCCACAGAGCGGAATCGAGGAGCGTCCTCTCGAGGAGGGTTAGTAGACGACAAAATGGCGGCACTATGCAGTCGCTCCCTTGTTCGGCTGTGCTAGGCTCAGTGTTAACGCGTTGGTAAGAAAGGAACACTACGACTTTGCATGTTCCCTGCGTCAGTGAACAAACCGGGCCCTCCGTGACACGAGAAATCTGATTCGTTCTTGCGAGAAGCGAAGTTTTCGTGAAAATACGTGGCAACTCGCGCTTTCAATGCTAGCCCACAGTGTACACATACTATCAGCTTCGCGAGGCTTACTGTAGCCACGTAGGTAAGTTAAATGTTATCGTCTGACATATTCAGTTGAAGCTCATCCTATTTTACTTGTAGATATAATTGGTCAGTGTTTCTTGTAGTGCATGAGTCCCATAACACTGTACGCGGGAGGGAGGTCGCGCGGGCTCGCGATGTGCTCATGTATAACTGAGCGATCTCAAGTTGGCGATACATTAAAATAGGGCCTCTATCCTTTGTCAGCAAAGCGCTGTTAGGAATCGTGCGAGCGACGTTTCAATCATTCGAGGACGCGTCTGCTCGACGCCTTTCGTGTGAGCGAACGCTTTCCATCCACGCCGTCCTTCGCCAGTGTGTTGGTGGTGTTGGGTTTCATAGCCACCGCTGCGCCGCTTGTTTTTGTACGTTTGTTGATAGGTGGCAGCACACTGCAAGCGATTTGCTTGTTGACCGGTCTGAGAGCAAAACGTTCTCCGCGCCCAGACGTCTCTCTAATTGTAAACGTGGTGACGCGGAGTGGTCGAAGTCGTTCGGCGGAGGAAATTCTTCAGATTGCTTTCAGCAGTGATTTTGAAAGAAACCATCTTGACGACGAGGATTTTTCACTGGACGTAGAAGACTGTGAAAGCACCGAGAGATAGCGACGATGAACCACCAGCTGCTAACTCACGACGAGCGAGTTGCACTTCACGTCCCCTCGTGCGTTAATGTTCTTTCACGCTCGTAACTCGTAAGTCACTTTGGTTGTATTTAATGTGTAATATCCTTGCGCGAGATCAAAATAAAAGCATAGTTCCTCTTGTGCATTGCATGTATCACAATTATTGTGGATATTATGGAGCGCCGCATGCCGCCAACACGCTAGAGCTCGACCAGTGAAGCGAAATGTTAGAGCGATGGAGCGTGCAGTCACGGCCACAATTCACGCCTCTCGGCGAACTTCTTCGACGTTGCGAAAAGCATACGTGTTTATTCTTTTCGATATTCATGTTTCGATCGTGCTGATCGAACCTGCAACATGCGAGTGAAGTACACACGGCTAGAGTCTCAGCATGGCTGTGACACAAGCGCTACTGAATGGCATGTTAAATGCTTGTGTTCCGTTGAAGACGTAACTCCGCGTTTCCGACTGCGCAAGTAATGACGAAGGAGTATTATCGCAGAACACTTTTATGTTTGCAAGCCATCATCACGCGCAGCAGCGATGGCGCTACTCGCTGGCGGCCTACTACTGCGGCAAATCCGTCAGGCAGGCTCGGTACGTACTACCTCGGAGTGCCGTTCAGCTCATACGTCAATTCTAGTTCATACAGGTTTATGTAGCACGCACAGGATTTCGCAAAGCATCGTTATGCACGGTAACGGAGCTGAAATATAACCTTTCACTTCGCAGCAAATAATTAGGTGCCGAGTACTTAGCACTTTCCATGGTTTGGGAAAGTATTTTAGTCCCATATCCATTTCAGCGCAGCTCATAACCTCATCCGGTGAAAGTGGCATGGTCCGTACGTCCGCACGTCCTATCTGTTCCTATGCTAACAATCGGGTTCACCCTCCTCCTGGCGCCATCTTGCAAAGCACGGCGCGCCACCTATAGTTCGTGGGCATTGCGAATACAGCTCCGGACCTTGCGAACACACCCGGCCGTGAAACGAAAAGAGACCGATGAAGCCACGAAGAGAGTTCGCGAGCACATGGCAACATTCGCCGCACGTTTCATTAGCTACACCGCTTACCGCGCAGTCGATTCATGACTGTCGATGACTCGAAATCACTTCTGATATCCTTTTGAAGAAACACACACACACATATTGCAGTTACGCCGAGCGTAACACGGCATCGAGGCGAAAAGATCGGTCACTTCTCAACACACGCTACCAACGCGCCGGACGGTCCGGAAGGGATATGGCCGCCGCCGCCCAATGTTGCCTGCGTGCAGCCTACCTTTGCGGTACTCTGAAATTTTCCAGTGACTCTAGGGGTATGCTGCGAAATTCGAGGGCGGAGGATGTCGAGGGGTGAACCTTCGAGAAACGCGCCAAGATGGGCCGACAGTGAGGCGCAGTACTAGTGGAGTGCAGGGCTTAAAGTCTCCCTTCATTGGTAGGGGGAGGGGGGGCTTCATAAAGCGGCAATATATACAGGGTGTTTCAGATAAAAAGCAGCAAGTATTAAAAAATTAAGCATATGCGCTACGTGTCTCCAAGTAGCGCAGTATTGTTCTGAGCCATATAGAGCACGTCAGAATATTTTTTCAGATCTGAAAAGCTCGGTAATTAACAAAGATTGCTTAATAATGAACTTTTGAAATAGCAACTCTAGAGAAAAATCTTCAATACAAAAGTTGTAGCGCTTGTTCAAAAACGAATTTTTCAATCTATGGTAAGATAACTCCGCTGTGTAATTTTTTTCCGGCCTTTCTTTAAATCGCGCGAATTTAAATAAATACAACGTGACTGCCGCCTAACGTGCGGCGCTTTTAGTGCCCTCAAATGTAAGTTGAACGAAATATCAAAGGCTGCTCTGCGCACGGAGGTCGATTGAACGGCCTGTCGGTGACTGCGATGAACGCAAACCGACAAAAGGAGCATACCATTCCAAAAAAAAAAAAAAAAAAAATTCTTCAACGAAAAAGCGGCAGCCACGGAGCAAATAGACAGTTATAGTTTAGCGGGTTTAACAGAATAGCGGCCTCACCGAATCAATAGCGGGATCGAACTGCGCATGCGCAGTACCGTAAACGACCCATAGCGTTTACCGTACGCACGCTATTTTTCAAATTTAGCGTTAACGTGTTTGCGTGGTTAACGTAGTGCATGTAAAGCATGGCGGCGGTTTTCGACGCCCGCTTCGAACTGAATTTAGCGTTGATGTGGACGGATCCACTTCTTCCGTAGCAAACGACTGTGCGAAATGGCTTCGCTTGCCTTCAGGTAGCTTCGACGACACGGTATTACGGATAACTTAGCGTAGTTTTTGAGATCGCTTCCCATATCGAACGTCCCTAGGCCTATCGAGAAGATCGCCGTAAACAAGTCTGCAACAAAAATTTTCGCTTTTGGTGCTTAGTTAATATTTATTTACTTTTATTTTCACTAAAAAAAAGGAGTAATATTGCTGCGTGCGGGGATACAGGCGAGCATTCTCGGTTTTGTTCTTTTCACTTTTTTTTTAACGCATTCACCCTTCGCTAGGTGGCACCACCGTCCCAGCTTAGGCACGTAAACGCTATCCCGATAAACTAATACCCTGTCACACGGCCCCCACCGAACTTCGTTAAACTCCATCAATTTAAAACTCCATGAGGGAGTTCGACGGAGATGGAGTTGTGCCCATGTCACACGGCAGTTTTACGAGCTTCGGACAGAACCCGCAAGGGGTCCATTAGGCGCTGCTGCACCTACGTCTGCATGCAAGATTTCGCGTCTAATCACGCTGAAAACATTCTCAATGGTATGTGTGAATATAAAAAGTATAATTTAATTACATCGATAGAAATTTTTTTTGTCTTTATCACATAAACGTGTACCTGCAAGTATGTTGGCAGTAATTTCGACAGGAGTGCTGGCAACACTGTACGCTTGTTTTGGTACGCGTATTTTCTACGCGCACCGATTGTCAAAACACGCAGCAAGTTGTCGCCGAGCTCTTTGAAGTTGCGCTACCACCCAGATCACGTTGACCTTTCCAATATCGGTTGAGCACAGGTCTAACGTCCAGTCCCGAAGCCTTTGCTGCGTATGGCTCCCACAACAGTCCGCATGTACTGCCAGCACGAGTGCCGGCGTCGACGAAGAAGGAAGAAAACCCGCGTCACTCACTGTTATGACTATTGGTAGTGTTGAAGTAGAATGAAGGGCAGCGCAATAAGAAGGGAACGAGATGCACAGACGTAAACAAGACGATGCACACGGATACAGTGTACTAGAATACTTCTAGTACACTGTAACACGGACTCGGAGACGCTTATTCAAAATGGCGGCACGACGATTTTTCTCGAGGCATGGTGCCGAGAGTATGTGCACTTCTATGCGTATTTCTTTTCTTTAAACGCACGTTATGAATGGATTGGGCAGTGAAATATCTTTCAAAATTAATAAAATTTATTATTGTGTTGACTGCGGATGTTTTGTGTTCGCGGTTTTTTCCGTAACTACAGATAACTGGGGGAAAGAGTACTCCATTCGGCCGCTAATGGAGATCGCCGAACTCCCTTTGCGAAACGTCCCGTTTAACTTCCTTGGCGTAAGGGAGACCGTGTGACACGGACCGCATCTCCGTTGACGTAACGACGAGGGAGTTACACGGAGTTAGCGGGTGCCCGTGTGACAGGGGTATAAATATATATATATATATATATATATATATATATATATAACACGCTTTCCGCAACCAACGTTTGCGGCACGGTAACGCTATTCCCTTAACCCCCGCTATCACGCTAACGCTAAACTATAACTGTCTATACTTAATGTAACTGCGCAAAAAACGGACGGAAACACGAAGGGCGAGAAAAGGACAAACAAGCGCAGACTATCAACTGAAGTTTTATTGCAAGAACGAGGCAATATAAAGGGCAGGAAAAAGCGAGAGAGGGCAAAAAAAGGAGACAAAAGGCACGAGGGACCAAATCAACAAAAACATTGGCCACATCAGGCAAGGCACGCCCGTCATACAAAACCAAGATAACTTAACTCTTTATCATGTATGGTGACGTAAAGGCCACTCTGGTCTTCATCTAGCAGCCCACTGTAAGAAATGCGGCTGCACTCCGCTCTTTGGTGATACCTCTGTGTTGTTCCGGCATAAGAACCAAAGAGCGCGGGAACTAATTGAGGCTGCGCATATTCAAAAGAATTCTGAGTCCTGCGTCAGTGTTCCATCTGTCACCATACATTATAAAGAGTTAAGTTATCTTGGTTTTGTATGACGGGCGTGCCTTGCCTGATGTGGCCAATGTTTCTGTTGATTTGGTCCCTCGTGCCTTTTGTCTCCTTTTTTTGCCCTCTCTCGCTTTTTCCTGCCCTTTATATTGCCTCGTTCTTGCAATAAAACTTCAGTTGATAGTCTGCACTTGTTTGTCCTTTTCTCGCCCTTCGTGTTTCCGTCCGTTTTTTGCGCAGTTACATTAAGTATGGATCATTACCAACTAGCCCAACTTACCACTCTTCTATAACTGTCTAATGCCACATGAGACCGTATGCAGCATTTGATGCAGCGTAGGCATTTTTATCTTTTCTTTTCGTACCAATGAAGTAACACATCGGAAGGGGCGAGGGAGAAAGCGTGATGAAGAACCGAGATAAAAGATTCACTTGCACGTGGCGGCCACTCTTTCGTATTTTTTTTTTAGACGGTACGCCCCTACCATCATTTAGCGTCCATCGCAGTCACCGATATAGCCTGCTCAATCGACCTTCATGCGCAGAGCCGCCTTTGATAATTCGTTCCACTTACATTTGAGGGCCCCCCGCGCCTTAGGCGGCAGTCACATGGTATTTTTTAAAATTCGCGCGATTTAAAGAAAGGCTGGAAAAAAAAAATTACGCAGGGAGTTATCGCAGATTGAAAAATTCGATGTTTGAACAAGCGCTACAACTTTCGTATTGAAGATTTTTCTCAAGAGTTACTATTTAAAACGGTCATTAAGCAATCTTCGTTAATTGCTGAGCTTCGCGGATTGAAAAAATACACTGACGTACTTTATATGGCTCAGAACAATACTGCACTAATTGGAGACGCGTAGCGCCTATGCTTACTTTTTTGATACTTGGTGCTTTTTAGCTGAAACACCCTGAATATATAGAAAAGATCGCCTCGCAGCGATCTTTTCACCGCAAAACCGATGCTGCTGTATCCCCAGCGGCTCTGCAACGCGCAGATCGTGGGTTGTTGGAACGCGGTGCTAGCTGGCATACCGAAGAATGAAGGCAGGATATTTAGGTATATCGGCCAAGGTCCACTTTCGCGGTCGTGTTATCCAATTTTGGGAAAAAATGTGTGATCGTATTAAATGCACGATAATGCATTATATCCAAGGCATGTCGGCCGAGAACAAAAAACGTATTAAGCTGAAAAACATATTATGCAGAATCGTACCACCGAGATTCCACTGTATATTATATATATATATATATATATATATATATATATATATATATATATATATATATATATATATATATATATATATATATATATATGCTATAGATTAAGCGTTAAGAGAGGTGTTTGCGATGATCTCAAAGCAGTGAAGCCAACTGTCTCTATATAGAACTGAACAAATCCTTATGAATGCTATACAAATACATATATTATTCCGAATGTATTTCGGGCATTTATTCAACGTGTCAATCCAATCAAGCATTAAACGAAATTATTTTCGGAACGATTTTTCAAAATTAACTTGGGATGTAAAGGCTTAAAGGAGTGCTGACACGATTTTGAAGTGCAGCAAAACGGACGTTTTTGGTTTCCTTGGCATGTAGTGTTAACGCTCTCCCCACACCGCATCCGGGAAACACGTATAAATATTTAGGTTGATTTTAAAGTTCTCATCTCCCAGCATCTGCAAGGCAGCTTCACCGCATGGAGAGCCCTATGACGTTTCAAGTCAGCTCACTTGGTTTGCGAAATCTGGGTTCTGCATGCAGCCTAAATCACAGAAATCGCTGTCGGAGGCACTGGACGACAGTTCACTCATCATGAACCACGTTCGACTGACAGCAAAGGACAGCAGGTGCATATATCGTGGGTTGCAGTCTGCCCGTGACGTCACGAGCCGACTTGACACGTCACTATGAAGTCGCCCTCTCGAAACCGAAACCGAAACTGCTGGTTGAAAGAAGCGGTATTAAAAATATATGCAATGCATCCCCAGGCACCACGACACTCTTTTTAGGGTTCTCGACACTCGTGCTTTCATTTAGAGCAACAACCCGAAAAATTTTAAAATTCATGTCAGTACTCCTTTAAAGATATGTGAGCTTAAAGTAACATTAGTTGACTCACTGGATTCAGAACCTCAGGCACGACAATGCTATATTTTTTTGCGATAGCAATTATATGGACGCTCTCGGCGGATTTTTGCCGTCGCCGTCATGCCCCGGATATGTATATGTATGTATATATAAATAAAAGCCGCAAATAATTCAGAAGAAAAGAATGCCGAAGCGCTCGACCGGGGTTTCTAACCTGCTCCGCAGCTCGCTGCTTCATACAATTACGCCATGGCTCATTCGTTCTCCAGGATACTAACGGCAGAATACAAACGCACGCGGCGCTGGGCGAAACGCACGTACGGGACGCCACACGTGGAGAAATTAGACAGATTTAGTTGGACGTCCGCAGCAGCTCTGTGGACGCAGCCTGCCAGCCATTTCCTATGGCAGGCTGCGTCCGTAAAGCTGTTGCGGACGCTCAACTAAATCTGTCCATTAAAATTATGCGTGACGCGAGCCATGCTGCATCGTTGCCCGCGCTACGTTTGCGCCGTATATCGCTGGCGACCCACGCTAGTTTTCTATTTTGGGTTTGTAGCGCCACGCCACTCATGGCCAGTCGGCCATCGAAAAAGAAGAGAGTCCCGTGGCTCGTGGTGGCGCGGGCTAGTGGAAACGCTTTGGCTCTAGTAGACTATGCCACAGGAGGGAAGAAACGATACGGCTGAACCAGAATCAAGTATATATGTAACACTGCGACCAGAATCATCAGGCTAAAATGACAGCACAAACCAAGGAGGGCACAAACGCACAAGACACCCACGAAGAAAAGAAACGTACGACACAAGCGCCGACTAATAACTGCTTTATTCTTTCATACGCCAATTCATATATAAGCCCAAGGCAAAATTACCGCACATGCGCACACAACAATAGCTCTAAAGCAAAACGTGTAACAAGGATGATAGTGCATTACATACGTGAAGACATGAAATCATATTCATATGGGTGCAGGGACAAAGAAGTAAAGAAGGACTAAGAAGGACAAAGAGGTGCGTTTGCGCTGTAATTTAGCCTCAGGAATATGTACTAACTAGAGGTGACCAAAATCGACGCCCGCAGGGAACGCCAGCCGTGGCTTCACGTGCCGCTGCCAAGCGCCGCCTTTATTTTCTTCTCTTGAGGTCGCGCGCTCTGCGGTTTTGTTTGCCGCCCAAATGAAGCTTGGCGCTGCAGTGTCTTGAGACAACGCGAGCGCAAGAGTCCGAGGGTGGCTTGCATTCTGCGCATGCGTCCTGGCGACTTGCAAATTTCTTGGGTACTCTCCAATTATATATAAACTGTCTGGTGTTTCGCCGGAGTTGGGACGTGCGCCCTCGACTTGTACTTTGACATACAGGGCGTGTTCGAACGCGCTCGTGCGATTATCTCTTGAGGGCGAGTTTTGTACGTCTTGTACTGTCACAGCACATTGCTCGCTGCAGCGGCCGCGTTTGCGAAAGGAGTGATCTGATAGCTAGAAGAGCCAAAGTAGGGGCTAGTTGAAGTAACAAATGTGACAGTTTGCGCTCGCCATGTGTATACCTGTGCGGTTTTGTTTCGTGCTTCCTTCTTTGTGCTTGAGCAGCGCACTGCAAGTGTCGAGCTGTGACAGTTGTTAGTTCGCACTCGCCTTGTGTGTTTTCTTTTCCTGCGTCCTTTGCTTGCTGTGACATATTCCTTGCTATCGCAGTCATTGCTTCGCTCTTGAGGCGAAACTGTGACTTTTGATTTTCACTACCACTTGCCTAATAGAGTAGGCAAAATACATGCGTCTTTGCAATTACAGTGACGCACAACTAAAAGAATGAAAATTGAGTGGCAAACTAAACAGACCAAGGTGAACCATTACTGATTCACGAGCAGGTAACTTCACTCGTGAAACAGTATGCTGTGCCAAGACGCTCTGTCGAACAGTGTGGTGACCCGTGGTTTCTGGAGGCGTTGCCCGTGACGTTACCTGTTTTCTTCTGTTTTGCTGACACCCCGTCAACCAAACAGTCGCGATTAAATCATTATTCGGAAAATTGCAGAGTATAATTTACCCGCACAAAGCACTACTGTAAAAAAATTCAACTCGATCCAGCACTTGTGAAATGGGTGCCGCAGTGCCACCGTCGGACTGCCGAGGGGGGGCCGGGCCCCTCCTTAAAAAATGGAGGGTGCCCCCCCCCCCCTGATTTTAAGCCCTGGTGGAGTGTAAAATAGCGTGTCAGTGTCAGTATTCAGGAGTGTGCGCTTTCAGAATGGCGAACACTTCTCGTTCTCCCGATGAAGAGGCCGCCCGACGTGAGCGTCAGCGAGAGCTGACGCCAGAACGGGCATGTCGTCGCCGAGCCAACCGCGATGTTCGCGCAAGTATGGTGGCGGCCGAAGCTAAGAGCCAGCGATGGGAAGACTTGAAAAATGTAGAAGTACTATATAGCCTGATCAATGACGGGCATGAACTTCGCTGTTTCGACAGTGCTCGCGAAGTGGAGCTGGCTGAATTTTTCCGAGTTTTCTCGCTGGGTAAACGTCTTCTCGCGGCAATAATATTCTTAGATGAGAGAAGCCATTCATCTCTCTAGTGCCCATTTTAAGACAAGGAAAATTACGAACGTGGAAAATCGCAGTGGCGTTAGCAAATTACAGTAGCTCTCATCTTACGTCAGCACCAATTTCAGAAAGCAGCATAGAGGAAGGTCACGTGGTCAACACGTCAACTCGTACGATTTGGCGCGGGAGATTCAAATGGAGGTCAGTAGCGGGACGAAGCCCTCGTCTAGAGGTCCCTACGATTGTGCCGCCGCGTTAATATGAACACTGCGACAATAAAATGTTTTCTCTCACATCGGTGGAAGCTATTTAAAGCAACACATATCATGATTACACATGTGGGCAAATAGAAAACGATGAACATGCATACTCTGTGCATCTAGCTCAGTCTAAAGGGACTCACAACTGGCCAGAACTTGTCAAAAGACACTGATGGGAAGACTGAATAGAATTTGTATTCCATCCAGGCACTTGAAAGTCACAAGAACGAGCACATCACACCACCTGCTGACACGTATGGTTTTCCTCTGTAGCTTCGTCCTAGAACTGGGCGGGCGACAAATTTTCCTTTTCACTAACCTTTAAAGGGGTCATGAACCACTTTTCCAAGTAATGATCTAATGGCCTCAGTATCGGAGTGTACTGCCTCCCGAATCGATTGCCGCAAAAATTTCTCGAATCCGTCAAGAATCAGCGGAGTTACGGGGGTTTGGCGCACGCTCCCAGCGCTTTCTCTCTTTTCTCGTGCCGGCGAGCGCACTGGAAGCTAGACAGGGAGGGATGGCATGGGGGAAAGAAGTTACGCCAGCGCGCGTCATGAAACACGATCGCTCTCCCGCTGTGATTCGCTTGCGCGAGTGCGGCTACCGTGTACTGAGGAGTGCGGCGCCGGCAAGTGGCGGCACCCCGCGGCAAGAAGCGCATCTGATCCGAACGCCGCTCTCGATTTACGTCGGCTATCGGCCAATAAGCATGCTATGTCTCTTGCGACGTACAGCGGACAGACGCCCCGCCCACCGACGAGAGTGAGAACCGGCCTCTGTTTGAAAAGAGGGTGCCTGGGGAAACGGCAACTTCGCGCTCCGCTTGTGGCCATTACGCGGCGCGCACGACTGTAATATTTGGCAGAGCAGTTCATAGCCGTGTCAGCTTTCCGCAGGATGTGTTTTTTCAATCAGCCCAAGGGGTGCTTCACGACCCCTTTAAGGCTCTGCAGAACCATTTTGCAAAATCATAATGATGGCTAATACATTTACATTAGCCTATAAACGTCTAACTTCGTTAAAACAAAGTCTCACGTCCAACACAAAGGCAGCTTCGTTATATACGATATTCATTATAAACATACATCTGCTGTTGAACTGATATCGCAGTAACTACAATTTTTGTTTACTTCATTATACTACGATATTCATTATAAACGTATACATGCTGTTGAACTGATATCAGCGCAACCACAGTTTTCGTTCACTTTTATATACAATAATTCCTTGTGCCCGTGATATCTGTTTTGAAGGATGACCTATATACACGATGAACAAAAGCTTCGTTTCCTGATCAGTGATCGACGTATCGGCTGCAGGTGCGTCCCCACCACTGCAGCCGGGGCCAGACTTACCGGGAGGACCAGTGCCAATGCGTGTGCACCAATGCCTGGATGGCGAACCATTGCAGCGGTGCACACATCTGGGACGCGAGGCGCTGCGCCTGTGTCTGCCGACGCGCAGACACTGAATGCTCGACGGGCATGCGCTTCGACCGAGCGCTATGCAGGTGGGTTTACCGTTATTGTGCTTGGGTGCCTCAGAGGAAACACTTTCTTTGTTAAACACAGGGTTTCGAGGGAAGAATATGGTAAACAAAATCAGTGTATTGAATTTGAATTAAGACAGTATTATAACAGTGGACAGAGAACATTAGCAATCATTTAGCCATCAATAGCCAATGCTAGCGAGTGCTGGTAGTATGCAAATAAATACTGTCACGGGGTCGTGACGTTGACGAAGGAAGCAGTCGGCGTGTCCAAGATGAAACTCTTTATTTGGCCGAACTTGTGGCTGGGAAACGGAAAGTCAACTACAAGCACTACACACTGTAGACTGATAGCGGCAAGCAGAGCGTCAACCGTCGATAATCTGAACCACGGCGAGGCGCGTCGGCATTTATATATGCGGCATCGAACATTCAAGCCTTATCGCTGGTGGCTGGTTAGTTCGAGAATAAACTCAGCTGTTCGCGCTTGTGCGCTCAAGCCTAACAGATGATCCTAAAATAATTTCGAATGTTCCCAGACATTCTGGCGCGGTTTGCGCAAGGCAGCAGCTACAAGTGCACAATGGGTCGGTAACAGAAAACATAGAAAGAAAGGAGCATGTGTGGCAATACGGTAGTCGAAAGTGACATCGAACATCATACCCCATTAGGAATGGGGAGAGCCCATTTACACCTCAACAGCTCAGGGTCACATGGCCTGAGCAGAAACGTTGGACGTGACATCATACCACTGCCGTGCAATTTTTATCAAAAGCAAGCAACTACATGAACCCTCCAGGCTCATTTTTGAAATTACCGTTGCCCTAAGGCACCATATAAAGCCCAAAAGCAATAACATCACCCTCGGACTTTACATGGACAATCATCTGTAATGACGAATTTCAAGGTGCGGCACTGGTGTTGTGGACGTACTTACGAAATAGTGATAGTAGAGCTACATCATGACGAGCATGCAATGGCTGCAGTAAGAGGTCTATCTTAAAACAGTCAATAACGCAGTTTAGTTGACTAATTGAATTGGTGGAAACAAGTTGCTAATGGGCTGAGAATGCAAGAAAGCCCAGTCAAGTAGCGATGCAAGACAGGAAACATCGCAGTTTTTTAATACAAACATTTATTGTAAAAATGCTGTCTGGTCTTACCACTCTTGAAACAATGACTAAAAAACGAATTACACAAGTAAGATAATTTCCCATGACATCCAATAGGTAAAAACATGTCTCCATTAAAACATCTAAAAGCGATATTTACAGTAAACAGATGACAACAAGTGGTTTTTAAGAAGGCCTGCCAGCATGCTTGTGCATTTAGAAAGCATGAAGTTTTCCCAAACAAGATTTGTATGCAACAAGAAACATTGCAAGACACATATCATTCAGAACATATGGGTTACAAAAACACCCAACAAGGTGCACTTGCTCAGAGCATCCTCCCCGCAAAAGCGGTAAATAGAACAATCAGAACTAAAGTCCGTAGTATGAGTTCACAGTGTCTCAACGAACGATGTGCACAGAAAAAAAAAGGGAAGTCCTCCTCATATACTTTAAAAGTTCATTTCAGCTTAACACCAAGAATCATGTGCACAAAAAATATCCTTGATACCAGTAGTTCTTACGACATACACACAATCATTTTCTTTCTACATTTACCACCAACACATTACACACATCAAGGGGTTAAACATATTCTTCAATTAATATTTCGTAACATTAAAAAAGAAAAACAAAACACAACAAAAAAGACAGCTTACGAGGTATGACTGCTAGCCCTGCCTGAGCTTGGTGCTTGTGCGATGTTATGAAAGATAACATGATGAACTAGTGAGAGGCACAGTGTTTACGTCTGACTTAATCTAGTTGTTAATGTAGTGATAGTTATGTGAGTTTGTGGCAGAACAGTGCAGCTTGACATGGACTAATAAAAGAGCGTGGAACAACACAGTTTTTTTCCTTAGTCTGTGTCAAGTAGAGCTGTTGCAGCCGTTAACTTATACCAACTCGACAGCTTTTCCGAACTTTTTAGTCACAGCAAGATTTCAATGACGATATCGACATGATGTTCATTTCTGCTTCTCTCAGCTTACCAGAGATACAGGTTTATGAATGGAAGCTCTTTTTTGGTGTGTGTGTCAAGTTAGAACAAGGTATCTCCTTAAATTATTAATTTGCAGAATTTCATTCCTGACTTCAGACTCTCCAGTATTCCACAATTTGCCATGGAAAGCCCAACGTGACAATGGTAGCTGCATATTGTATAATGCACATCTGGAAATTTCAGTTTCGCAGTGATAACCATGAAGAATGTACAAATATTGACGTAAGTTAATATCCAGGTGAGCTTACTGTTGTGTAAAAGCCGTAAGCACAACCGCACGTATTTCAAATTATAATTTTATAGCACAAAATACTCGAGGCTAGCAAAATATATACATAATACTAAGTCTTTTACTTGTATGAGCACTCTAGTATGACGACATAGATCACACATAAAGGATGTGGTCTCCTATAACTACGAGCTGCTACTATGTACAAAAAAGATTTGTAGTAATACATATATATTTATATTTTCAACTTTCAGATGTGTAAAAGATCTCTACAACGTGGCAGTGATGACCTGAATGACTTCAGACCACGCCTTTCTGGTGCTTATCAAGATGAACACTGCCTTTGTCACTGCTCCACAAATGTGCGTTTGCACACGGTATTTCACATTCATAACCTCACGCATTGGTCAACACCATCCTTTTTTTTTCCTGCTTAACTATAGTGACACAACCAACAGATACAGCAATTTCGATAGGGCCATACACGTCGTACGAGTTCGCACCTGCCGTAATAAAAACAATGCTCTCAACATTCACAAACAGTGGGTGTGTAAAAGCTTATTTACATCTTGTACAAGGTGGTGAGATCAGCGTTTTATGAAATGCGCGCCCTCCTGCCTTTGCATGAGCACCCACAAGCGAGCTCTCGTCAACCTAAGTTGAAGAAAGGTCTGACCTTTCACAATCCCTCCACAACTTATGCATCCAGCGACGAAAAGCCCAGCTACCACAACAAACAGTGCTAATGTGAACGACCTAAACCAACAAATTACCTCACACACAACCATACAGGTGCCATGAGTAGGCGCTAAGTACATCACATTAATCCATTATGACAGAAAAACACATACACAAAGAAAGTATGGGCAGGTGCAAAGTGAAGGGTGGGCACACATGGATAATATGAGTTGTGCAGTACAAATTCTGAATATAAATTGGGTTTCAACAGCAGCAAAAAAAAAAAGAAGTTCCTGCCAATAATAATGTAGAAGAATTTCATTACGCTACATCTAGATAATTGAGCAAAACAAGTGTAATGTCGAAAGGCTCTTCCTTAGTAATACAAAAAGATTTTCTCTCGAATTAATCAACTTAAACTTAATTTCGTGCTTTTGCCGCAACGGTGATCACAATAAAAAGGTCCTTTAGAATAGAAAAGCAGCTTTGTGCATTGCAGGAGTTCGAAAAGGGTCAGGTCGTACAAATTTTTTCCTACAGCATGACATGAAACATCCCAGCTTGAACCTCCTTGTAGCTGAAAGACAAGAGGGAGATCATCAATAAGACTGCACACAAACTGAAAGTGCTAAACAGTCAAATATCATTATAGCAGGCCCATGAAATGAAGATACTACCTCAGTTACATGCTGATAGTGGCATTGTACTAAAGCTCTCCTGTGAAATTATGCCTCGCTTATCCCTAGCCTAAAAAAATATTATGAATAAGCAAATCACCTAGCATTTAACAGCAAAAAGTATGGACAAGCAGCTGGATATAACCAAGCAGCACACGTGCCAGCAAATGAACAGCCCTTTCCAAAGTGCTAATTATCGCAGACGATTGAAAAGCCAGGGTACAGTATGAGCGGAAATTTAAAGACATGTTGGCATTAATTTTTCAGGACGCACTCATGCTCACTATACTCGCGGACAACTTTTCTTGGCAATGAAGGGAAGGCTAGAGAGCCGAACTGCGCATGTGCTACCGCAGAAGATTATAGTCCCACAATTGTGTCCGTGTTTTCGGCCTGAGAATAAAAAAAAGACAACATTACTTTATTTTCTACGGGACGCTGTTTGAAAAGAGGGTCAGCACGCACCACGGAGATATTTATATTTGTTTTGCTTTATGCAGTGTCATTTAGCGTTTTTGCACCTGTGAAAACATCGCACCTTTTACGTGCACCTAACAGTCAAAATGGCGTCTTCATCTTCAGGTGAGCACTCGTCACCCTCCAGCTTTTCCAACAACTCGCCGAGGGAGCTTGTGACAAATTTCACTAACAAATGGCTGTGTAAGTCTGTGACAGCCGCTCCAATAATCAAATGGCCGTCACAGGAGGTACGGAAGGTTCACAAACCAAACTAAATTCGAAACGCGCGCCGACCGGACTACTTCGCGGAGCAGTACATGTGCAGTAGCTCCGCCCCCGTAGCCTTTCCTTCATTGCCAAGAAAAGTTGTCCGCGAGTATAGTATATTTTCTAGGCTCCTGAGGGCTTGGCCTTTCATTTAACGCAAGAAAACGACAACCGAAAATTATCATGTCAGAACCCTTTTAGGAGACCCGTTATAAAGTGCAAGCTTGCTCAAATGTAACTATGCCCTGTACTCATTCAGGAATCAAGCAAGTCAATCAATCACACTGTTACTCTTCAATATGAAGTGCAAGATTGCTCAAATGCATGTAATTAGTACACAAACATGGCCACTCACTTGAGCTGACTGCTCAGAAGATAGCCCTCGACAGCAAACTTGACCTTGGGTATGTTCAGTGCACTGTGTGCGCCCCTGCCTGTGATTACCCTCAGTGTTTGCTTCTTCTGCAGACACCATGATTCGCGCTTCTTGAGCTTCACGTAATTCTTGAGCACCTGAATGGCCTCTTGCACGTGCAGACCATGCAGGTCTAGGGTATTGTCATCAGACTGAGCATTCCTTGGAAAACATAAACAACACTGTCAAAAGGGTGAAGTCAAAGCTCTCTGAATCAAGACTTTCTCACACCAAAAATATCCACATGGCCAACTCAAAACCACCTTGATACTAGAAAGAGTTGCTGCGACAAACTTAAAAAAAAAAAGAAAGAAAATATTTTGCCAGAAAATTTAATCTGAAAATGACAGCTATTCCTGGCAGTTTCAATCATTCACATCTTTAACAATAGTTCAGAAGTTAGTAAGTAAGCTATGAATGCAGTCCAAAGCAATGGTAAATGATGATTGCAAGCTGCTAGATGTGACTAACCTGGCTGAATCTGTCCCAAATGAAGTTGCTTTCGGGTAAATTTATGCTATAGCAACACAAAAGACTAATCACAATCACCACGGTGGTCGAGTGGTTATAGTGCTCGATTGCTGACCCGAAAGTCGCAGGATCGAATCCTGGTTGCGGTGGCTGCATTTTTGATGGAGGCGAAAATGCTTGAGGCCCGTGTACTTAGATTTAGGTGCACATTAAAGAACCCCAGGCGGTCGAAATTTCCGAAGCCCTCCACTAGGGCGACCCTCATAATCATATCATGGTTTTGGGATGCTAAACCCCAACAATAATATAACAGAAAATTAGTACAGACCCTCTGAGCATACACTGTTCAACCAAGTTGGCTGAATGCAAGGAGAATGGCCACACAAGTAATCCTACATACACTGCAACTAATTATGAAAGAAAGACAAACAAAAGAAATCAAGCAATCAATCAATTTCACTGACAGAGGAGTGGCAAATAAGATTATATTGGTGGAAATAATTACAGCACTTCTGAACATGCACTTACCTAAGCTGCAGCAATTTCCATGACGCTCGTTCATTTGCTTCTCTCATCTTTTCTGCATATGCTCGACCCTATGACAACGACAGCAGATGCAATGGGCACATATGGCAAAGTGAAACAGATAACTAGGCTATTTCTAACATAAAATATAGTGGCCAGTCATGCAGCCTTGCCACCCCCAAAGCCTTCAGCTGTTAAAACGAACAACTTCTCAGATTTTGAAACTGTAACAACGCACAACACATTGTGATGGATGGAAACGATGCAAGCTCTAGCGGATGTGCCAATGAGGCATTATATACTGCATACAGACTAGTGGCTGAATATGTTTAGTCATCATCGGCAGCAATATTTATGTCCACTGCAGGACGAAGGCCTCTCTCCATGATCAACAATTTACCATATGTTGTGGGAACCAATTCCGTTAAAACGGAATTGGTTCCCACAAATTTCTAAAAATGATTTATTATGCACATATATTTTGGTTTAATAGCAAGAAGAATCAGTCACAAGGGCAAGCAGGAAGAATATAATGTATTGTCGAATTCAATGCGTGTTCAACACACGACTTCTGGTTCAAGTGATGCTCTTGAGAAAACAGCAGATATTAGTCCACCCCTCTAGTGTTGAGCGTACCCCTTTGTTGCCATAATCTTGTTTTCTTTGGGGAGTAACACAACAATGCCCCCCCTCCCCCAACCCCTACAGAACAAAAACAAATAGTAATCATGAACTTATAGAGCAGTGGTGCAATCATGATGAAGTATGCAGTGCCAAGGAATAAGAAAGCTTGGTGTGCTAAGGATAAGAAAGCTTCATAGAGCATATTGCATTGCAGCGTGTTACACCATTACCAGACACTATGGCATTGCTTGCCCTTTACAGCACTTGTTTTAAGGACCTAATGCAGATCATGGCAATGTGCGGTCACATGGATACTTGACTTTACCCCAATGCTTGGTGCTGACACGTACAAAAAGCTTTATAATTTAGAGCTTCCATGCGAAGAGCATCATCACCTGTTGCGAGTAGAACGCGGCCACTGTCTTCATGCCCCGGTGGTAGGCGTCCTTGGCCTTGCGGAATGACTCTTGACGCATGTGGTAGTGGACAGTGGCCTCTCGACGAATCACATCGTAGTCCCCTACCAATCGCAACCTGTCATACATGTCTTCATGGCCCTCGACGACAGGCTGCCATGCATTGTCGTCAGCTTCATTCTGCATTCGTTTGCCAAATGGTGTAATGGCTGCTTGTCAGGTGCAACTAGTTTTCTCACACATTTCAATGCAAACCACATTTACCTGACATTCAAAATACTACTACTACTACAAAAGGACTCCTATGTCCATCTTGGACTATAATTTCCATTACAGACAATTACTAAACAAGCCAGCTAGCTCTTTATTCCACACCACTTTAAGTAAAGCTTCACAGCATGCGTGACCATCATGCAACATTTCTTATCTCCTGAAAATACATGACAGTATTTCGCAAAAACTCTAATAAAAAACTCCTCAATCTGCATACTGTACTGGCATAAGCGAAGGTTTCAAAACAACAGCATCAGCAATAAAAGAGAAAGAAAAAAAAAATGTTTCTTGTAGCACAGCTCTGCAATGTCAAATTGCTTCAAAACACTGGTGTCATACTTATGCACATAGGCTGTGCAATTTGACTTCAGCCAGCATTCCCAGGCTTTAAAATATTATTTGTTTACTATTACTATTATTATTATTATTTTTTTTTTTGCACCACTGGTCTGCAAGCTATTGCTATGCAGATGTAGATGTGCACACTATCACCAACAAGACTTTCTGGTCAAAGCAGACAGAAACGACTGAACACGCCACCATGTTAGTATGGTATATAATTTTTCTCCTACACCTTTTTGCTAAAACTGGCCACGGAATATGACAGAAAAATTAAGCTAGGAAAATATCAGTGGCCTAACATCTTCTTCTTCTTCGAGAGAGAATAAGAATAAAAGGCGGGGAGGTTAACCAGGGCTGAGCCCTGTAGGCTACCCTGCACTGGGGAAGGGGGAAGGAAAGTTAGAGAGGAGGAGAGAAACGTCACTCTTTCAGCTGATGTATGAATTTTGCGTTTGACATCACAAACGGCGAATCAGTTCGGTATCCTTGAGAAAACGCAACAGCGCTTTCGTTGCCTTTCGGAACTGTGATCACCTTCAAGTTTCGTGAAAATGACACAGGCTTCTTATAAACAACAGTACTTTAGTCTCTAAATCATCACCTGTGGCTGGCTTCAACAAAAGACAAGTTTTGCATGTGACAGTTCAGCTTTCTCTTGACAAACATGGCGTACAAAATCGCCAACAGTTATTAGCGAACAATGAAAATTGAAAATGCAACCTGCTGCAAAATTTCATTGAGAACAAACGAGTTATAAGCTAGAAACATTCATTTTAAAGTTGTTCTGAGAGAAAATAAAAGAGCTTGCAATAGTGTAGCTCAAAGCAATGAAAGAAACACTCAGTGTCACCACAATGTGTTGGTGGTCTAGTTGGTGTGAATCCATAGTGCTTTTATAGCGCGAAATGACACCACAAGAAAGAACACTGGACAAAGCGCTTTGCCCCGTCTTCTTTCTTGTGGTGTCGTTTCACGCTAAAAAAGCACTATGGGCTCAAGGTCATATCAATGCAGGAAAAAGAAGGGTGTGTACACTGTTACCTCTTGCATGCTTTCCATTTCAACAAGATCCACAATCTGCTTTTCAATGTTTTCCATATCATTTTCTTCAGGAGCTACTCCCAGGGTTTCGTTGATAGTCAGGACAGACTGGATCAACGAGTAACTGCAACACAAGAAAGAAATGAAACTTTACAAAAATTCAACACTGCACTCGACATTTTTTTTGTGCGAATGTCTCGCCCTCAGATACCATCAGACTGAACAGTTGTCAGTCTTGCCAAGTCATTAGAACACTGCAAAGACAAGAATGGCACCATTCTGTATTTATTATCACAAAATAAATATTACCAACAAACCACCTCTCATCATCAGTTTATATCCTTTCAAAATTGTTTGCTTGTTAGAGTCCATACAAGTTGGTGTTCATGTTTCTACAAATATTAAAAAAAAAAATCTTCTTCATGACAATTAATAAAGAAAGCAGTAATTACGTTTGTTAATGACTTGCCTCCGATAATGCGGGTTTATGTAATTCACTACTATGCACTAGTAACGGACTGTGAGCACAAGTGCAATGCTGTCTGAACTTTGACTTCCCTTGCTCATGTATAAACAATATGTTTACCAGAGAAAACTGGTAAGTGGAATGTTAAGGCAATAATAGCACAGCGCACAAAAATGCCAACCGTAAAAGAACTGCTATAGTATACGCATATAATTAATCCGAACATTTTTGCATCATGTGACCAATAGTTTCCCTTTTTTGCATACTACCCATTTAGCTGCAGCAGAGGACACACAAATGAAATGTAACTTGCAGTTCATAACGTGCAGAAATTCATGCGTTGTTCTATGACAGGCTAGACTGATGTGAGCGAAACGAACAGATCACAATGGGAGGAAACAACTTGAGAGGGGCCCTGGCCACTCCAGCCGCATTAGAAAACGTGTAGCAAAAGGTTTCTGCTGTGCACAGAAGCATATGTTTGTGAATCAACAAAGCATTTGCTATGCCAGAGTGCTACTTTTTGAGAACAAGTAAGTCCTCGTATGACACCTCCATCTTTATGCAAAGCCAGTAGTATCTACCAGGAAGGCTGGAAATAGATGTGCCATGCGGCCCTCACCATACAGAGCATCACATGCCCAACTCAAAGAACAAGATCACTGCCTGCATGTGGTTTGAAATGATATCACCCAAAATGCTACTGGATGACACATTATGTTGAAGTTGAATAGCCAATCCTCTGCTGCCAAAAATAATAGTCTGTGCCAACACATGCGCAAGCTCTACCTGGTTCTGCAAGGCACTGTTGGGACAAGTGACTGGTAACAATGGCAGCATAGCAACTGAGTGTGGATCACCCTGTGTACCAGGTGAGTGCCGGTAAGCAGAGTGACTTGACAGATATTACACTGCTTTTGCATTACATATGGAGTCAAGCATGTTGCAGGCTTAAGTGTTTTCAAACAATTTGGATGTGATGCTATCAATGCACAGTGCACGTGTGATTATTTTATCCGTTGACACACACCCTGTAAAAAGAAAGCTTGGCTTTTGCTGGCACAATATAATATCCCGGTGGTTGCACTGGAAATCGTTTCGGGAAAAGTGACAGGGATGTGTCACACCTTTCATAAATAGGTGAAGCGGTCGCTTCCAGCTTTAAATGGCCGATATGACAGCATCTACCAAGGTGTTTCCTGCCTGGAAAAGGTTTACTTACTACAACGTCTTCTGAAATAGACTTACTTGCTTGCAACGAAGATTTCATCCAGTGCTTGTCTATCAACACCCGGGAACTTCTCGTAAAGTTGCTTGAGCTTAAGTTTGGTTGCCATATCCATGTAAGTATTGTTTTTGGTCTACAAATAACAGAGACAAAACAATTTCACAGTCGAAAGTGACAAACTGTCGTTCTGAGGAGAATACAACGTCACTGCCACTTAGAAACAAGATTCTAGTGGGCCAATAAGCATAGCAGTGAGAGAAGGCGCCATCGCCCTTCATACCCAATCTTTTCTTTTTTCTTCCAAAGCTGCTTCCATTTCCATGATTTCACGAAAGCTCATTTCATGCGGTGCCTTGCTCCAGCGTGGATCATTGTGCAAAGCCGGAGGTGGAATGCCGACAATTTCAGGCGTGCTTTCCTTCGAACTACACTCGCCTCCTGTTTGCAAATCTTGCAGTTCGCCTGGAAAAAAGGCAAGCTAGTAGGTTATATGCACATGTAAGCAGTCACACTTTCACTGCCAGAAAACAAAAACAAAGCTGGAATGATAGATAAAGGTCGGCAAACTCACACAGGAGTTGACTCACTCAGACTCAGATTGAGCAGTGAGTCTGAGTGAGTCCCGGCAAGTAATATTTTAATGAGCTTGAGTCCGAGAGTGAGTCCGGATCAGAAAAATTTTAGTGAGTCTGAGTCCGAGTGAGCCGTAAGCACAAAATATATTTCTTGAATGAGCCTGAGTGAGCTTCACACTTCTTTGCCGACCTATGGTTTTATCTATACAACTTCAGCATGACTATCAGCCTTATGTCAGCTCACGTTTATACTCCCGCCAACTCACACATACTTCAAAGTACTAGCGTTCACACGCCAGCTCAATATTTATTAATCAGAGGCACGAGTTACGTAGGAGAAAGGGGGGCGCAGGTTGACCCCCCCCAACTCTTCCACAGCAAGTTCCTGATGAAAATATCTCGTATGAGTCACCACTGTCAATAAAAATGTCCTTACTGGATTCCAACCACTGATAACTCATATTTGAAGGTTCGAGATCAAAAGGCACCAAGTAGAGCACCAAATCTGCGAGATATTGGTGTTAAAGAGCATTGACACCATGGTCAAAAAAGCCAATTATACTCTAACGGACTCATGAGTCGACTCACTCAGACTTGGATAGAGCCGCGAGTCTGAGTGAGCCCGAGCGAGTAATATTTTGGTCAGTTTGAGTCTGAGTGAGCCCGGCTGAGAAAAATTTCAGTGAGTCTGGGTTCGAGTAAGTCCAGTTGAGGAAAATTTCGGTGAGTCCGAGTAAGCTCTAAGGGCAAACTATATTTCATGAGTGAGTCCGAGTGAGCTCCACATTTTTTGGCGACCTATGGTGATATAGAAGATGAGAAGATAGCAACATTAGAGTGATTACAGTGTATTTGCCAGTATAGACCTTTTTCAAGCAATCCCGGAGCGCCCTGCGGACGCACAGAGCACTACGGGAAAAGTGTGTGCCGGCCGTTCGGTTGCCTGCTGCTCGTTGGCTCCGTGGGAGCACGAAAGGAAAAGAGCACATCACCGCTTCACGACTATTCTTGCATCGTGAAATACTACACGTATCAGAACGCGTCTGTGTGTACCTCTGTGCATGAAATGTGAGAGAACTAATGCAGTCAATGTAGGTAATACCGAACGGATGTATATCGAGTGTAGCAGTTAAGCAGCATGCGCGTTATAGCCTGCCGCTACCGTCAAGCCATACTACCGTGAGCAATATGAATTGTACTATTGTGATCATACTATCGTGAGCAATACAAACTGACATTTCATGCATAAACTCGGTGTTATATAGCAACAAATAGACCCTTTTCAAAATTGTAAAGCTTGCTTTCCTGTGATGCAGATAGCCCAACTAATGGCGGCTAGTCACTTACTGCAAACAGCATGTTCAAGCACAGTTTGATTGCGCTATAATGCAGAAAATGTAGTCGGCTCTCTTGATATAAACACACATAACAGACAAGCCCCAGCACGTGCAACTATAGACCTCATATCCACATGAAAGACGACAGGTGCCGCCATTAGTGGGGCGAATATGCAGCACAGAAAAGCGTCTATTCGTGTTTATTTGACGATTATTTGTAATTTACTGATATGAGTATGACGTATTGAATTGCCCAAGATATACCTTTCCCTATGAGCATTTAGTGTCATTAGCACTTCTGCATTTGCCAACTGCATTTAGCTGCTATGGCCTTTAAAAAAGTAATTTCACTGTTCCATCTCATATTGCTCACGACTATGCATACCTACAGAAGGGTCACCTGTGGGCCAACATGTGAAAACACAACCGGTGGGTGTTTGTAAAATGTAACACCTGCAGCTGGTGTCAACGAAGGGTGGTGGATGCTTCTCGTTTTTTGCATATATGATGTGCGCGGCTAAGCGACGTGCACGCTGCCTAATCAATGTATATTATTTCACTAAATGCTGACTGTATTCTCAATCGTAATCTTTAAATCTCAGAACCTCGCGTTGAGTTCATCGACAAGGCCAGTAGACGCTGATTCCAAATGAATCCTCTAATTGCATGGACCGCTCCTGGACTTCATCTAGGAAACCGATTGCATCTTCTAAATTGTGCTGTGGGGTCATACTGGCGCCAAAACAAACGAATGAACAAAAAAAAAATCACGCTTCAGAACTGCTCAGCTGGTCCAACAATGGTACTCAGAAATGCTAGACAGATGTAAATCACAGAGGCCGTCGCAGCTAAACACAGTCATGATTGAATTACGCTGTAATATGCTGCACCTAGCCAAATTCGCTTTATCTGAAAAGTGCTGGCACGGCGCAAGCGGAAAGCTAAAAGGGCTGTTTCTTGGACGAGTTGTAAATGCATTCTGAAAAGGGTAGTGCTTGCGAACACGGACTAGAGGAAGGCACACGGACGGAAGCACTTCCGTCTGTGTGTCTCTGCCCCCTTGTCATCCTCCTCGTGTGCCTTCCTCTAGCCCGTGTTCCCAAGCGCTACCCTTTTCAGAAAGCTAGAGCGTGAGGCCTGCCTATTCGTCACGGAGGCTGCTGCGGCGCACACACATTTCTCATGAGCGCTAGCACGCCCGTTGGTGGCACGCGTGTGCTTGGAAAAGGTCTAGTGAGTGCATGATATAATACAGCTTCACAAGACCCAACAGCTTGCATTTTCTCAAGGGAGTGAAGATATCGCAGTCTCAATATTATAGATCAAATGAGTATATGTCTTACTTTTGGCCATATATTTAGTATGACAAAGACTGGCAATGTATATTGGAACTAACTTTCATGAGAGTCGGCAACCATTTCCAGCATTTCTTCTTCTTCCTTTGACATTCTCTGCTTTAGAGTATGCATCCAAAGGTGATGTATCTGCCTGGCAATCTCGCTGCTGACCGTGACGTTTAGGTCAACACTCCGGAAAGCATCTGGACAAAAAAAAAAAAAAAAGTTTTGGATGACAGCTGTGCAGAGGTGGGCAAGGCAATAAACGCAATATTCTCTCACTTACCCATGGATACATGCAGTCCTTCAGAACCAAACGTTTCCACAAGCTGACATGCAAATGAGTGGTCAAGGTGAAACGTGAACTCCCTGTCAACACTTTCTGGCTTTGGTAGAAAAGCTTTTAATGAACTTTTCTTCAGCCTTTTGTCTGCAGGCTCTTTCACAGTAGGCATGGTGCTAGCTGACGATTCATGCTTTTCTTCGTTTGCTGCAGGCACTACTGACGAAGCATGCACTTCTGGCTGTTGACTCGTTGAGCTCGGACCACCAGTGGCGTCCTTCGCATCACAGTCTTCATTAATAACGAGTGGTTGAAGGTCACAAGAAACATTAGAGTCCATCAAGAGATCAGCTGCCCACACATGATCGCCATGACAGTGCTGAAATATGTCCTCCAAATCAGGAGGTCTTACGCCTGGCATGCACTGCTGGAGCAGCAACAGCTTACCTTCATCATCTAGGTCATCCGTAGGAAGGTCGTCAGTGTCCGTGCTCCGAGTAAGCGTATTTGGCTTATGAGCAGGAGCAAGGTGTATGTGCTCCTCGTCCAGCATCTCCGCAGGATCTCTGGCCTCCACAACACGTAGCTCTTCAGATTCGCCAAGCAGAACTTTCCCTACTACAACAAAATCCACAGGGTCTACAGAGGTCGACACATCTTTGTAAACACGAGCGCTGTTTTTCACTTCAGTTTCCAACAGGGTGGGCTCAAAGACGTTGAACTCTGGAAAAGTCCAGGTGCTACTACGGACAACCTTCTCCAACCCAAATATGGGACCGCGAGCTGAAGAACGTTTCTGCTTTGAAGTTTCGGCCACCTTGGGTACAGTGTGTGGGGACTCTATCTGAGGACTAGAGTCCGCGTTGTTTTCACTTGTCGTCTTGGGACTTCCTTTACCTCTCCGGGGCCTTTGCTCTCTTGGAGTTTTCGTGAGAGAACCCTGCATTTCCCCTTCAGGAGAGTCTTCCCATGGAGCAGTGAAATCCGCAAGTTTTTCAATTATGGGAGCATTATCACCCCTTGCTGAACCCCCATGGTGTCTAGGGGAATCTCTTGGTGGCTTGGGCACATCATCAACAACTTCCTTTTCTTCAATAACATCAGGCCAAGCTTCTATTACAGCTTCCACCACTTTATCAGACGATTCTGGCTCTTCTTTTATTTCTTCTAATTCCGTTTCGAGCCTGTGGCTAGTCTCTTGTTCTGGGGCATCACTCTCTTCAAGTATGGCTTCATTCACTGGCACATTTGCCTCTGCGAGTGATGACAGTGCTTTGCGAGAAGCCCACAGAAAGTCGTCGTCACGTTCTGTCCCATCTTCTGAGTCATTGCCGTCATGACCAGATGACCAAGAGTCCGAGTTCTGACGGCTCCTGCTTCCAGACTCTTCACTGTCATTTTGAACAAGAGCAATGAGATCTCCCAAGCTTATAGTTTCTTCAGGGGCGGTTGTGGAAGTTTTTTCAGATGATGATGTGCTTGGATTTTCATGTGCTTCAATCGATGGCTCTAATGGCATCTTATCATGTGGCTTGGAAGAAGATTCGCTAACACTGGCTTCTGTTATCTCTAAAGGCGTGTATGTAGGCAAAACTGATAAATCGTGGCTTTTAGGGAAAAGGCCAAAGCTTTGACACAATGATTCTCCTGTAACATTACGATCATACCGTTCCAACATAGAGTCTATAGTACGTCTTGGAACCCCATGCGTATTCTTTTGTGTCAGCTGCCTAGCATCAAACTTCCAGGGAGTATCTGGCTCTAAAACACACACATGATATTTCGCTCTTAATGCCAATGCCACATAAGGCATCATCTCCCACATTTCCACGTTAGTGTTATCAATAATGATTGGTGAGCGACCTTCCTGAATAAACTTCTTTGCCCTTCTCTTATTCCACTCGTGTGCCTCTGACAACCTCGACTTATCAAAGTTATATTTGCCACCTTGACAAAAAAAGTGGTCTGCACTCAACACTACACCACGACCACATATCTTCTGAGCCAGAAATGTCTTGCCACTGCCTGGAAGGCCTCTCATCAGCACCAGCACACTCTGACCCCTGTCCAACAAGGTGTGTATCTTCTGAAGTTCCCTATTTGAAGCAGGTAATACTTTAGGCTTGTGGCTAGTAGATGGAGTGATGTTAAAGCCTAGCTGGCATCCAGAACCTGCCAACTGACTCCACGCAACTGGAGGAAGTGGATCTTGCTCTTCTGACACATCTGAGCAGCGAATTTCTGTGCTGGCAGGCAGGCATATGTTTGGAACAAAAGGCGCAGCATTCACATAGAGTGCCAAGTCCGATGACGCACTAGCCGCGGCATGTGCAGTAGCACCCAGGGGGCCTTCATGCTCACTCTCCTCACTAGATTTGTGAACCTCTGCTTCAGAGGTAACAATGTTCTCTCCAGCACCAATACTTTCACTACTGGTAGACGGAGACAAGTTGCTCGACTGCAGTGGATGGATGACACTTGCTGCGCTAGCACCAGACTCTTGTGGTAGCAGAGTGAAGAGAGCTTCCAGGGCATTGTTCACTGAAATGACAGTTATGATTGCTTATCAGTGCACGAACAAGCAGTGTGCAAGAATGAAAAATATAATCAATCACAGCTCTAAAGCAATGACCGAGGTATTTATCATGTTAGATAAAAATGTGCCCAAGGCTACTTTCCGCTAAGCCATGACACGTTAAAAGAACGCTCCGAAGCATTTCTTTAGTTAAGCTCTCTTGGCTAAGCTTTGTTTTTTCCCGCCAAAACGACAATCGGTCGTTAGACGTAGCTTGAATTAGCGCGGAGCCGGACAGTGCCAGCCTTCAGACATGCAATCGCGCTTGACAATCGTTATCAATAGAGACCCTGAATCGGTATGCCTTGTGTTCCAATGAAGACAAGCAATGTCAGTGTCCGATAAGACGATGTTAACATTACGCATTCCCAACATGCATACAGGGTTCCAAAATAAAACTGACTGAAGTGAATGAATTCGCGGAATGATTAACACGGATACGGAAAGTGTTTCTTACCATTGAACTCGCATTCGGTGAGCACCATGTGTATTACATCAGCATCAAGCTTGCCTTCAAACATCTCCTGAATGTTGCGAAGGCACTCCGCGGGATGGATATCTTCGCCAATGGCAAAATTGTTACGAATGATGCCACCAGGCAGGATGTCATGGCTGATCGGTTGGAATTCATCCGGTCTGTACAGGCCGCTAGTGCTAGCCGCACCATCGCCCGCAGATCGTTGTTGCAGGACACGCTTCTTGCGGGGCATGGCTGAAACAGTTCACTTTGTTACGTTACGTATGCAGATACCTCAGGTAAGAATTTTGCTCAGAGAAGAACACAATGACACTGCTGTAGAACGACGCGTTGACCATTTTCCCACACGAGGTGACACTCGGCTGCGCTGCAATTTCACTGTTAACCAATAAAAACTCCATGTCATTTTACGGACACGGCCGACTTTGTGCCCTCCGATCCGGCTTGCCGTCGACACTTGCTACTCGTGTGGCGGATAAGTGAAAATGTGAAGTGGCACAAACATCACATATATGGATGTTTTTTAAGTATGAATGTAATTTTTATTTAACCGGTACTGTAAACAAAATACAATTTTATTTATTATAAAAGAAGGCTTGAGCGGTTTATTTTTATTCAAGCATTCGCTCAGTTTTAGTATAAAAGCAAATTACACGCCGAATCACCCTGTGACTTCTTCAATCATGCTCGTGATGAGCATCGAGTAGACGAATTGAAAAGAATTGTTTCAATTACGGTCATTTAAACACAATATTCGGCTCCTTAGCTTGGGTAAATATAGATGCAGGACACTCAGAAGGTAGGTTCAAACGTTGCTTTCCTGCTACAGCTGAACCGTCATCGCTAAGCGCGTTTTATAGCGAGTCTCCTCTGAACAGTTTGCGTGACCGCACACTGCTTGGTGTTGTCCTTTCGTTTTTTGTTGAATATACGTATTTGCACATTTGTCATTGACGATCAGAGCTGCGGGTTTTGGGCAGGTTTTCACAAGCGGTGTTGTGCTTGCTAGCGTGTTTCTTTTCTCATTTAGTATGATGAAAAACAAATGTACCCTAAAACGGGAGCGAAGCCACTTTGTGCGATAAGTGCGAGTGACTGTTTAGGCAGCGTAGCGTCTGCGCTTTTGAAAAATTTGCTCAAAATATCTTGTATAGCAAGCACTAGTCGTTTGAGTACTCGTTGTACTACCGTTACATGTTGGCGTAGGCGTCTAACGCAGGAACGCCCTTGGTATTACGCAGCTTTGTCGATGTCCGGCATTTGCACCAACCAGTATGCCATACGAAATGTCCTAGGCATCGTTTGAACGCTCTGATCTCGTTCGTAACTGTGGGGTTATTTCGTCTTTCCTCTATTTTGCTCTTGCACGCTTCCTTTTTTGCCCCAAGACCTTGCCATGTAGTAGTGACTGCAACATTTTATTTTTCTTGTTGATCAAAATGGCTCTCGTCGGGCGAATGATACGAGCGGCTACTCCATTTTCTCGTTACTCTCTGAACAAAGTACGTAACCATACGAAGTTTGAGGATTGCTTTACCGTTCATACGCGTCTTGCAAACATGCGAACATGTTTCGTAGGTACTGCTTTCCCTTAAAAGGCGCTCTGTGTTAGATGGAAGCGAGCTGACTGTAGTCGTCAGCTACGCAGTTAGGCCGGTTGGCGGTGTGACGCTGAGCGATCGTTTTTGGGGTTACTCGTCGCATTTGTGCGTGGTATCGCATTTAGTACATTACCCTTTTCGGTAAACCGTCTTGTTCACGGGCCATCCTTACCGTTCGTAACCTTGTTTGTGCGCTTGCGTATTTTGCTTTTAATTTTGTGACGCTTGCCTAGTACGCGACTCCTGCGCACCTCTCGATGCATCCTCATTAGTTGCCCCGTTTGCTCTCTTTTTGCATTTCAGTCACCGTGGCGCACGCTAACACAACAAATTCGTCCTTCCTCCAGTATTCATTTAGGAATCTAGTGAGTGTACAGATTTGTTTTATTGGTCTGTTGTTGTCTGTCCTGTTTACATGTCATCTTCGGTAAATGCAAGGCACATCGGTGCCCCGAGTTTAATGCGCTTAAATCAAGCTTGCGTGCTGTGTAGCAAAGCAAAGCCTTGTTCCTTCTTGTTTTTACACTGGACACAATAGAATTTCATTGTAGTTTACACCACGAGTACACATGCTCCTAACATGTTGACGTAAGATATTCCGGACACTATCGTACAGCAAGAGTAAACCATTTTGATTGCTGCTGTGTGATCAACTTTATGTGGTCTGACTAAACTCCTAGCATTTAGTGATCATTTCTCGTAACTGTGCCTTCTTGCACCATGTTTTTCTGTTATTACGTGCAGTTGGCTCGAACAGTCACAATACGAAGGTAGCAGTCGGCATGATTTCATGAAGTAGAGTTACATGTCGACAGTATGAATTCTTACGATCACCCGCACATCAGTCAGTTCATGGTTGCCCATCATTGCCTTATGAATTTAAATTTAGATGTAAACCATCACAACCAAAGTAGTGAGAGTTTCATCCTAAGTCCATACCGTTTCGTATTTTATCACTTGCCACTGCGGTGTTGCTGCCCACACCATAATTAGAACATGCCAGTTAGAAGCACAGTATGGATAGAGGGCAGTACAAAAATTGTAGCATTTTTCTGACCCACTATTCTTCGTGGTATGCCTATACTCACAAGAAAGGCAGTTAGTAGTGTATGAAATAAAGCTGCAATGTGTAGCATATTAGACTAATAGTGTGGTAGGTTAGTATTGTATGCGTAAAGTGGTGCTTGACACTAGTATGATAGTATGCGTACTTGCTTCTGTAAGCACCTCTTTTCATTTATCCCCCTTTAACCTTTTCTTCTTTGTGGAGAATAAACATGGAAATACACTACATTACACTACAGAGTGCAAAAGTTCTCTAAGTGCTAATGGCAGACCACCTCACTGTGTAGAGCCGGCTTACACTTTTTGCTTTCTGCACACAAGGTACTTGGTCCGTAAAATTGCATGTATGCAAGTAAATGTAGAACTTGCATTGCTTCGTGGTCTCGCTCTTGTAGACTTGAAATGCTAGACAAGACATTGACACCTTGTTGCTGGTCACCATTCTAATGCAAGGCATGAGAAAGCACCTTATTTCGGCAGCCTGTACAGACAGACTGGTACTTTGGAAGCTCCATTGCATCCGCTGTTAGGAAGTATTCTTTTTTCTTAGTGTCTGCTCTCGTGAATTGCATAGTAATGTCAACATTTAGATACTTTCTTGCCAACTGGCTGCTAGATGTAGTCATATGTATAATCTACGTATGTTTCATGTGATTATAAGAATGATTTCAAATGCTTTATTATTATTATTATTATTATTATTATTATTATTATTATTATTATTATTATTATTATTATTATTATTATTATTGTTGTTGTTGTTGTTGTTGTTGTATCAGAAGGGCTTGACAAATCTTGAGGGTAGAACCAATAGAAGCATCGCAGTGTAGCATTTTCTTGCACCTCAGTTGACAGACGTAACTTAATTAAGGGCACTATAATCATTAACAGAAAACGTAATGTGCAATTTGCGTTTGCATGACGTTTCAAGTACTGCGAGAACAGCTATGCCATTGTGTTTGACAATTATTTTAAGTATAGCACAGCCACGAGCAATGCGTTGCTACCACGTGAATGATGCATCAACATGATGAGCATCTGGCACGCCAATGGCTGCCTCGTGAAGGCTCTTGTAACACTTATTGGCCTCCGAGATTAGGCTGCATGTCACCCTTCACAGAGGCTGTACTGATGCCGTCAACAGAAGGCTAACCGGTTGAGCTGGCTTTGCAATAGCGGTGCACCAACTTTCGCTAGTTACCTTTTTAGGAGAGTGAAATGTTGCATCCAGATGTGCGAAAATTTGATTTGAGAGTAACTGTTTGCTTGTATTTTGGATATTCTCTAACTGACAAGTCTGGTTTGTAATTTCTTTCGCTGTTGTTTGACACATTGAGAATAGATATAAAGCAAATGTGGCGGCTTTAAAAGGTGTTACAGGCAAAGAAGTACACAGGAATTTTTTTCGGGGGGTGTTTGTGTGTAGAACGGCTCACTTTGGCAGCTGAGCTGATGGTCGCTGTGAAGGCGTGCTAGTATTTTAGTGTCACCCGAAAAGTTAAGCGTGAAAAATTTCGGGGGGTGTTAGAACCCCCCTTAGCCCCCCCCACCCCCCCCGTTAGTTACGGCCCTGGTTACAGGCCTGCTTAAATGAAAGGCAAAGCCTTCTAGACCATGTAACAAGTACTGGCACGTGTTAGAGTGCCCTAAATTACACTCATGGAAAGAACAAGTTTTTGTTTTGGCACTTGAAAGCTGGATGAATCATGGCATCGTACATTGGCTCGCTCTGGTCCCTCGGTTGTGGTGGTTACAATGCACAGGTGCAGGAAGAAGCAGCATACTGAGCGTGTTTGCTTAATATTTAATAGTAGTGTCATCATGCCCAGCCTTTACTGCTAGGTACGATTGAAAATTTTCAATCTGTCATAACATCGCAATAATGGAGGTGATGCCAAGTCCGTCATTTTGAGGCCATCTTCAGTGTCAAATTAAGGAGTCATTCATATTATGATGTTTGCTAAGCATCCTCCTTCTATATGCAGGAAGCATGTGATTCAGTTCTTACAACTTTGCAAATCAGGTCTGCATAATCCTGCAAGGTGGTGGAAGGATTATGAAAGGGAAAATTGACGACCACCGATTTGTAGCATAAAGCTTCAAGGAAGTCCATATGGATTTCTCTGAAAGAAAGCTTGAGCGACATCCTCGAAAAGGCATTGGTCCTGGGTTCGATCCCAGGGCCAGGACGAATTTTTCGTCGGCTCGGAAGCTTTCAGAGAAATCCATATGGCATTTCCTTGTAGCTTTATGCTACAAATGGCTAGTTGTCAGTTTTCCCTTTTATTCCTACAGCCTTGAAGATATGTGCTGGAAAGCCTTTTATAGCAATTCGGTGCAGTGAATTCAAAGCAGCCTTGTGTAGTATTTTCGAGATGAGCTACGGTATTGTGAGTGGTCTGATTAGCGTCTTGAATTGGGCTGGTTGGTGCATACTGAATTTGAACGATAAAACAGCACTAGAACAAGATGAAGTGAGAGGACACAAACACAGCGCTGACTAACAACCATATTTTATTGCATTTGTATGTCAATATATACAGGAAAAACACTGTCATTGTACATATCAGGGAACAAGATATCGTCGTATACGATGCTAAGTCAGAGTTTTGATAAATACATAATTTAACTTATGTGGAGCGAGAGCGAAGCTACACTGACCCAACATTCTGCAATTTTTTTTTGGATGCAGTGGTCTGATTACTTGTGTTGACGGGATGCTTGACTCTTGCCCCTATTGTGTATATGTGTGTGTGTGCATAACCAGACACTAGTGGAGTCAAGCAACGTGTTGACAGGAAGCTGCAGCAACCACACTTGCAGTGACCAGCCCCCACTACGTAACCAAGCTCAGCCGCTAGACTTCAGAATGGGCCCCCAGCGTCGCCGGCGCGCTGACAACCACGATGATGATGCCTTTGGTGGGAACAAGCGTCTTCGTGGGGGAGCACACATTGGGTGGGCATAGTTTTTGCCTCGCTTGCTGTTAGGGTTTTGAAGGGCAGTACGCAGAGAACACTTGAGTTGTGCTGTGAGACTGCCATGCATAGATTGTTTTTCATTCATCTGGTTGACTGCTTTGGCCAGCTTATCACTCCATAGATGTGCTTGGTGTGTTTGCAATCAACCATGAGAAGGCCATGTCTAGGCAGATTGCATGCTCGATGCAATGTTGTGCATTGCATCGTTGTATTGGACTTATGTCCTTCACTACTTGCAGCCACACAGTGCTTTCTAGATGCCTCTTCTGTGTACCCCCTCGTTGACAGAGAAAAGGGGAAAGAGATGCAAATTTTAGTTAAAATAATTTGATTTTGTGAAAAGTCAGCTAGACTATGTTGTGACGACCATAGCAATTGGAATACAAGTGGCGTAAAAGGCTTTGGTGATTTAAGCTGACCACTAATGCATTTTGTAACATATTATATAAGGACAACTGCATCAGGAATGGTGGTATCCGTAGGATTGTCATCAGTCATGAAGCCACCATTGCTTGTCTGTAATGCTGCCTTTCGAACATTTGAGCCATAGTTGTTCATTGAACATTTAGTTTAGCTACCTTATATCACAGTTTGCCCAGTAATCTCCACGTCAGGTAATCTTTCTGGTAAATAGTGCTATATGCTCCATGCAATCTCTTAAAACTTTTTTTAAATGTAAAGAAAGTGAGAAATACATAACCTGTATGTCCAAACAAGGCAGTAGTTCAGGAGTAGAGGCTTGAAGAGATGAAAAATGCTTGATCATGTGGTGTCGCTAGAGTGGCACCCCCTGTTAAAATATTTTCCATACCCTGTATGTGGTATAACCTAATGAAGCCAACGGATAATGATGCCAAGGAAAACAAAGGGACATTATTTGTAGTTTTTATCGGTAGTGTAGTAATAACAATGTAAATTAAAATGAACTAAAGTGGACGAAAAAACAACTTGCCACTGGTGGGTACCAAACTTGCAACCTTCGAATTACATATCCAATGCTCTACCAATTGAGCCAAAGTGGTGATTGTTCCCTGGTCCACTTTATTGGGTATTCTGAACGTGTAGTCCTGTGAATGTTCACACTCGGCACTCATAGTTATGGTGGCGAATGTGGAAAACTTTTTTTAACCTGCTGGTGTCGCAAAGTACATGATTTTTGTAGTATGTGTCATTTCTCACCCCCTTATACCAGGGGTCTAAAACTCACCTCGGCTAGCGGGCCACAGTTACGAAATTGGTCTCCTGCTAGGACGGGGACAGTAATGAAGATAGGAGTGGAGGGGGTGATGGGAGGAGATTAAACAAAATGTCAGCTAACCTTGCCATTTGAAAGAAGACATTTCCCATTATGTCTTATATGTGCCACTCCTGAAGGGGATTTTGCATCAGGAGTCAAGAAACACATCGATACTGATGTCCTGAATGACTGAAACAGGACGCCGATTCTGATATATAGTTTTTCTTCCGTGGTTATGCTTTAACACATGGTGACCACTTAAGGTGCCTCACAAAAGAAATGCTTGAGACGAGTCGCATCTGTGTAGCTCATGAATATACTTTTTAAAAATTAAAGTAAAAAAAATATGAGACTGATGTACGGGCCGTGGGTCGCTAGAAAAAGGTTCCCCGCAGGCCATGGGTTTGAGACCCCTGACTTATATGCTGTAATACAGCTTGAATTGTCCATCCTCCGTGCTCATCTTTTTGGTCCCTTGTGCCTCTAGGTCTAAAAGGACTCTCTTCAATAGTGAATCTACTATGTCAAGCTTTTCTGAGAAGCGGTGCCTTGCTCTCTTCCAAGAATACACCTGTGAGTTTGCATTCATGTGTTACTAGCTCTTTATGGTGGTTTCGAATCATTGTGGCAATGGCCCTAGTCAAATGCAGAATTTTGTGACACCTGTTCTGTTACGTATTCATTAATTCTTGATTGCCTAGGCAAGAAAAAAAAAAACGGAAATAAATAGTTGGCACTTGCATTGTAATTGTCTTGATAAAAATCTGGGAGATTGTAATGTTGCAGGTGGAAAATTAATGCTTACTTTTAATATGAAACCATGTACGTATGTACAAGCTATCCAGTAGGTAATTCAGCCCAGCTTTTTGGTTATCAGATTTTTACGACACAGGACATTCCAGAGTCATTAAACATCGTAACGATGTTTAATGACTCTGGAATGTTGGATGCAATAGAACCTAGTTGGTGTGCATTTAGTGCGAGCTTATGTTTTTCTCAGCTAGAATAAAGTTGAATGTATAAATATTGCTTGATGAATTTTATTTCACCACATAAGTAGCCCCGCCACGGTGGTCTAGTGGTTATGACGCTCGACTGCTGACCCAAAGGTCACGGGATCAAATCCCGGCCGCGGCGGCTGCATTTTCGATGGAGGCGAAAATGTTTGAGGCCCGTGTACTTAGATTTAGGTGCACGTTAAAGAACCCCAGGTGGTCG
This sequence comes from Rhipicephalus sanguineus, assembly GCF_013339695.2. Taxonomy (NCBI): domain Eukaryota; kingdom Metazoa; phylum Arthropoda; class Arachnida; order Ixodida; family Ixodidae; genus Rhipicephalus; species Rhipicephalus sanguineus. The sequence continues at coordinate 30,749,578 of NC_051177.1, forward strand.
AAATTTCCGGAGCCCTCCACTACGGCGTCTCTCATAATCATATCGTGGTTTTGGGACGTTAAACCCCAGATATTATTATTATTGTTATCACCGCATAAGTACTTTCATGTAGATAAGTGACGAGGGTGGCAGGATAAAATAAAAGCTGCATTACGGCAGCTTGACTGGTCCACCACTGGTCCACATGCATATTAAGTAAAAAAAAAAAAGGCCTGTACGTGTTGATGCATTCATAGAAAATGATTCAGCATATGCAGAATATTCAAAACAGGAGGTTCTTTTGTTTTTCATCTCTAAGAAGTTGTAGAGGTTCATTGTTACTTGTTGTACACCAGGTTAATTAGAATCACTTGCATCTTTCTACGCTAACTAATGAAATAGGTACAGTAATTCCTTGATATAACTAATACGAATGTAACGAATAGTCAATTATAACTAAGTACGTAAAAAGTAGTCACTAATACAGTGTTGCGAACTTATGTTTATAACAAATTTTCAAATGTAGGGAAGCTAGTTTCGTGTCAGATGAGATTTTGTAATCGCGAGCTTTGACTGCAGTTGTGGTCTTATCTTGTCATGATGCCAGAACTGATATTCTAATAACAAACAGTGCATAATGGTACATGTCTCTAGTAACTATGGCACAGGCACATAAGTGCACAATTGCTGCTGTAATTATATCATCTTCTCTCGCAATAGGTATGTCGCTTTTTTCTTTGTTACAACATTGTAACATTTAATGTGAGCTATTCTACGGTACAGTGAGGTTTCAGGAGCACTTTTAGTGAGCATTGGAAGAACTCTTTCTGGAACAATGCTCGGGGAGAAAGACTCTAGGGGTGTTAAGTAGGATGTACAAAGCTATCATGTAAAACTCTAATCAAGATTGAATATAAAATATTAGGGGTGTGCGAATATTCAAAATTTCGAATATTTTTCTAATAGTGTTTGCTATTCGATCCTATTCGCACTTGAATTTTACTATTCGAACTTCCCAAAGACAAATACAGTCAGCGTCTAATTGAAAGTGACTCCTTCAGATTTTTGATATGCTTCACCTCATTACACTCTCGTATTGCGGCAAAGCTGCCTTTCAAGCTCCGTTACAGTCGAACTTAGCCAAGAAAGACACATTCAACGTCCGATTAAAAGTGGTCCCTAGATTTTCAATATGCTTCACCTCATCACACCCCCGTATTGCGGCAGAGCTGCCTTTCAAGCTCCGTTACAGTCGAACTTAGCCAAGAAAGACACATTCAACGTCCGATTAAAAGTGGTCCCTAGATTTTCAATATGCTTCACCTCATCACACCCCCGTATTGCGGCAAAGCTGCCTTTCAAGCTCCGCTACGGTCGCAAATGTATTAACTCAAGAAAACGCTGGTTCCAACATGGAGATGAAAGATGCGGCAGAGGTGGGGGCTCAATTAATGCTGTTTTGGACCTGAAATTTGGGCAGGAAGTCCGGACGCCGAAGCTTTTTAGCATCCAAAATTTCAGATGTTATTATATATCAACGTCTATGAGGCAGATTTGCAACTCCGGGCTTGAAGGGAGCACACCCTTGTCCGCCACATCAATTGGGTTTCCACAGAAATTGAAAGAGGAGGAGAGGCTGAGGAAATGGCATCTTTGCCTATCACGTGTAAAGTGTTGTCGGCAACACTTTGGTTGCACCAAATCATGTACATAAATACAATTCAGCCTCTACATTGCCTCATTCTTGATAAGACAGTTATGAAACACCACCCCGCCAGTGCTTCATCAACCTAGCGAAAAGAAACATTCATGTTGCTATCTCGTAAGAATATGCTTAGGAATCCTCTCCAACTTTTTTTTTCTGCAATTTCGCTTCGAAGTATTCAAGAAACATTCTAGAAATATTTGAGAAATATTCGAAAAATATTCGATTCGATTCGCACTCACACTTCAATATTCGAATTCGCTTCGCACCCAAAATTTTGCTATTCGCACAGCTCTATAAAATAATTCAGCAATCTAGAAAATGTGCACAACTTGTGTGAACCCTACCATATTTACTCACAAAGTAACTGGACTGGCTTAGGTTAGTTGCTAGTGTTGTCTATTGCTGCCTGGAGCTGCCTGTGCACTCGCATAACAGTTTATTAAAATAATACATGCGCACTGCTGTTTGTATACATCAATCCAATCTAAATGCTTCTCACATTGTAACAATTCGCCTTAGGGACATTTGCTGCAAATTTTTTTGTAGTTGTACAAACACGCCAAGAACTGATGTGAATCATTTAGTCTACTTCCTTGTACTGCTGTGATTTGAATCTATACCAATGAGCCTCCCCACTCCTGCAATTCAAGCTCTTGTGGTTCCCTTTGCACTTTCAGCGGTGGACGACCCTAAAACGATGGGACCTGAAGCTATGGAAAAATTTTGCGAGGACATTGGTGTCGAGCCTGAGAATGTAAGTTCTTAACTTCAGTTTACCAACAAAATCCGAAGAACTGTACCTTCTGTGAGGAACTTAATCCGTGATCATTCTGTCAAAGTCACAACAAGAGTGCATTATCTGAAGTGGTTAGTTGTGATTGACACTCTGTACTATGGTGCGAGTAAACGTCCTCTCTTTGACTGATTATAACTTCACACTTGCGGCAAGCCTGCAGTCATGGAGCGGTGCTGTAAAACGTCGGCCGCCACCGCCCATGCGGGAGCTGTCCAAGGTGCACGGCAAACTTTGCCGGCAAGGGAATCAAGTGTGCGATCCAACCTCGCACACTTGCGCACCAATGTGAGACGACGAGATTTTGCACATCTGTGCATCGGCTGAGCTATCAATCGTCTCCGCACAGTTGCATCGTGGATTGTGAATCTAGCATGAAAAACTGCTCATTGATTGCTGAAACCATACCTGGCAATGACACGGACGACATCCGTACTTCTAGCGGGAAAACCACGGAGCCAAAAGCAAGCAGCTGGGCGCGATTTGCGGGAGAAGCAGACGACGCGCCGCGCTGATGTAGCCATGGCAACCACCCCTTTGTCGCCGATTGGCCACGTCGCTCGGCGGCTGCCGGAGCACGTCGCGAAAATGGGTCTTGGACCCGTTCTCCGAACGGCAAAGAATGACTGATGTGCGTGAGTGAAATCGCTTGTGCATGGCAGCCTCAGTACGGCAAACAGTGCGCAGTGAGCCGCCATCCCGCTAGTGTGACTTGGCCATAACACATCTACACACGGATTCAGGAGGGATGTCAGTATATCTCGACCCCCCTTTCCCTCCTCTTACTTTGTGTGTATGGTGCTGTGCACTCTATGGAATGCAAAAAACACACAAAATCCTCTTTCCTTGTTACTGTGTTGGTGGAACACTCACAGAGGTGTGAATAATTTTATGATTGTAAGCGTTCAATAAACCGTAGTACCATAATTGACTTACCATATTTACTTGCGTAATGAGTGCGCATTTTTTACTTTTTTTTCCTTAAAGAAACCATAGCAAACTTTGTGGGATGCATTCATTATACGGGGTAAATTTTATGAAAACTTTTTCGGGATGAGAAGAAAATGTAGTTATGCAAAAAAATTACAGCATATCCACGGGGTGAATGATGATGAGCGGGGCGAAGCTCCGGAGGGCATCATCGGTAAACCGTGAATACGAGTAATTCGCCCCACTAAAGTAAACACGTGAGAAATGTTAAACATCAAACTTTTATTGTTGGTTTCCGTGGTCCCTTCATTATCCTTTTATGCTCGCAGGCGTCCAATGGCAAGTGCTATATATGACATCATTCATATTTTCATAACATCACATCTTTTCATCATATTTCATCATACAGTAGAACCCCGCTGTTACGTTCCTCACTGCTGCGTTTTCCCGGCTGTTACGTCGTTTTCCGCCGGTCCCGGCATAGCTCCCATAGGATACAATGTATTGGGAACCCCGCTGTTACGTCGTAACTGTCGGACCGTTCCCGTATGATACGTCGCGAAGTGCGCCCGGAGCCGACCGAGTGACTACCAAAGAGAGCGGCCATGGCGCATTTTCACGCAGCTTGGCCTCGTTTGACCGTAATATTAGCCGCACGAGAGGCGCCAGCAACAGAATCTTTCAATTGATGCAAACAAAAGCATGGCCTTCGAGATTCAAATTGCAAAGATGGCGTCTATGACGTAACTGCTCGCGAAAGCAAGGCCTTCGAGATTGGCATTTACTATTGACAAAAGCATAGCCTCTGAGATTTGCATTGCACAAACATGGCGTGTATGACGTAATTGCTTGCGAAAGCAAGGCCTTCGAGATTGGCATTCACTTCTGCCATCGCGTTGGCGTAGACTCATCATCATCGTTATTTGTTGGAGAACGGGAGGAGTTCGAGCTGGTTGGAGCTCGCATGGTCGTGCGTGCGGTTCGCGGTCGGACTCGCCGCGCCGGTCGTGATTGCGTGTGCTTAGTTTTCTCATGCCTACAGCTGTTGGTGTTAAAAAAATCACATACGTTGATTATATTTCTGTGGATAAGGCCGTCCTAAGCTCCGCGTTTCTATCCATCGACTATCGCGGCTGAGCGCGCCAATTTTCGTGCTGCTCGTAAGAATTGAAATAAAATTCTGTACCACTAAATATTTTGCCGTTTTTCCTGTTTTTCGGCTCTTACGTTTCCCGTCTCTTACGTTTATTTCCTACGTTCCCTTCAAAAACGTATCAGCGGGGTTCTACTGTACTACAAGTATAGTTTTGTAACATCTCGCATCGGCTGCTCAACAGTCACCTGTGAAGCGCCGGCGGTGGCCATTTCTCCTGATGTAGGGCTTGGCTGGAGAAGTTCCAGAGGGATGGCCTCGGGACTAAGGCCTCGCAGTCGGCAACTGTAGCGGTGGACAGGAGTATCCACTGCAGGAACGGGTTGCGGGATCGGACTGGCAGAACCGCTTCGTGAAGGGGTGGTGAGCATCAGGCGTTGAAGTCCGAAGAACCGAACACCCGAGCGTCGTATTCCTCAGAGAAATCGTGGTTGCTGCTCGAGCTTCCCACTTCGTCGTCCTCAGTTATCTAGCCGGCCTTGAACACGCCCGAAGAACCGAAGACCCGAGCGTTGTATTCCTCAGAGAAATCGTGCTTGCTGCTCGAGCTTCCCACTTCATCGTCCTCAGTTATCTAGCCGGCCTTGAGCCGTGTTTTCATCATATACAAGTACCGCCATCTAGCGGACACTCCACGAACTAAACGAGAGGTGGCTACTACATACATCGGGGACGCGCGACCCACGGCTTAAGGAGCTTCGCCCCTAAAAGAAAGAAAAGGCATTAGATATTGCTTTTTGCAGTAAATATACGCGTACACTATTTGCAAACAGCTTTTATTGTGATAGCACTTTTATGGGCATTTGTTCCGCACAAAGTTCGTCGCCTCGCTCGTCGTATGTTCTATGTAATGTGTGAGTCCGAACGTCACTCAAGCTGAGATAAAAGAGCCAGCCAGGCATGGTCGCGCGTGCCGTACACCCTGTATATTCAGAGGGGATCAGCGGATGGCTCACAATTTTGTACACGTCCTCTCATCCCAAAGTTTGCATTGAAACCATAGGGAAGTGACCGGAGGGGGTTGGCGTAAAAAAAGAAGACGCTAGAGCGAGGTGGCGCTGCGTAGCTGCTGCTCCTGTTGCCCTGACATCAGCCGAATCGAGTGCAGTGGGAAAGTTACAGCGCGGCTGTTCGTGGGACTGCAGGGGATCAATATTGGGGGTGCTCTATAAAAAAACGAAATCTAAATTTTGACGACTAAATTTGGAGGGTGCGTTCATTATATGAGTGCGTTCATTACCCCAGTAAATGCGCTACTTCATTTCAATTGTTTACACTTCTTCATTATGTCTTTGCAGATTGTCATGCTGGTGCTAGCGTGGAAAATGGGCGCCAAGCACATGGGATTCTTTAGCGAAGAAGAGTGGCTTTATGGTCTCACATCCCTACAGTAAGTCGGCCATTATTCGTACACTCTGCAGGAGTAGTCGTGACACGAGTGACGGTTCTGGCATTGAGGATGTGCACACAGTGTTCACGTACACACCTGAGCTAGCAAGTGGCATAGACATTTTGCATAAATACATGCTCAGATACCAGGGGTTTGAGAAGACAGCAGCAGCACTGGTGGGGAAATCTTTTGCAACACTGTAACTGCATTGCTATGAAGCTGTGCCACACTTGTTTAACAGAGCACTGTTCAGGTGAAAGAATTGATGACTCGCTGCAGTGTCGCAGTGCTTACAATTGTCTGCTGTTTGCTGTGGTAGCTTTGCAGCTAAGGTGTGGCGGTGCAAAGCTTGAGGTCGCAGGTTCAATTCCCAGCCACAGTCGCTATTATTTTGGTGGGGGAGAAATGCTAAAACACATGTGTACTTCGATTTATGTGCACATCAAAGGGGCCCCGAACACCTCTGAAGCACCTAGTTTTTATTGGCAGGTTGCATAGACTGATGGCTGGAGATACTTTTAGCACAGGTCAAAACACCGATGTCTTAATATTGTCATAGAAATCAGCGCAAAAACGGGAGACAATGAAAAGACGACATGTACACAGCGCTAAATGTCCACTGAGTTTTATTGGAAAACGCATAAATATACTCGTGCAAAGAAACACGTGGTCAAAATCCAAACAGCAAGACACAAGGTTTCATATATAGTAGTTAGTTAAGAAATCTACAGTAATCCCTCGTTATGATGAAATCGCTTTATTCAAAATTTCTTCCTGTCCCGACCCAAATGCATGCATATTAAGCCGAATTACTCAAATTGCGCAAAGAGCCTGACCTACTTAGAATGAAGTGGCGAGCAGTGGCGACTATTTTGCGCATGAAGTGTCAAATTAATGCTGCCGATGAACTAGTCTCATGCAGGCACAGAACAGGCCACAAAACCAAACCCATGACCGATGACCGGCTACCAAGCGAGTGTCGAGTGCTCCCAGCTTTTTACTGCGGAGCGAACGGGAGCTGTCAAATTCCATGGTGGAGCGCATCGCTGGTGTCCCCTATAATCGAATCTGCATGAAAATAAAGTTTTCCTGGTGCTTTGTGATGCCAGAAAACCGCGGTCTCTTGGATGTCAAAAAGTGGCCGAAAGACCGCGTGCCGACTTGCACCTTAGCATTCCATGGGGTGCGCACAAGCAAAGTTTTAACGCTCTAAAGAGCACGTCTGGTGCTGAAATGCGCCATCTGACTTTATTAGGGATGGGCGAATAGTAAATTTGAGGTTCGAAGCGAATTTGAAGCGAATAGTGATTTGGTCGAATAATTTCAAATCGAATAGTTCGAATAGTACTCACCACATATTATTAAGAAAAGTGAGCATTTTTTTCATGACCCTTGAACAATATTTCTAAGAATTGGAACTAGGTATGAGTGAATGTCACTTTTTTTGGTTTGAAATGAAGTGGAAGAAACCTTAAATGGGTGGGGGGGTATCAAAATTTGAATAGCAGTAGGGTGCAAGTTATAAGTGGTACAATACGTTACAAGTTAAAAATTGCTATACTTAGCGCATATAAGCCCATATAACACGCTGTTAAATTTTAAAAAATATGTACACTTAACCTTGAAGTGTGGCTTTGCGGCAGTGCAGATTTTTCCTGGCAGGGTGGTTTCACGGTACAGCAACCCAACGCTGCAGTGAAACTACCTTTACAGGGGGTTATGTGCGGTCAAACGTACATATATTCGTTCATTTCGAATAATATAAATTCGTATCGAAGCGAATTCGAATACTTTAATATTCGTTCGAATATTCGAAACGTCCGAATATTCACCCATCCCTAGACTTTATACAAACGGTCCAAATGCGTGCTAGTGTCATTTAATATTGTTCAGAGACATTTGACAGTGGCGTGGACGTGATGGCAGTTTTATTGGCAGTGGCAGTTTTATTGACAACGGGGTGCCAGAAAACTCTTGTTTTGCAAACTTCACGGCTGCATGCCTTGGGAAAAAATCACCCAGTGATCATGCAAAGCCCCTACTGCAAGACCAGTCAGTTTTCACGGTTGCGCTGTGTACACACAATGAGTGGTTAATCGTTTTTTAAGCACAACAAACACAGCCTCAGACTTGAGCCATGGCATTTGCGGCACTTTCCAGCGCAGAACTCTTGTAGAGTTCCGTGACGTCCACTCCCCCCCCCATGAAAGCAGCCACTGCCTTCCCCTCCTCATTCGCTCTCCAGTCTGCGAGCTGTTCGGACGCCAGTCACCGCTCTCGCTCGCCTTCTTGTCAACTCCTTGCCTCCTTGCTACCAGTTTCGACATCACTGCTCCTCCAAAGCTGCCCTCCTAAGCACTACCTTCCACCAACGGGTGCCCTTCCGCAGTTCCTGCTTCTTGTACGACTCCAATCGCATACCTGCCAAGTCTCCCGGATTACCCAGGAGACTCCCGGATTTTGAACGTTTCTCCCGGTTGTACGGGTCATAGGAAAATCTCCCGGAAATGGCTGTTGTTTGATGTCATGACGCGAGGTGGGATGTTTCGCGTACAGATGCGCTACACGCAATTTAAAAATTGATCCTAAATGTGTTATATCAGCCGTTAATGTTTCGTAGATGATGCGTTTGTGTACACACAAATCTATCCCACAAGTTATCTCGCCTTCAATATATTGTGTCACTACTGCTTTAAGTGGAGAGCCCAGCACTTAAAAGGGTAGCCGTTACCCATGTCTGTCGAGATAGTGCATTCGCCAGCGCTCGCAACCGTCCCCGTCTCAATGGCGCCCCTTATGGTCCCTTGCCTGCCGAAATAACTGGTAAGCAAGCGGAGCGATGTTATCGCATGTGCCCAGTGTTCTACTGTACATGTGCCCTTCGCGCGACGGTGACGGCCGGGTCGTTTCATCTCTGCTTCAACCGCGTTCGTCCCTAGCGCTAGCGCGCTTTTACTCGCACGTGAAACGGACGTTACTGGTTTGGACTCTCTACAGATCAGCGGCAACCGCAAAATCCCGCTGACAGTGTTCATATAAATTCTATTGCAGTACCCCCCCCCCCCCCCCCGCCGTCGCCATGCTTTATACCCCTCCCCCTCCCGCGGCCGACATATGTGATAATGAGGGATTACTGTAATTCACTGGCATGCAACATAAGCGGCATGCAAGGTTTTCCGAGCGCTAACCACTAATGGAAACTTTGTATCTTGCTGTAGTATATTATAAGCACAAGAGTGAACCTGCAGCAGTGGTCGCACTGATGTATAAAATAAAGATAAGAAAATCTTTATGAAAGCTGCTAGTGCGTAGGTATGTTTTATATTTGCCAAGCCATGTTAACTCAAAATAAACGTGTAACCGTTAATGTTATTTGGTCAAAATGTAGCGACACCATCTAACATTTCAATTTTCTTTCACATACAGTTAGATTAGAATTAAGGATGTCTTACTTGAGTCCAGTCAGACAACTTGGCTCACTGCTTTTATTTTGCATTTGCAGCCAATAACGTAAATGATCGTCTCGGAAAGTTGTGGCATCCATACGACATGAACTTCACCTGGAAGCTTTAGAAACGTTCTAGTATTGGCTGTTTCCTTCCATAATTTTTATTCTGCAGTTTCACTGACTGATTCGGCGTGCATATTCTGTTGTACAGTCAAATGCGGATATATCGAACCCACATATATCGAATTTTCGGCTATATTGAACTCGTAAATTATCCCCTTGAAAATCCTGTAAAAGTATAGAAATTCGCACGTTTATATTGAACGGTATTTTTACCAGCCATCGGATATATCGAACACCGCGGGAGCTGGAAGGCACACTTCGGCACTCGCTACGCCCCGCGCTTCGCGGCACCGTGCCTCCGCCGGCACCCGATAAGTTCGAAAAACGTGAGTGCGAGAGCGCTCAGACTGTACTCCTGTTCGGCGCATTCTCCAACTTGCGGAACGACTTTTTTTTTTCTCATGCTTTCTCCGCGTTACCGTCGGCTCGGAGAGCAGGAACGAAGTAGCCGGTGGCCTCCTTCTTTCGCCTTTTCTGTTATTTTTTTAGAGCAGGAACGAAGGAGCCGGTGGCTTCTTCCTTTCGCCTTTTCTTTCTTTCTTTTTTTTTTTTTGTTGCTGTTTTGTGAGTTTTGATCAGCCAACCACAGCCCGCGCCTTTCGTATTTGCTCAGCCAACCACAGCTTGCGCCTTTCGTACATCGCTGCTGCCCTCGCAGGTAGCCCGGGTAGCCATCGCCGCCATCGCGTCTGATCGCGAGCGCTTTGTTGGCTGAATCCACTTCCGTGAGTTGTTGCATACCACCGCATTCCTCATTTCCGTATGTGCAGTGCAAAGGCACTGCAGACTGCTTGAATTTTCGACTTCTCGTGTAGCAATGGCCAGCGTAAAGAAGCGTAAGAACCTTGACTTTGCGATGAAGTTGAAAGCCATACAGCGTGTTGAGGCGGGCGAAAAAAGTTCGGCGGTGGCGGACGACATCGGGATACCACGGAGCACGCTGAGCACCTTGTTGAAGAACAAGGCAGATATCAAGGCAAAGGCGGCAGAGCTGCGAACGTCAGGAGCCCGTCGTGTGCGTGCTCCTGCCCACGGGAAAGTAGAACAGGCACTCTATGCCTGGTTCTTAGAAGTGTGCGCGAAGAACATTCCTGTGGATGGCCCAATGCTGATGGCTGAGGCCAAATGGTTTGCCGCTGCACTCAGTGAAGACAATTTCGCCGACAACACTGGGTGGCTTCACCAATTTAAGCAACGCTACAGCATCTTTGGCAAAATCATTTCTGGCGAAAGCGAAGCCGTAAGCAGCCAGGACATCCAGCAGTGGATCACAAAGGAGTGGCCGGAAATCTCCGCAAAGTTTTCACTTGCGGAAATCTTCAATGCCGACGAGACCGGTCTATTTTGGCAAATGCTGCCAAGCAAGACTCTCGACGTCCGGGGTAGCACGTGTCACGGCGGCAAAATGAGTAAAGTCCGCGTGAGCGTTCTGCTGGCAGCCAACATGGATGGGTCTCGGAAGCTCCAGCCCTTTGTGATCGGGAAAGCAAAGGCACCGCGTTGTTTCAAGAACTCTTAAGCAGCTCCCCGTTCGCTACGCATCGAACAAGAAGGCGTGGATGACACGTGAATGGCTGCAAGCGTGGGACGTTGAGCTGGGCAAGTCGGGGCGTTGCGCTTGCCTTCTTGTGGACAACTGCTCGGCCCACCACACCACCTGCGAGCTCAAAAACATCGAGCTGAAGTTTCTGCCGGCCAACATGACAGCGAAGCTGCAACCACTCGACCAGGGCATCATCAAGTCCTTCAAGGTGGGCTACAGGAGGCGACTCCTTGATAGGCTGCTGGTCAACCTCCGCGTGGGCACTGAGCTGAAGGTTGAGCTGTTTGGTGCCATTAAAATGATGACGGATGCCTGGCAAGACGTGAAGATGGACACCGTGGCCAACTGCTTCCGGAAGGCAGGCTTCGTGACGGCAGAACTTGTGGAAACCGGTGAAGACTGCGACGACGAGTGCATAGACGACGCGTTTCGTGAGTTGTCGTCCCTCTTCCCGGCTGCTGTACCACCCGAAGTCTCTGCGGACGATTCTGTGGGAGCGGACTGCAATGTTCAGGCTGTTGCGAGCCTCGCTGACGAGGACATTGTAGCTGCGGTTGCAGGGACTCAGGATGCCCAGGCTGACAGCTCAAGTGGCGACGAAGATCGTCCGGACGAGGCGGCGGCTACACGCAAGTACTCCGCCGCTGAAGTGGCAGCAGCGTTCGGCTTGATTTGCCGTTGTTGCGGCGACATGGAGGGAACCGGGCTGTCACACCTGGACAGCCTTGATAAGATCAAGGCCAGCGTCTTCAACTTCATTTCGAAGACAAAGAAGCAGGCCAAAATAAGCGATTTTTTTTTTCCACGCAAATAAAACATTCTGTTGCATCGGGTGTGCCGAATTAGTTGTCATTCTCGAATGCGCTAATTGTAGGTGATCGTCCGCCACTGGTTAAAATGCTGTGAGCAGGCTAGGCAGGAAATCCTTTCCAGATCCGCACAGAGAGCTAACTCGGAACCAGGAGATCGCCCTCCGACTCCTCCAGACTAGATCGTTCCCGTCGCCTGCCACTATGGCCGTGTATACAGACATTTCGCCAAAGTGCTCAGCTTGCGATCAGCTAGCAACTTTTTCCCATTTAATGTGGCGGTGCCCCCGCTTGCGCGTTTGCACAAGAAAGCATCACATCAACAAGACAGAATTCTTAAAATGCATCGCAAGTCCGGATCTTGCGAATCAACTCCGGGCGGTCCAGGGAGCCTGTGAAGCGATCGGGAGCCTTTGGCTCCCGACCCCTTTGCGGGCGATGCCCTCCGCGGGTTTTTAGGAACCCTCGTCCCAGGACACAATAAAGTTCCTCTGTCTGTCTGTCTGTCTGTCCGCCACTGGTAAGGTCTCGGGACCTGTATTTTTTATATCTAATTTTTTATATATCGCACTGATTCGCAATCCCCTTCTGGTTCGATATATCCGTGTTCAACCGTAGTATCTCAAAAACTATCTCTTTTTGTGACTGAGTACCAGCTGTACTAGCTGAATTATTATGTACAGACACTGATATACTTTCTTTTACAGGTGTGACACCATTCAGAAGATACAAGGGAAGCTGGACTACTTGAAATCTCTGCTGAATGACCAAAATCAATTCAAGAGTATCTACAGATATGCCTATGACTTTGCTAGGGTGAGCTCTTATGGTTGCCCATCAATGTTGACACATACCATTGCTATTTTCGGGCATTGAAAATTTTGCTCAGTAAATTGTCACTCTGTTGAGTTCTGTTATCAGCACAAAAAAAAGGTATTAAAACAAAAACATATTGCAAACTGCAGAACTGTTAGCATAGCTTCTAACTCATGATGTTATCGTAAAATGTCCCATGCATTGGCATACATACAGCATCGGCAGGGAGGGCGGCTGCCCCTGTGCCAAGTCAGCCCCATATCTTTACTAAGGTGGACTTGTCCTTTCGTTGTTTAAGGTGCAGGGTTGTGGCCATGCAGGTTTTTGACGATAAAAGGACGGCTGAAGACCTGTGACGCTGCATTTCGAGAATCGTTTACTTTCCACCTTTAGCCCCAGAAAGCTGGGGACCAAGGACAGGTCGTTGTGAGCAGCACGTCATTGCATCATTTTTGTTTTTGTGTCCTTTGTGAAGCTTGGTTCCTTTTGGACTCATCCATTTGGCGGGCGGGGGGGGGGGGGGGTGCACTGTGGTGAAAAATTTGCTCCCGCCAATAGACAACTCTGCGCACGCGTATGGTTTTGTGTTACACTAATAATTTAGATTTTTTTCATTTAGGTCCAGTATGGGGTAAAACTGGACCTGAAAAATATGCTAGACATGCTTACATCTTCCACAAAGTTTGACCAGAAGAAAAGCTTTCTTCAAAGCTGTACAATGCACTAAGCTGGTGGAGAGCATTTACATGTGCTGTGCTTCTCGCCTATTTGGGAGTAGACATCGCTTGATGAAAAGGTGCATTGCATTTTGCAGTGCCTACTTTGCTCCGCCTTGACCATTTGTCTGTTTTCTTTCAGGACAAAGACCAGCGTAGTATGGACATGGCCACGGCAAAAGCAATGCTGCAGTTGCTTCTTGGCAAGCATTGGCCGCTGTGCGCATCATTCCACCAATTCCTCGAGGTAAACAATGGCACTTCACACAGTGCTGTCGAACTCGCATATGTTGAATGTAAAGTGGACCACAAACTACTAGTATCATGTACTGGGAGTTTCATACGCGATACACAAGCCCCAAGTACAGTGCAGACCACTTATAACGTAACCGCATATAGTGCAGGACCGGTTATAATGTGGTCTTTTTCGACTCCCGTTTACCCTCCCATAGAACCGCATGTATACGCATACCGCTTATTGTGCAGTCCCCCAAGATAAAATACCGTTTATAATGCGGTTGCGGAAAAATATTTCTGACAAACGCGGTAGCGAGTGCGGTTCTCAAAGGAGGCGCGCCGCTGGGGAGGGAGCGACGAGGTCATTACGAAGGGCGAGGGTACGCACAGTGAACGAACGAGGGGCGGAGGGAGGAAAAGACCGCGGCAGCGCTGTGCGGGCTCGCCGAGTGGGGAAGGATGGTGGTTGCCTAGGCGACGGAGTAGCCTTTGCACCGGCGGCGGCAAGACTCCGCGGCCGCTTGCCGGCAGCGCGTTCCGCGTGGAACGTACGATCGCGTCTTCATCAAGTGCGCTTTAAAGTAAGTTTCCTGTCGGGAAAAGCGTCGTCGTTATCACACTTGCTACAGATATCGCGTTTGCTACCTCGTCCGCAAATTGAAAAGTTTTGCGACTTCATGACGCGAGCTTTCGCCTTTTCTGCCAGTGCGGGGACTTAAACGAGCTTGGCGGGCTTTTGTCGCCGTTGATCTCCCGGCCGCGAACACAAACTTCGTATCACCCGCGCTGTTCTTGGGTTAGTGCTTGAGTGCGATCTTTTCGACGTCCGACCTTCATGTTGTCTTGGACAAACTTCCCGCGACAACATGCTGAACCGCAGGCTAGGCCTAATCAGCGTTGGTTGCTTTTCGGTAGCGGTCGCGGGCGATAAAAGTTGCGGTTTGGTGCGGAATCAACGAAGCTTTTTGCGATGGCTGCACTTGAAGGGAAGGGAATCATATCGTTAATGAAAACGAGGGCATGGTTGGCACAAGCAACTCTCGAATGGTGGTTCCGGATTCGATTGCAATGTCTTGGACATCGCGTGTGCGCCCGTGAAATCGAACGATCGGTACCGCGCTCAGCACGTGAAATTTCGGTCGCGATTCGACATGGTTTCTGTGTAATGCGCATACCTCGAAGTGGCCTGAAACGTAGTCGGCGAATTTCCGTGATGGCACTTTGTTTTGTTTGCTTTTTTCCCCGCGTGTTCATTTCGTTGGCAATGCGGGTCTTTGGCGGCTAATTTTTGAACATTCGGAGATTTAAATGGTTGTAAGCGCCCCAAATCGCATATGTCGATTATCGGACACGCGAGGCTACATGCTCAACACGTTTTGCGCAAGTAAGGTTGTTTTGGTTATAGTGCGGTACCGCTTATAGTGCGGATATTCGCGACTCCGGCGACTTACGTTATAAGCGGTCTATACTGTAGTACACATCACTGTATGGCAGTTAATTCTTTGAACTGTTCGTATGTTTCACCACAACACACAGTAGTGTTGCAGTTATGCTTACTGAAGCAAAACTCATTGTGGAGCTAAAATGTGAACCTTTTTTGCCCTGAGCCATCCATAGTTTGCTGTGCCTTACATGAAATTGTTAAATTCCATTCAGTGCTCGCCACATGTTTTTCTTATGCTCACTGGGGATGAAGTAATAGACCAATAGCTTTATAGCGCAGGACAGGCATTTGGGAACATGCTAACATTGAAATTTAGTGCAACTTTTGCTTAGTTGACTAATTAATTTTGCGATAAATCACTGTGGCGGCTGATTGTTGTATCTCACTAGCTGCGACAGATAGTTATAAACCAGTTCCTGTTTCGAAGTCAGCAGAAAAAGTTGCGTATCTGTACCAAATTTGGTTAAATTTGATACATACTAAGTAGACAGAACGGTTTCTATTTACATGTCCCCTGGTGGTAACACAGGATCGGGAACCCTAAAGCTCCCTTCGTAGAACACCTGTATTTGCATAACTTATTTCAGAACCTCTGTTCTAAAGCACCTTCAAAACAGTGCCGTTTTGTTAACATGAATATTTCTGGCGATGCAAAAAGTTATTGTGGCATTAAGAGAAGGGCACTTGCAGGGATGCATTAAGCATATTGTGAGTGACTGAATGTTTTCATTGTATGCTTGGTACAATGCTATACTTTTGCATGGAATTCTCGGGGAGATGTTGCGAGTGTTCAATATATACAATAATCCTATATGTCCAGGTTCGACTGTACTATTTTTGTGACACACTGTGTTTGCACAAATATAATTGTTTTTCTGCCAGTGTAATTACTGTAGGCTTGTGCGAGTATTTGAGTAGTTTGAATATTCGAACGAATATTACAGTATTCAAATTCACTTCGAAACGAATTTAAATTATATTCTAAATTTCGAAGCATTTGAAATGAACGAATAGACATAAACAAACCACATGTAACTTCCTGTCAAGGTGGTTTCACTGCAGTGGAGAGGTGCTATACCGTCAATACACCTATCCAGGGGAAATCCACTCTGTCACGAAGCCCCACTTCGAGGTTTAATGAACAAATTACCCTCACATTGATTCATCATTTTTTAAGTTTAAAAGCTCGATATACTGGCTTATATGCTCTTATTAAATTTTAAGACGTAACATATTTTACAGGTTATCACTTGCATTCTACCGAAATTAAAATCCTGCTACTATTCAAAGTTGCTTCCATTTCTCTCTGAACCAAAAAGAATGACATTCGCACATGCCTTGCTTCAATTAAAAAAAAATATTGTGCAGGTTAGTTGGGTCATGACAAATATGCCATTTATTTTTTTATAATATGTGATCAGGGGTGAGACAGCTGCGCATATTGCGCATTTTTGATACGATTCCGTTTTCCTGCGCCAAGCTGCTCCAAAAGCATAAAAATTACAAAAATTGCGCCCAACTGCGCCGAAACGGCCCTACAATCAAGAATTTTCAAGCCCGCGTCACTTTGAGCGTGGGAAAACGTAACTTTAGAAGCAGCGCCAGGGATATGTTTGCAGAACACGTTAACGCGCCCAAGCGTGTCCTTCTACGCGCCTTTGTAATAGAGGCTTACATAGTGCTGTGATAATCGCCTTTGAGCGGTTGTAAATATGTGTAGTGTCCGAGCGGTAACGACGTAGTGTCCGAGGGGTAAGGTTTCTCGGCGCTCGCGACGAATTTTTGAAGGCGGTCCCTCACGAGGTGGCAGCGAACGGTGGCGCAGCGCGCTTTTGTTATCACCTATTAAAAGCGTGCGGTACACTTGACGCTACGCCACCCGCATAGCCGAGCAGATAGCTGAAGGCGCTTTATTTTAGGCAGTTTTCGAATAGCGTACGCTGAGTTCGCGTTAGCGGCCCGCTATTTCCGTCACTTAACGGGAGCCCGCAAGCGGTTAGCGTACGACGTATGCGCAGTTGTGCGAAAAGCCAACGCAAAGCTTTGCGTACGCTATTCGAAAGCTTCCTGAGGGTTCGCCCTTCAGGGAGGGCAAATATTAATCGCAGCGCCCCTCCTTCCGATTAAGTCAAAGTATGGGTGGTATCGACTTTGCCCCCCCCCCCCCCCTTCGTGCGCACGCCTATGGGGGTGGTCATACTGGCGCGTTCGTCGGTGGCCATACCGCTTTTGCTCTTTCTCGATGTTACGCGCGAAGGCGTCGCCGCAATCGCGTGCTAGTCGGAATCATTCGTTGACCGTTCAAAGACGTACTGCTATGCAATCAGTTTTTATTGCGATAGCAATTATATGGACAGTCTCGACGGGTTCTTGCCGTCGCCGTCATGTCCTTCCGGTATGAAGTCCAAATTGATAAGATCCCCCCGCGAATTGTATGTTCTACAGCGGGTAAAAGCACGCGAGCAGAGGCGACGTACGCGGCCGAAGCAAACGAGCCGGCCCATTGCCGTCGCTCGGAGGCTGCATGCGATAACATCACCCCGCTCGGAAGGCCTGCCGTCGAAGCAGACAGGAAACTCCCCGCCCGTTTTTAACAAGCCTTAAAAGACACGAAGACGCGAGGGGGGGGGGGGGTTTCGCGCGAGGAGCAACTTTGAACTTCGCGCGGTCGCAATCACTGGCGCGCGCGCGCGCGCTATCTCGAAAGCCATCACAGCAGGGCGGGCGAAGTGACTATGCGGAGAACATGGCTCCCTGGAGCGGCCGTATTTTCTTACACCATCGTTTTATAGTTACGCGAGATCGGATACAAAAAAGTTAGCTGCCAGCCTTACTTCGTGTAACACTACAATTTGTTGCTATCGCATTCATTGCTTCGCCCTTGCGGTGAAACTGTGACTTTTTTTTATTATTTGAGAAGTGTGATGTCTTTTCTTTTCTTATTTTCAAATGTAAAGTGAACCTCCTTGGAAAAACTTTTTTTATCTATTTCATATGTTGTTACCAGGGTTATATAAATTGCGTGGTTTGTAAAAAGGTAGTGTAGTTCATACCTGGCAATAATCTGTTAAAAAAAGCTTTCTCCAAAGGCTCTTTGAATGTTATGTGTATTCTAAGCCGATTAAAATATGTGCTTGTTCCTCCAAGTTACTACAAGTTTGTTTTTTCAAGCTCCAAAAATGACATAATAAATGCCGCTAACTGCTCCCAAACAAGGTTCTCCTGCTCCTAAATTGAAATTTTGCTGCTCCCAAAACTGCTCCCAAATCGATTTCAGCCGTCTCACCCCTGTGTGATGCATACTATTCGAATTCGGTTCAAAATTATTTGACCAGAGCACTATTCACTTCGAACCTAAAATTTACTATTTGCACAAGCCTAGTAATTAGCAGTCTAAGAGCACATATTATGCTATATGCACAGCTATGCTACGCCATATACACACCGGGTTTTCAAAATTCTGCACAGAACCTATTTGTTCAATCTTGTTCGTGCATTATTTTCCATTCATCCCATTTGGTCACTTTTAAAGGGGCCCTGCAACACTCTTCAGCATGGTCAGAAAGCGCTGCCGATCGGTAGTCGATGCTCCTGAGAAAACGCGAGCCAAACATAATAGCGCAGCACGTGGCCTGGAATTTACAAATAATTCTCAAAATCCGCTAGAAACAGTTCCCTCCTCTTTCTACAGATGATGCCATTTACTTAAGTGGCTGCGCCATACGCCCAAATTCACGGCCATTGGCTGATTTGCGCATTGCGAGCGGCGTAGGTATCGTGGCTGCCACAAGAGGCCGCCACGTGCCCGCGCGTGCGATAACACTGAAAGTAAGCTGCACGTTCGAATGGAAAAAGAAGAAAAGGTGCTGAAGGTCGTGACGCGTGCGTGACATAACTTCTTTCCCCCATGCCATCCCTTCTTGCTTAGCTTCCAGCGCGCTCGTTAGGTCGAGAGAAGGGAGAAAACAATTATACAGCGTGTGACAAACCTCTGTGACTTCGCTCGTACTTGACAGATTCCAAAAATTTTTGTGGCGGTCGATTCGTGAGGCAACAAACTCCTTTAATGAAGCCATTCGATGGTTACTTGGAAAAGTGTTACAGGACTCCTTTGAATTGAAGTTTACATTGAGCACTTTGCTGCTATGGTGTGCGGGTGTAGCTTTTGCCAAGGAAAATTAGTAAGTACATATTTGAACGAACAGAACGTCTGTGTACTTCCCATCATTTAATGCCATGGCATTAAATTTGCTTGCTTCATATACAAGTACATATGTTCGTGACACGTTAATTATCTTTGCTTTTATTTGTGTGCTGATTCATTCCCGCAATCTCTGCAGCAATCCAAATATAGAGTGATAAACAAGGACCAGTGGTGCAATGTCCTGGAATTCAGTCGCACCATCAAGCCCGATCTCTCCAATTACGATGAGGACGGTGCATGTGAGTGCCTCATCTGATGTCTCTCATTGGAACGACTGTGTGCACCCTTCAGCTGTGCCTAGTGGCTAGCAGACAGCCGGTGCACTATCTACTAGCCACTAGGCAGGAGCATATGACAGGGTACACCTGATTTATATTCACCGCTGTAGCTATTACTTTTACTTTTCTGTAACTGAAAAGAAAGTGCAGACTGGCAAGTCTTTTGATATTTAGCAAGTCTTAAAGAACGAGGTATGAAGTGAAATTCATGTGGGAATCAGGTGACTGATTGTGTTCCATTTGATATCTGGACATCCTGTACATATGATCAGTTTTTGCATGTTGTAAAGACCCTGAAAATGACATTTAAGTGCTGAAATGCACTTGTAGATCTTTCGCCGTGCTGATGCACAAAAATGCAATTTTGCTGTTTTTGTGCATGCAGTGATGATGGGAATAACAAGCAGGAATTCGACTGCAGCTTACTTCTCTTATCGCTCTCCTCAACAAACGGAGGTAGCACCACTGATGTGCAAGAAATGTTAAAAATGAAAGACTGTTGTATGAATCTCCGTGCATTTATCGTTGTCCTGCACATTGTGTGCCAACAGACTGCAACTGCATTATACTCTCCCATGTTTACGTCACGATTAACGAGCCTTTTCTAGCATTTGTGATAGCACAGGATAGCATGTGCTATTCTCAAAACTCTTGCTGTGGTCGATCGTGACGTGCAATATTTGAGATGGCATGTTTCGATCCTGCCATTAACGTGTGTTTTGTCGTCGGCAAATGCTACGTGGACAACTAGAAACAGTCCTTTATATTATGTACATGGCTAGTCTACAGCTAGGGTAAATAACTTGCACCACAGTTCAAGTGAAGCGACTCGTATCAGGGAAGCTACTGCCGATTGGGGGCTACCTGCCTAGCAGGCCATGCTTTTTTCTCCTCAGCCTCTCCACCAAGCAGTTGGGGCTAAACTCTATCTTTCATGATCCTCCGATATCATATTTTTATTGCGATAGCAATTAGATGGACGCTCTCGACGGATTTTCGCCGTCGCCGTCATGTCCTGTTTAAAGTTCAAATTGATATCCCCCGCCCATCGCATGTTCTACCGCGGGTAAAAGCACGCGAACGGGGACGACAGATGCGGCTGAAGCAGGGATCAACTCAGTAGGCCCATGTCTGTCGCTCGGAAGGCGCATGCGATAACATTGCCCCGCTTGGGAGGCCTGCCGTCGAAGCAGAAAGGAAACGCCCCGCCTGTATTGAACTAGCATGAAAAGACGCAGGGGGATGGGGGGGGGGGTTGTCACTCGAGCAGCACCTTTTACTTTGATTCTAAGGGCGTTGTCGCGCGCACTATCTCGGCAGCCATCAGCTGGCGGCTCGTATATCCTTCTGCGTGCTGTGCTCTCAACGCGAAGAGACTGCGCGGAAAGAGCACATCTCCCTGGAGCGGCTGTATTTTCTTACACCACAGTATTGTAGAGTTAAGCGAAATCGGATCCAAAAGAATTAGCAGCCAGCCTCACTTCGTATAACATTAGAATTTGTTGCTGTCGCATTCATTCCTTCGCCGTTGCGATGAAACTGACTTTTTACATGTTCTAGTATTTCCATGTTCTCACAGGTGACCAAACGAGGATGTACTATTTTTGCTAGGTTCTTCTACTAGCATGGCTTTCGTTTTCTCGTGTTCTTTACTAATCTTTGTAGCCATCGATGAATTAACAACAGGTCAGTTTCGTGCAGGGCGCTTGTACATAAGTGACTTGTAACCAACTGTATGCAAAAAGAGTGTTGGCCAGGCTTGCCACGTCGAAAATGGGAAAGGTAGCCAAAAACTTTTGAAAAGTAGCCACATTACAGAGGAACGTTGTATCTGCTTTATTGTGTTGAAGACATCACAGCCAAAGCTGCTTTCAGTAAACTTAAGAACACAGAAAAAACATTATGGAATGCGTATAAATTACTGATGCAAACAGTGCTTTGACATGTTCTATAACTAAAAATTTACGACACTGAAAAAAATGATCACAATTGAAATCATAGCTGTAAGTCATGGTGATGATGATGGACATGCTTGAAAAGATTCGAAGTGCCATGGTCTTTCGGTGCTCTAGATATTTGCTAATGTTGCTGTATAACATGAGCTACACATATTTTTGTTCAATTTTTACAATAAGCCAGGCGTTTGAAAAGTAGCCAGAGCAAAATTTTTGCCGCCAACAGCCTTGAAAATACGTTCTGGTGGGCTAGTTGGTTCATTGCTGTTAGACGTTAAACTGCGCGAAAAGACCAGGACACAAGCAAGAAAACACGTGTACGTGGTGTTCTCTGTGTTTTCTTGCTTGTGTCCTGGTCTTTTCGCGCAGTTTAATAAAGCCTTGAAACGTAGCCAAATCTGGCAACGCTGGTGTTGACTCACGTTCCTGCTGGTCTCGTTTGCTGTGCAGGGCCAGTGCTGCTAGACGAGTTTGTCGAATGGCTGCGTGCGAGGTACCCCCACCTACATCGTGCTCCACAGACAGCCGAGGACAGTAGCCATCCCTCGTTTGGTGCAGCCTCATGCAGCTGAGGGGAACTGCTCACCTGCCCTCTGCCACCTCCCCCTGGACTACCTTACCCCATCCCAACCTTCTTTAAGAACCATTCGGGGGCATTTGGTCACCGGTGTTTCACGCGTCGACCTCTTTCTCCCCCTTTTGCACTCCCAGTGAATGCCACAAGAGTATGGAACCCCATGTCAAGAGGGCCAAAAATTGTCTTAATGAACAGCTTCAGCCCTTGGCACCCTCTTGTCTCGTCTAACTGGCTTGTTTTCTTTGACTAGTTAGGGACTGTACACACTACCTCTGTGCTGGACACCTGCAAATTTTTCGTTTTTTGTCCGCTTGCGGTGTGAACATTTGGAGTCTGTGCATTTGCTGCGATAATTTTATTATTATTTTGCAGGTTACTCTTTTTATTTCAATGAGACAAAGCTTGCGAAAGTGTAATATTTAGTTCGCGGAGAAAGCATTTCCAATCAAGTCGGCGTGAGCTGCACTTGTCACAATATGGGTTGTCTTTTCTTCTTCCATGATTGTTCTTTTCTCTATTTATTCGTGTCGAAGTGGCGCAGTGCACGGCTCGTTTGCTTGTACAAGTGTGTTCTGCGGCGACAGCAGGGGCTTCACCGGCCATTTTGTTGCCATTGTGGCCAAAGTGCAGTGCCAACAGCGTGTGACTGCTCGCTCTTGTGATCTGCACGCGCGCCTAGCAGCTGCTTTTTCCCTTTTATTTTTTATTTGTTGCGCCAGCCTCTTTGCTCTCTCCTCCTCTGGTGCTCTCACAGTGAAATTCACTTCTTCATTTGGTACTCTCGTTTTTCCCAGAGCAAAAAAAAAAAAAAAAAAGAAAAGAAAGAAAAAGTTTGGGACAGCTCCCACCCCCCTTATTAACTCATGTAACAGTGCGCAAAAGTGGAAAGGGTGATGACAGAGACAGAGAGTAAAGTCAACGTGTTTTCCACTTTTGCGCACTGTTACACGAGTTGCAATCAACCAAGTACTGCAGATTGGGCAAGTTAGTGCATCATAATCTCGTTTTGCTATAGCACAGCTCATTTTGAGCCCGAAATTTCCAGTGAACCAACTAGCCCATCCAAGCAACCATTCTTGACCCCCTTACTCCTCTAGTTGGTGAATGCACCATGCCCCAGCAAAGATAGTCATCAAATGTGGCATATCATGTGCTTTAAAGCGCCGCTGTACTGTGCCCTCTTGTCTGCCACTGTACCTAAGGGTGTTCCTGTGTAGTGTAGTCTGCCTGTGCAAGCCTCTTCTTTTTTTTGGGGAGGACACTTCTTTTTATAGAATGTGTGTGTGTGGGCATGTGGAGTGTGTTTTTTCTTGTATGAGGTGGGCAGCAGCATGTGAGTAGCTTCAGGAAGTGAGCTGGCCAAGTGTTTTTAGAAGGACGGAGAATCGGGCATGTTGGTGTACCTTTGTGGCTTCAACAGCACGACTGAGGACGACTGACGTATTTTCTTTTTTTTCCAAGTTCCCGCCTTTGGTTGCGCTGTTGCAGCTGCAAAGGAGTCTTCCTGTCAGAGTGCCAGTAACACAGGTGGCCTTGTGACGCTTGGATCGCCTAGAGTGCTGCTATGTTTTAGCAATTTTACTATGGCAAGGCCCCGCAAAGAAACTCCGAAAGGAACACATTCCGTAGATTGAACTTTCTAAGCATTGGCTTTTGACTATAATACCTTACGGTGGTGTAGTACACTCTTCAACCGGTGCTGCTGCTCTTCCAAAAAAAATATATATATGCTGTATTGAGAGCGAACTTTTAAACGAATAAACACTTGAACACGCAAATACACATTACCAAGCTGCAACACCTAGCCTTGTCTCTGTCTGCTACTTGTGTTTTGTACAGGTTAAATTGCTGCAGACAACACGGGTACCAATATATAGCTCTTCTGGATTAATGACTACACCCTGAGACAAACTGTAATGTCCATCTTATCCACAATGATAACAGTTAACCTCCTCTAACTGCAGTAAACTCTTGGTAAACGGAAATCCCTTAAAGGGGCCCTGTAACACTTTTTCAGCATGGTCAGAAAACGAGGCTCCCGAGACCATGCGAGCCAAACATTATAGCGCAGTATGCAGCCTGGAATGTAGAATTAATTCTTAGTCAGCTAGAAATCACTCCCTCTTTTCTCTACAAATGATGCCATGTACCCAAATTACTGCGCCATATATTCAAAGTCCGCGGCCGTTACCATGGCCGCCGTGGGATGCCGCCACGTGCCCGCGCACGCTTGCGGTCACAGTGAAAGCGAGCTGCGCATTTGAAGAAAAATTAAGAAAGTGCTTAAGGTCATGACACACGCTGACGAAGGGACACATCTTCTTGCCCCCTTTGTTATTCCCCTCCCTGCGTAGCTTTCAGCGCGCTCACTGGTACGAAAGGAGAGAGTATGCGACAAATCCCTGTAATTCCGCTCGTACTTGATGGATTCTAGAAATTTTTGCGGCAGTCGATTTGTGGGGCAACAAGCTCTTTTAATGAAGCCATTAAACTACTTGAAAAGTGTTGCAGGGCCCATTTAAATGGAAATGCTGCTTAAATGGAACTGCTTCTTACATGATTAGTTTCATACTTGAATTCTGTACCCCTGTTTCTCTCAGTAAACGGAACCTATTTTCCTGGTCCCTTCAGGTTCCGTTTAACGAGAATTTACTGCATACACCTAAAGTCTGCTTTTACTTTTGACCAGTTGGTTAAGAATCTAAGAAGTACTTGCTTGATAAGATTGCCGTGTACATGCTTACACAGCACCTGCTTGCAGACTCTACAAGTTTAGGAAAAAGAAGTTACCGATTACAATTACATCCTCCAAAATTAATTTATCACTGTTACCGATTGCTGCTCCGAGAAAGTAATCAGGGGAATTACAATGTAATCTATTTCTTTCATGTTGCCTCCCTCCGAACTTTATTAACCTCGTACAAGTACAGTAAACAGAACATGCTGGCCTGACACATTACACCAGATATTCTAGCCTATAATTTCCACTCTACAGTGAAAATGAACGAAGTCTCGGATGGAGGCTACCTATTGAGCAGCAATTACTGGGCACCATGTTTAGCATTGTATGAAATCAATGAGAATTGATGTGATAGAATGTTTTGTGCACATTAAATCAAAATTATATTACAATCTATATGCCTGTCCAGTTTCTTTTGGGAATATATATATATTCCCACAAGGAACTACTATGCATATCGTGTGTTGCATGAACAAAAGCGCCTTTGGATATCTGGTAGGCTATCAGGAGGGCACCAAGAACATAGGAAGACTCCACTTGTACTGGATCAGCAGCCAAGGTCTTCCGCTGTGGAGCTTTAATTAATGGGTCTGTTGCTAAGCTGCATTCCAATGGGGCCAGGTATGCAAAAGTGTATCGTGCCCTTGACACATTATGAAGGGCTCCTACACTACTATGAGCTCAAAAATTTACTGCGTAGTAGCAGCAGTAGTGAAGGTATGGCAACAAGAACTTTTTTTTTTTCACGGATTGTGTAATATGAAAGTTAACAGCATTTAATTGGCCACTGCACAGCTGACTGGCTGTCCTTCACTTATTTCCACACCACTCTCTCTCAACACCACACACTGCACCAGAAGGGAGAGAACCACGGTGTTGGTATGGAAGGTTTTTCATGTCTGTTTTAGTTTCGTTCCACCGTAAAAAGTTCGGTTCCGTTTCTGCTCCGGAACAAAAATATTTTCCATGACGCTTTGTAATGGTTTTTATTTGTGTAAAAAAAAATGAAATTAAGGTAACCACAAAAATAGTACATAAAAACATTAATTTTTCTCTTAAGTGAATTATGAATTCTCTGAGCAGGCTGAACGCTTTGAATCAAGGGAGTGAGCATGATCTTAGAAGTAGCACGTTATCGAGTGTAGTCTCTGATATGCGGGACTGCTGTTCTGATAAACTTTAGCGCCGACAATGCCCCCTCCACGCTGGCACACCAAGGTCTACTTCCGGCAATATAAACAGCTGTGGTTGCCACTGTTTTCATTTTTCACAAGATTGCTACACATCACCTTTGGAATTCCTGCTTGAAATATGCGCCAATACTGTCCCTTGAGATGTGCATTAATGCTCATGTTCCACAACCTCGGTTGTTCCGCATTGGCAACTTTCCTTTGAACCAAAAACCGATAAAAAATATTAGATAACATTTCAGTTAGGTTTTCGTTCCCATCAAAAATATAGTGTTTTCGTTTCTTTCCGAAACCCTGGAAAGAATCTTATTAAAAGCAACAGAAATGGTTGAGCCTGTTGAGAGGCCCTGGATGTGGTTGGAGTCCCTAGTTCAAGTCCACCTTGAGCCGTATCCTCCCGGCGAAGCTCCACTACTCTCCCTGTGATGCAGAATGAATGGGAGCTTTATAGAAAGTTCAGTGGGTCCACAATCAGTGACTCCGCTTCTTTGCCCTGAAAACACGGCTGTCTCTCGTCCCATTTTCGCTATCGTTCCTTGTACGCAACAGCCTTTACTCTCGCTGGAATGATGGACGGCTTTGTATATGTGTTGTGCACTCACACACCACTACAATATCTTTTATGTGCGAGATATGCAGCCATCATGCTCTTAAATCATTTACAAAACTTGTCCGACTTCATTTTGGATCGTCGATCCAACAAAGCTTCATGGAGAGAGCCCTCGATCCTGGCTTTCTTCAGGTCCTTTCTGTCTTGCTGACTTACCCGGAGTTTTCTGTCTTGGAAGCTCTGGAACTTTTTCCTGAAAGCAGGAAGGGTAAATGCAATCACTTGTGTAGGAACATGTCGCAGTATGTTGGCATTATGTAAAACATTACATGAGGAAGACCTTCTCCAGTTCCTTTCACAGTTCACGGAATACATTACAACATATAATAGTGTAGTCTACAGTAGTTATACAATGCTCGCATAGCCACTACTGCATGAATGGAAAGTAACTGTTCACAGTAGCAGTGATGACACCTTGTGGTTGTCAAACTATAGACGACTTACACTGTTGGTTGCCACTGCTTAATGCAACGGCAGTGGTATGTGCTAAAAGACAGTTGATGTCGTCTTGCCTTTGCGACTTGGGCTGCTCAACATTTGAGAAAAGTGTACCCTTGATTATATGCACAACAATGGCAAGCATAGTAAAAAAGCCAGATTTCTTTTGCATCTCCATGATATGTGACATTTTTGTGATAGGCAGGCTGGACTCCAGCTGCAGTAGCCATGCTGAGAACGAAAACACTGCATTAGAATCTAAGCTTGTGAAATTTTAATTGCGCATGAGGAACTTTATTGCTGGATAGCACCGTACTGGTGCTATCTCAAGTTTTATATTGCACAGCTTTGGTATGTTAATTACCACTTACTGTAAATGATTAGCTGACATAGAATAGTCCCAGTTTCTGCAATGCATTTAAGGTAGTGCACAACGTGTGCAGTTAATACTTACACATAATTTACTTCACATTCTCCCAAGGACCCTCTCTCTTCTTCGGGAACATCTTTCTCCTTTGACGTATCGGCTTTAGCCACAGCACGGACCTGTTGGTATACGACAACAAGTTATCCGCTAAATGCTTGTTGCACCGACCAAAATTCCATAGAAAGCACACACATGCCTTTTGAAGAATGAAGCAAAAGAAAAGGTCAGAACGATAGCTGCTTACCTTAATCATTTCATCGCTGCCTGCTGAACGGCAATTGGCTTTTATGTCTGTACCATCCACTACTGTGAGGAAGCAGTTATTGCTGGCGAGAAGGGCTACTTTACCCTGGAATGACAACCACATAACTTGTCGGTGCAAGTTTTTCTCTACACCTAACAACCAGAGTTCATAGGGCACTCACATCTTGAAAGACTGGCTCCCACTGCTCAAGTGGGCCTATGGCATCAGACCTCCCAACAACTGTACCATCTGGCTGGACAGAAAGGTACTTCCCGTAGCCGGATTTCAGGGCTATCTTTGTATCGGAGAGCTTGACAGCTGTCAATATCTCTTCTGGAAATGGGCCCTCACCTAGAAAAAAGAAGGGCATGGCATAGGTTCATTTGTGACGTCTCAGACAACCATTTACCGCTCCTCATAACTGATTATTCACTGCTATGTTTACTTGTCCGTAATTTATGTGCAAAAGCTCGCTCATGGCTCCTCATTTTGAGTCGATTACACACCATGTGATGACATAGCCAAGTAAGAAACCAGCTGTCAGTTCAAACTATAGGGAGGCACATAAAGTGTTACGAGGTGTGGGATATCCTGTGATGTGTACAAGGTGGTGTAGAAAGTTTTTTTGACACTGTATACACGATGTGCCAATTGAACATTTGAAGGCATCCGTGCTGCTGTGCAATGCTAAGTGCAGACCACCCCCCGTAACACGTGTCCTTCCACAAACATTTAAAACAGCATTCCAACCAGGCCCGTAGCCAGGAATTTCTTTTCGGGGGCGAGGGGGGGTGCACTTGCTGAAAGCTTTGAAAAACACCTATCTTTATTATTTTTTCCGGCAAAACACCCCCTCCATCAGAATATCGAGGGGGGGGGGGGCTGTCTACAGTCCCGATTCCAACCAAGCTGAACATGTGAATGGGTGCTCAGTGTTTCGCGATGCAAGGCGAGAGACCGCCACCTGAATCCCCAAGTGAGAAAGATAAGGTGCTTACCGGGAGGATGAGGACCGCCAAGTACAAACAAGCCATCATCCCGCGACGACATGTAGCAGTATGGAGTGAACTCAATGGTTATGGGACCCGTGTACTCTTCGAACGCCTTCAGCTCCCACCAGCCCCCTGTGACAAAATATACAGCATGTGGAACAGTTCGGTAAGCACTTCAGTGGGTGCGTAAAACAGTACCGTGGTTGACGGTGTCCTGACTTTCTAGTCTTTCGTCGCCACCACTGGAACTCTGCTTGGACTTGCTCTTACTCTTGTGCTTCCTGCGAGAAAAAGTAGATGTCAAATAACGTGACACTGTCACCGCACAGCAGGCTTTACGCAAGCGAAGCTGGCTTAGAAAGTTAGATTTCAGGTAGCTAGCATACGTTTCTTGCATAAACATGCGTAACGTGCTCAACAGATTACCCTGAAACAACTTTCACTTTATGCAGTGTGGGAACCCTAAGCGTCATTCACTAGACAACGGAGTCACAATAAAACAACCAAACTTAATGCGATCATGATAGAAATGTTCGACTCACTTCGTTGTGCGGCCCTTCAGCACAAGCTTCCCGCGACGCACTAAGCTATAGTCAGCCATATCTCGTTTATCGTCAGTGCCGTTCAGGCTCGTTTACCGGTAGCACTCAACTCGACATCTGCATTCGCGGACTACGAATAATTACAGCTCTACAGCAACTGTTTACGCACGAAAGTCGCCATAACTCGCTTGGCCGTCAACTTAATAAAATCCGTTATTTCACCGTCGCGTTGATGTTTTCGTTACTGCCGATGCCGGTTCGTGCGCCAGTCACACATATAAGTATTTCTCTAAAAGTGAAACTTAAAATTGCAAAATAAAAGCAACACTTTACGGTATATTTGTTTTAAGTGGTGATGTAAATAAGACAGATTTGTTATCTTTAACAAGCACTTAAACAATGTCACGTAGTATCCGCCGGAAGTCTCTGATGTCAGGTGTTCAGCGTCAGCTTCGCATAGTAAACGCTCGCTGCGCTGGCTCCCTATCGTTTTCATACGCTCCTTTATTTTTTTACGACACTGCTCGCGAGCGCAGCAAGCGCAGTGGCAGCAAGCAGCGCTGGATAGTGGCGCTCGTGTGGCAGGTTTGCGCTGCTTTTCGCGTGTGCCGGGCGACGGAGCGTCTTTCATCTCCGGATACTTGCGCATATCGGCGGGAAAAACGGCGTCACCGAGTGCTTCGAAACGCCGACAAGCTACGGAGTAACCTGCTAAAAGAGTGATCGCGCCTTGCACGGATAGAAGCAGGGTGTCGAATACGGCGATATGTGCCTGCTTCCCTCGTTGCACTGCGAGCAACGGCTACTCCTCGCCGGGATCTTCGGTGACTGCGAAGACGGCGAGCGTGCTGTGTAGTAATTCGTACACCTGTGTAGAGCTTATCTTCAAATGACTGCTACTACGGCTCGTCGAAGACTCGGATGCACTCGCCTCGCAATCTCTCGAAGTCGTCTCGGATATAACACTTTCGAGTTCACTTAAAGCGCCTTGGCTGCGGTGCTTTCGGTGAGTTCTTCGGTGGCCAGTTTCTCGACGCCACGCTTTCCCTCCCTGTTTTTTTCTTTTCGCGTCGTGTTGATGCTAGTTCGTCGACGCAGTTTACGTACACTTTCTATCGCAACAAACTGTGCACGAGATCGGCCGCTGTTGTGCAAACAGAGAAGTGTCTCGTTTCAAGAAGCCGCTGTCTCACGGGGAACAGCGAAAGGTCCTGTTCCAAGTTTGCTTTATGTTTTTTTTTTTGTTTTCTCTTTCTGAGCAAGGGCGCTTGTTGCGTAACAATCGGCGCGCCGGCTAAAAACTGCCGTCGCTATTCCGTTGGCGCAAAATTCGGATTTGTGTCCCAAGTTTCGCGCTGCATTTGCGCAAGCGCGCACATAAAACCTTCGTGTACTTTTTTTTTTTTTCTTTCGTGAATTCGAATCGCTCAAGAAGCCCATGAGAAAGTTCCCGTCGTGGACACGTTTTTGAACGAAGCGCATGAATGAGTTGCCGATGTGAGCGCGTTTGTTTTCCACTTGCCAAGTTTTCGCTGGCTGGACAAAGTGGCAAGACCACTTTGTCACGAGAAACATAGTGGGATGATGACGTCGCTTGTTGTGTTCAGACGCCCTGCGCAACGCAACTGTACCAATGTGTACTAGGAGCGCGAACTTTAGCGATGGCTGATGCGTTTCAGATGATATCGACAGTCATTTCTTTCGGATCCGGTAGCTAAGGTTAAAATAGCGCTAAACATACGGGACGGCTGAAGAGAGACAGCTTGCGCGGGTTTCGCGCTGCTTTTAACTTTTTTTTTTTTGTTCTGTAGTTTCGTTTTTCGCCAGTTCCCGGATTATACGCCCGGCTATCACTTTCGTTTCCCTCTTGAGAGTGGGGGAGACATAGTTCGTTAGGTACCGACCTTGGCTCTGCGCTTATCGGCAGCGGTGCGCTTAGGTCTGTGGCCCTGCGTGAAAGTATCCGTGCGCTCGTATTGGGACATGCGTGCTGCGCAAGGCTTCGACGCCGATTCTAGGGCGCATACCGGCGCACGCGGCTGGCGCGCGCCTCAGTGACGCGTGTGGGTGGAAAAGTTTCGCTTCGCTCGGTGTTGTGGCTGCGGTAATGAAGAGCGACTGCGGTAGCGGGAACGACGTTTTTTTTTTTATCACTTTTGTCGGCTAAACTTTCTAATTGTGCGGCGGAAAACTGAACAACTCAGGGACGTGACAACACGAGAAATACTTTTCCAACAAAAGAAACAAAAATGATAATAGCAATCAGAAAAGTAACTTTTAATTGCTACTCGAGCAGGGCAGTCGGATATGGCTGAAGCAGTACTGCGAGTCGGCCTAGTTCCCGTGTTTTGCCCTGAGTTTTCGCGCAAATATTGTCAAGATGAAATATCGCAGTATAGCGATCTAAAAAAAAGCCTTTAGGAGAGTTCAGTGTTGGTCGAGTTGGTGTTTGGACATAAACATAACCGTAAACGGCGCCTACGTTCGTCTTCCTTTCTGTAGTGCCGTTTCCTTGCAACTTACGACATTAACAATGAGCCCTTTACGCAGCGCACAGGCGAGCCTTTGAACTTTACCAAGTCGTAATAAGCATTTCGTGATAGTGCCAGTGTTGAAAGAAATAAAACGTTTCCGGCGTTGTGCGCACGAGTGAGTACCCCACGTGGATTCTTGCGATGTGACAAATGTGAACAGCGATGCACACTGCAGCGTCGCGTGTTTACACATTCGTGCGTGTTCGTGGTTCTTGCTTTCACAATTTGTTGGCGCTACGCTGGTACTTCACAATAGTTTACGTCGAGTCACTTTTTTTCCCCTCATCCGGGTCAGAACTCCGTTGCATGCATGCGTCACGTGATGCTGACGGTGATTTCTATATTTAGTGAAGTATTATGAAATCAGAAGCCTTCTAGGGGCTAGCAATGTCTGAGAATGCGAGATAAACGCAAGCGTAATCACAGGCGGAACTGCATTGCGATGGTTGTGAGTCATTTCGCGGAATAGCAACGAGACGCATTCTTTATTGCCTCGTAAACAGCTTGTAGCGGTTTAGGGGAGCGATATTCAGGCTTTATTAATTTTTGTTCCATGAGTCGTTGCAGCGCGTACTTCACCGGGAGGCGCACAAGAACGCAAAAATATTATTGCTGCTTTTCCATCGCTGTTCAAACTTCTAAGCGCATCAAAAGGAGGGACACAACAACGAGACAAGGCGCTTTGACCTGTTGTGCAATTCTTGTATCCGTGTTTTGTTGCTCAAAGTAAGCTTTGAAGATGAAGGTATACAAACAAGCCGAGTTATCTACTCCCGTTTCATGCCTCCACTCAGTGGAGGCATGAAAGGGGACATGTTCGGCCTGAAGCCCCTGAAGCTTTTGTCCGCCCACGTCTCACTTTTGCTTTATCTGTCCGCTAGGTTTGACGTTGTCGCGCTGCAGTCTTATTGGAGAAAAAAAAAAAAAAAAAACCCCACCGCGTGGTGACATTTCATGATCCGTGAGTTGCTTTGGAACGCCATCGCGATTTAATATTTAAATTCACCTTGCCTATTTTCTCACGCCTAGCTTATACACCCCCTTGCATACCCTCTTGCTCAGCCGTAAAAGCGACAGCGCATTAGGTTTACACGTGCGTTTAGCATAATTACACGGTTACTACGCTGCACAGGCATTGCGAGTTTTGTTTGCGTAACTTTCAGCGCGTACCTATTGTTTGGATTGTTGGGAGAAGCGTGGCTGTGACGAAATAAACTTTTTTCAGTTGAGCACCATCCCCGTAAGTTAACGTCGGAGTGCAACGGCAGTTGTAGAGACGCTGTGATGTGGATGGGTGCGCCTTGCGGAAAGGTCACTCCCGCCTTCGATCGTGCAACTTCGGTACGCGTCTTTGTTACGCTCCGTTACACCTTTAAAATTCCAAAACTGGTCATTTTGTGGCCATTTCCTTCTGTCATTGCGCCATCGTTACAAAAAACTATCAACGCGAGCCCTCGTGGTGATACGCGTCGCCATACGAACGCGCTTACGTCAGCGACATGAACAACCAGTGGCGATTAAGAGTTCAACATAGTGTCGCGACCAACATGCTGTGGCTGTTTACGAGTATTCCTATTTCTTGTTACTGCAGGCTTTGCTGTAAAGCGTTTTGTTTGAGTGCGGGGGTGTTCTCTTAGCGTACACGCTCAGGCTTTCCCAGTGTACATACTAGACTTTATCGCGTATAAAGCGAAAGGAGCTGCAGAAGTGGGGTTCTCCTCACAAGGCCTATCACTGCGGAGAATCCGGATTTACAGGCGCCTGCCACACACGCTCAGACACGTTCGAAACCGTGCAGACTTCGGATATGCAGGCAATTTTTCCCCTAAAATATATTTCGTTAACGCACGGCAGTTGTGAGAAATTAGTTAACCTCTGCGCTTATCTAAACGTTATCTAAGCTCTATCTAAACAGCTGTAAAGGTATCCACCGTTTCTCGCTATTTCTAGAGCCTACCGGCGCCTAGAGTTGGAAACTTCTATCACGATCTGACGACGGCATTGGTGACTGGAGTACTAAGCATGTCACGATATCCTTCGTTTATGTTGTCGCGTGATGACGTTTTGGCGCGTTAATCGTTTGACAGTGCGTTCGACGAAGCTGGCATTCTGTCCAAGATTTTACTTGACGATTTCTACTTAAAAGACGGTTTCGTAATGAATTCGTTTTTAATGCAGTTCAAGCTAAAAAATGTGCAAATGACAGTTAAAAAGAAAAAGGAAAGAAAAACGCAGCTATAGTGCCGACTCTCAACTGAGCATTCCACGGAAAGACAACAGGCATGCAAATCTGATAGAAATACCTTCGCATACAAGCGCAAAGAGGGGGGTGGGGTGAAAAGAACAGTAACCGCGTGCTCGTAGGACAATAGACAAAAGGAATCCTATAGCCTTACGATTCTGGTTTTATCATGATTTTTTTCCTCCACAATTGTCTTTCCATTATAGCATGTATGCACTTTGAAACTTTGTTTATTTCCAACATTGAGTATGCTCAGGGTCCTGGTCGAAATGATTGCAACCCCCGTTTTCGGCAATTTGATCTTGTTTCGAACGTTCGAAAACGGGTCAGTGGATACTCCTTTTATTCCATGTACTATGTTACCGGCATGCTGCTACAGATGCCGGTCGCCGTGTTGTGGTGGTAATGTCAGGCTGACAGGACACCTTGTTGCACGCTTCGCCACGGAAGGCGTGCAAGCTGCGCACGTGCACACATACGCACGCATAACAGAGAGCAGTTTGAGTGTCCTTGACCGCGTGGCGCAACAAGCTGTACCGAATCTGCCGCCGGCAACACCGTTGTGCTCGGCCCAGACACTCGTTGTTTCATTGATGTTGGGCAACGGAGATTAGCTGCGGCACTCCTCGCGGCTGAGAGCGCGAGCACGTGGCGACACATTGGCTGCCGAGCCGAGTGTGCTTCGTCGGAAACACGAGAAGTGGCCTGGCTATCGAATCGCCGGCTGTTGCGCGGTATTCGTAAATTCACGTTCTAATTATCGCTTCGACGCTGGGCCTGCTTAAAGAGAGGTTATCGGCCAACAAATCGTGTAGATATTTATACGAGACTACAGCTGCGGCCGTCCCTCGCATGTCACTGTAAACACACGTCATGTGCAGGCACGCATGTGTAGCTGGCGGCACCGCGCTTGCTGCTTAGGCGCCTAGCTACACTGCTGATGCATCGCGTACTCCACTGGCCGAATTCTGTCTTCGCCTCGCCGTTCACTACAACGTGTGCTGCTGCCGTGCCGTGTCAGTGTTATAGGCCGATAAGTACTGCTGATTGGGCGAGTTGTTGCGCCACATTCACGTATTGCTTTAGCGCAGCTCAATCAGAGCATGAAGCAAAGGGACACAAGCAAAGAAGGAAAAATTTGGCAGATACCACGCATTGTGGGAATCAAATTCATTCGAAGCAGTCAGCGTGTAAACTGTGGCGAATTTTTCGTTTTAGAGTCAAGCGCTCAGAGGTGGACAGACGGTTTTGTGTAAATTCAGTAGTTGTGCGAATATCGTGGACTTACCAGGCACGCCGACTACACTGGCCTCTAAAGGGTAGGTCATGGTCCCTACTCATAGCTGTTACCTCTTTTTTCCCTTCCTTATGTGCCTTTTCTTCATGCTCAGAGAAGGCCGCGGGATCGAATCCCTGCCGCGGCGGCCGCATTTTGTATGTAGGCGAAAATGCTTGAGGCCCGTGTACTTAGATTTAGGTGCGCGTTAAAGAAAATTTCCGGAGCCCTCCACTAGGGCGTCCCTCATAATCATATTGTGTTTTTAGGACGTCAAGCCCCAACATATCTTCATGCTCAGAGTTACGCTAAAGCAATACACGAATACAGTGTTATAGGAATGACCAAAGTATGTAAGTATTAGCCACATGAACGAAATGGTATGTCTTCTGCGGATGACGGATTCGTGCTTTTGTCTCCACGCTCTGTCGCGACGCAGGGCCGGCGGCGGCGACATGGCGACGGCCACCGCCGAGGATTCTAGCATGGCGTCGCTGTCGCTGGCCGCCGAGCGGGAGGCTCCCCGGAGGCGTCGACTGGGCCGCTGGCTGCGCGAGCTGCCCTGGAGGTGCTGGCGGTGCTGCTCGCGGGCCGCGGGCAAGGACGGTGGTACCCCGGGTACCGAGCCCAACCGGCGGCTTGTACCCAACCACACGGTGCCCGACGACACTCCGGCCGCGCAGCACCCGAACCGCGGGTTCGCCGACAACGCGGTGCGCACCACCAAGTACACGCTGCTGTCGTTCGTGCCGCGCAACCTGTTCGAACAGTTCCACCGGTTCGCCAACCTGTACTTCCTGGGCATCGTGCTGCTCAACTGGGTGCCGCAGATCAACGCGTTCGGCAAGGAGGTCGCCATGATACCCGTGCTGTTCGTGCTCGGCGTGACCGCCATCAAGGACGCGTTCGAGGACCACCGCCGATACGTGTCCGACAAGCGCGTCAACAACTCCACCTGCCGCGTCTACAACAAGTGAGTGCAATGTCACCTCTTTTCTCTGACCACTCTTTGACAGCTGGTTGGCTGAAACTCGTTTTTCTATCGGCTCTATCGTTGGCGACTGAGGAGTCGCGGCGGTGTTGTTAATGTGGCTCAAGACGGGCTCAAGAAGTAGCAGGTTTTGGATGTATCCCGTTCGAGCTCTAGTAAGCGCCGTCTCAGCTATGCCACGCAATTGCGACATTAACTCTCATTCACTGCCTTGCTAGATAAGATATGGACTTATAGATTGAATGACTACACGTGTGTCCGCGAGCATCTACATTTGTCTCATTTATGGACATGGTTACATTTTAAAAATTTTGATACGCTGGTTCGCCAGAACTTAACATCGTTCTAAAAGGGTTGACTGGAGTCATATTTAAAACTTATTCTATTCTAGCATGGTGCTTGACACATTGAGCTGACGCCGCACTCCGTGCTTGGTCCTATAGCGACTGAAACGGCGTTCGAAATGTTCAAGCGTTGCGATCCTTGTCCCGTCATCTCTCTTGTAAGGTGAACTTGTTGGCTAGTGGGTTGAACACCTTGAATCGGGAAACAGCGCGGTAAACAAACGAAGACGAAGTAGAGGAACGAACTGCTTAGTTTTTTTACCGCGCTGTTTCCCGATTTAAGTCTCTCGTCTACAAACAAACAAATTGTTGCGCGTCGGCGTCGAAAACGGGGAATCGCAAACTGCACTTGGGCACGACGTCGAAGACCTCGTCGTGTCGGACGTCTGTCGCCGCTACGGGACGCTGACTGACGTCCGCGAGGTCGGCGCGCGCAGACAGCATCTGCCGTCCGCGCACGTCCGCTCACGCTGCGCGGCTTTTCGAATTTCATGGCTTCGCTCCTTTTGAAGGTCACCCCGCGATGCGCGTTCTATCAACTGACCCTCACCCCCCACAGTGTCCGGAGGGGGGGTCGTTTTCTCGCCACCTCGCATGGATGCGGTGCCGCTGCATATTTGGCAAA
The DNA here is from genome assembly GCF_013339695.2 of Rhipicephalus sanguineus. Lineage (NCBI taxonomy): Eukaryota > Metazoa > Arthropoda > Arachnida > Ixodida > Ixodidae > Rhipicephalus > Rhipicephalus sanguineus. Next base: position 30,786,876 of record NC_051177.1, read on the forward strand.
AGCCGCCGCACGACCGGAACTGTGTGTAGTGCGTGCACTATACGACTTCTCCACTTGTAGATTTTTTACAGCTGTCTTTCACCTATATACTCGCTCATTATTTATTTATAGCGCACATTTGCATCCTTCTAAGGGTCAATGTGTGCGGCCTTATCATCAGCATTCGTCTCTCAGGTAGCACACACACACACACAACATATATTTCTAATGTAGATAAAATCAACAACAACAGAAGAAATACAGGTTGGGAATAAGCTTCAAATCGAGAGGAAGTTCGGAATATATGCGTATTAATGAAAATTGAATACATCCGAACAGGATAAGCCTAGCAGCAATGATATGTCGGGGGATTTTCGCTGTCGACTCTTACATGTCTGTCGCTGTCGATGCATCACACATTAGTCAAATATTCGACATCTTTTCTTTTTTCTCAAGACGACAGCAGGTGTTCCGAAATACGACGAAACACTCGCGTCGTAATCGTCTACAATTTCCTTTTCGCACGTACAGAGTCGTGCCGCCACAGCGAAACCTGGAGAGGAACTTGGGACAGAAATCGCTGACGCTACAAAAAGATTAATAATAATAATTGTTGGAGTTTTACTTCCCAAAACCACAAGATGATTATGAGATGCGCCGTAGCGGAGGTGTCCGGAAATTTCGACCAGTTGGGGTTCTTTAACGTGCACTTAAATCTAAGCACACGAGCCTCTATAGCATTTCGCCTCCATCGAAATGTGGCCGCTGCGGCCGGGATTCGATCCCGTGACCTTCGTATCAGCAGTCAACCACCATAACCCCTGAACACCGCGGCGAGTTGCTACAAAAACATGGTTGATCCCTCTGTCATAGAAATCGGTATAACACGAAAGTAAAACATGTCTTCACAGACGTTGCTCAAGCAGAAAGCACGCACGGAACGAACATGCACAGGATGAGCGCGAACTAGCAACTATCACAGCTCGACAGTTAAAGCGCACTGGTTAAATACAACGAAGGACGCACGAAACGAACGCACAAGTATAGACAGGATGAGCGCGAACTATCACAGTTGTAACTTATTTCTTTTTGAGCAGTGTGCTCCTTTCGCAAAAGCGGCCGCTGCGGTGAGCGAAATGACCTTTGTGCTCTCTGTAACTTGAACGCAAACCTGCGGTGAGAGCGCAAGACGTACAAGATAAGCGCGCGCGCAGGAGCGACCACGCCCTGTAGAGACACACGCTCATCTCAACGCGGGGGGCGACGACATTTAAGGCGCGCTCTTCGAGCCCTTCGCGCCATCTCGCTAGTGATAACGAAAACACGCTGATGTACCCTGATATCTGAGTACCGACACTGGCAAATGGTGTATATGAATAGCACGCACTTAGTATGCCGAAGAACGTGCCGTTTGTGGCGGAGTCGTTTCGTGCTGCGCGCTGGGGATCGAGAGGTCGCGAGTTCGATTCCAGGTGACGGAACGCTTTCTTATAGTTTTTTCTTTGCCATATGCTAGTCTTTATATTCTACAACGTCATATCCGTGACGGAAATGCGTCAGCGGAGCCGTGGTGGACCCCGGCATAAAACACTTTCGTGTTAAAAAGACTGTCGTAACCGCTTAGCTGTTGTACAGAGACAGCTATATAGCGGACGTCGCTTCTACAACGCTGCGACACGGATTTCTGTCTGGGCCATACCGCCATTATTTCCTGTTGTCTTTCTCGACTGGACGGAAGCGCGTAGCCGGGGGCAAGGGTGAGGTTGTGAAGGTGCGCCGGAAAGAGATTGGGCGAATACAACTGTGTAGAGCCTTATTACATTGACCGCTGTGACAGGAGCCCTGTCGGGAGCTGGCACGACCGCAGCAGCAGCCTCTCAACAATAGGTGCGTGACGCCGTTTTGAGCGAAAGCTCCCCGAGTTGCATTGTGCGCGCGGACCTCCGTCGCTTTCGCGCTCAGCGGCGAAACGGCAAGCGGAAGCTGTTTCCGACGAGACGTGCACGACGTCACTCTGTCGTGTCACACGCTTGAAAAAAAAAAAAAGAGAAAGAGAGGAAGACCGCTGTTCGCTCGGGCGTGACCGTCCTTCTTCCGACAGGCACTTGTCCGTGTGCACGCCACACCAGTCTGCATTGCGTGGCGGCTGCTGCTGTCATTTGAGCGATTCCTCCTCGTGCCCACTCCTATCATGCAGCGTGCACTCTTCCTTTGGCAGTTTTCGGTCACTGATGTTTTGCGCCGACGATTACCTTACGGTCGCTCTTGCTTAACCGACCTTCACTTGTTACGATGCAGTGTCGCCTTTGTTTTCGACACAATAACACTTCTTTTGTGCTTTCTGCTAAACGGACTAGACATTAGCAACACGAAATTGGAGCTTTTGCGTGACCTCACGTGCGTATGCGACGATCGGCGTCACAGGTTTCGTCTAGCAAATGTCTGTAATGAGTCGAGGGTACAAAAAAACAAAACAAGACAATTACCGCCCGACAGGCATAGTGCGTGTTCGGTACCCGCCGCTTTTGCTTTTATCCGCCACGATGGTACAGTGGTTACGGTGCTCGGTTGCTGACCCGAAGGTCGTGGGTTCGATCCCGGCCGAGGCGGTCGCATTTAGTTGTAGGCGAAATGGTAGAGCCCCATATACTGTGCGCGATGTCAGTGCACGTCAAAGAACACCAGATGGATGAATTTTCCGGAGCCCTCCACTACGGCGTGCCTCATAATTATATCACGTTTTTGGCACGTGAAACCCCATATATTATTATTATAGCGAGATTGTCTTAGTCTACACACACACACACACACACACACACACACACACACACACACACACACACACACACACACACACACACACAGTGTCGTCGACTTCGTAGTAGTAGTGTAGTAGTAGGCGTCACGCAGGTCACGTGACAAAAAGGGAGTTAGTAACGAAATAAATGAAACGAACTAATGATCATGATGATGATGCTCGAAATGTGTAAGCGCGCATATTTCAAATCTTGCTGCGGATTTTCGTCATCACGTGATCTCGCTAGCCAATCAAATACACTCGCGCGCTTACAGCTTCGCTGTCCCTCGGTTTTCACGGCGTTGAACTGGCTACAATTATTATTATTATTATTATTATTATTATTATTATTATTATTATTATTATTATTATTATTATTATTATTATTATTATTATTATTATTGTAACCTCTGTTTCGGGGTCCGCGTCGTCCAGCTCAGTTTCGATGGAATCACCTAGCTCTGCGTTTTAATTGTCAATATCTGATGGCAAAGCGCTTCCCTCTTTGACGTTCAAGCGGCGGCGCACCGCGAGGAACGCCCCTGGTCGGGCCTGCTGCCGCCTCGCTGTTGTCGTCGGTCGCTGCAGTCTGTGTGCCGTGCGTGCGGGGCATTAGGCCAACTCCTCTGTACTATAGACCGTTTTCACGGAGAGGAGGAGCGTAGCCTCGAACCGGTATATTTTCACCGCTTTCTCTCTCTCCACCTCGGCCGACCGCTGCCGCTGGTGTGTGCGGATTCCCGAGTTTTGCACTGCGTGGTGCGTGAGAGGTCAGCGTGTTTCCATTTTTCGACGCGCTGAAGCAATTGTGCTGCCGCAAATCGAAATGATGGACGAGGACAGGTTACCCAGCTACCATTGCGCTGTGTTTGGCTGCAGCAACAGCAACGGAAGCCTGAAGGACTGGCAGCCAAGGCATGCGAAGTGCACAATGCTTTTAAATGACTTCGCTTCTCTCAGGTCGCACGCCTTCTCCCGCAAATGGTATATTATATGTGGTGTCTTCACTTATGGCCACATTTTCAAGTCATCAAACCAGCTTGTGATTGTGCTTGGGTGCTGGTACACTTTATCATCTGCACCAAAGAGAACCAATGTCAATGCTGACGATTAATACACAAAATGTTTGGCCAAGAGTTGTTCTCTCATAACATCAACCTCTCTGATTTCTATGCTACAGCACATGATTTACAATGCCTGCGGCTAGAAAATGTTCCACGTTTGTGCGTGCAATTTCGAGGTTATCGAATTAGCACTTTCCAATCTACATGACAGAAAGGCCTGCATGACATGTGTGCTTTGGCGCAGGTACGCGTCTCGAACGTTTCGTCGAGAGCATGTTCTTTCCCGACTTGACAATTTTGTGACGATAACTAAGGTAGCGTTATGACAACCGCACCTTTTATTTTTTTTTTTCCGCGCGAAAACCTGGGTATCGTGAATAATCGGCCCAGGTTCGTTAAAGCCAGGTCGTTACTTGGACACGTGCGCTTGTCGTAATGCTTCTCAAATACTCGCCAGAAAACAAATTGACAATAATGTTACCAAAAGCGGGCGCCCTTTCGGCGTATCGCTAGTGGCGGCGGCTCGCGCCGAAGCGAACTTACGCCATGTCATGCTTCCAGATGTGCAACAGGCTTATTTTCATTTTATCATCGTGCTGTTTCTACGCCGAATTTTGAGCTCACCCGTCGTACATCTGTTTCTTATCTTGTGCAACGATCAGAGGCCACAAGCTTTTAACTACGACGGCGACACGAATGAACACAGGCATCGGTGTTTGTGCTCCTGTCGTTCCAAGAACATTGTATTGCGACGTGCTAAGCGGAACCAAATGGTCTGTTAGGGATTATAGTTACTTTTAACTTGCATAATCACGGCTCGGAAACCCGAGAGTCATCTTAAACATTAATGCGCGCACCTAGCGCGCAGCCGGACAATGGCCTACATGTTCGCTCGTCTCCATTTACGTTTCTCCGATTACTTCGAGAGTTGTCCTAAATTTAACGCTCTCTTATAGCGCATATTCCAAGAACCACACCGAGGTCAGCTATAACAAAACATACAAAGCAATTGCCAGTTTACAGATGCTGCTTAAGAACTGCATTGGCATTCTACTCATCGTCGGCACTGCTGCGGGTACGTCGCGTGGGCCGCCGCTGCTTGCTGTTTCAGCCATTTTGAAGCTGACAGCTTAGCGATTATTTACCAGCGCCTTTACACTCGCGAAGCGTTGCTCTGTTTTGCCCGTGTACCGCGAAGAACAGCGATACCTTGTGAACCGAGCGTATACGCTGCATACACCGCCGCGGAACCCCACACACCGGAAGGGCGGCAAAACACCGCAGACGCTAGACGGCGCTGCGGCAGTGGCGAGCTTTAAAAATGGCAGCCTCCTTGTGAAATTGGTGTATACACACCCCCGCCTTCGTGTTGACCTTCGCGGTTCCCCTCGCCTCTCACGCGTTTTTCGCTCAACGCCGGCGTTATTTTTGTCGCGGAAGTTTTACTCTCACTTAACGGTCGTGCGATCGTCTGAACGTCCCCCGCGGCATCGTGCATTAAAACTTTAGCGCCTCATGTTTACCGGTTTACTTGACCGGAAACAGGAAATCTTGTCAAACCCGAATTCGGCCGCTCGTATAGACCAGAACCACGACCTCCTCTATAAACTTACGACCTGCTCACCGGCGCCATCCCTACGGAGGCGTGTGGAGCTAAAAATTGGCGTGTAGGGACCGGAGGTACCGCCAGGCGCCGCCACAACTTTCCCCCATAGCAGACGACGCACGACCGTTGTGGTGCACTCGTGTGTGCGCGTTCCTCTCATTGTTTTTCTAGTCTCTAACGCGTGGATCGAGCAATACACTGATTTAACGTCTCGAAGCAACATTCTGGCTGTGAGACGCACCGTGTTGGATGGCTCCGGGAAGTTCGTTACCGGATCTCAATCTCTGTGCGAGCGCTTTTGCGTCCCCATCTAAGTGCAGGCAAACGAAAGCAATATGCGACACATAACCCAGAGTACGTAAGCCTTATTTCCTCACTTTTTTTTTTGTGCAGCGGCGCCTTACCTAGCCGCTGTCTAGCAGCCAAAAAATAATTCGTTCGTGGGCGAGACGGTGCGATCTTGTAACAAGTTGAAACCGAAGTTTCTACGACGCAAATGAAGACGACATACGGTACGAACGACGCATGCGATGACCCGTGTAAGTTTTCATGACCTACCCATCGCCCTTCAAGTATATCGTTGTCATACTGTGCGCGGATGACGACAGAAGGGAGTTGTGCAATCGTCAGGGTGCTTTGGGTCTAGCGAACGTCTAACGATGGAAGCGTGCGACAAAACCGGCGGATTATCATAACGTTGTTACAGCAATCTCTCGCACATACAAATGTTATCAAACACAATTTATTGCAGTTATGGCCTCTGTTCGAGTGTCGCTGGCATTGCCGCGTCTCACACCGGCGATGCGACCACGCTTTTACTGCTGGAGCATTCACATACAAAGCGTTACGAGACAACAGCTCTTGCGTGCTCTATTTCCATCATAGGAATAACGATGTATAGAAACGCGAGTTTCATTTATAATCTAAAGCATGCTTTTTAACTGGCTAAATCACTTTGCACTGTCCCTAGTTAGATTCCACGAACTTTAAGCATTAACCCACATGGTATTTCCCACCAATAATGTACTATTCCTGATGCTGCCTGAGGCTTCAGCTGCCAATTGTTTCCTTCACATCATCATAGGCGTGCGCAGAGGGAGGGCAGGGAGGCGCCCCCCCCCCTACTCACCCAAGAAGAGGGGACGCAAAATCTGCCCAATACATTGACTTAATAGGGAGGGGGGGGGGCACCGCGATGAGCCTTCGCCACCTCCCCCCCCCAGGGAACCCCTGCGCACGCCAATGCACACCATGCGTGTGATGCATGATGTACCGACCGATTCCTTCACCCTTACAATAAAATGCTTAGCAGACAAGTCCCTTATGACCGCTATAATTTATGTGCATAAATTGCTTGCTCAATGCTAAAAATTGGAATTTTCCTACAAGTTTACCGCTCAAAAACATTTGTAAGTGGCTGTATTCACACTTTACAATGGAAAGAAACAGATAAGTAAGCTTATGGTTCAAACGAATGTCTTATTCCCAGAATCAATGGTACACTGCAGCACCAGTAGTAATAATAATCTAGTCCAATACATTGCTTTTGAAGCATCAGATACCAATACAGGAAAATCTAATCTGCAACGAAAATGTTGATACCTGCAAAATGCAATTTCTTAGTGCACAAAAACATTAACAGTGCAATCAACAATACCTCTAGTAAAAAAAGTGAGCAGTACATCCAAGGACATAAAGGAATATACATATTTATGCACATTCTACCTAGCACCCCACGCTTTTCCTAAAGTCCATCAGCATTCCATCTGCAATAACTACTGGCAGAACTAAAATTCAGCCCTGCTCAAAGCAAAGTACTGCCCGAGGATCCAGTAAACACTGCTTTTGGGACCAGACAAAATCTCCCAGATATCCAACAACTTAAGTAACTCAATGCAGGGGTGAAATATCCGATGTCATTATCATGACCCGACTATTCTGTGTCCACTGCAGGGTAAAGGCCTCTCGCAATGATCTCTTGCCCCGTCTTGCACACGCCAATTCCGTTTTATTCCTCAATTATCAATTTGAATTTCATCAAGCCACCTAACTCGGCTGTTTACCTCGGCTGCGCTAGCCATCCCTCGATATCCACTCCGTCGCTCTCGCTACACGTTGGTTATAGGTCCTGTGCACTACGTTGCTTGCCCAGCTCTACTTTTTTTCTATTAAAGATAGATGTGACCAGCGATAGCCTTCGAGTGCCACAACGTCAAGCGAACGCACGCACGCACCAAGCAGAACAGCGGCTTGGCAGCTGCAGCGATGGGGGTAAGTTGTGGCGCCAAGGCGTGCTGCGGCACTTTGGAGAACTAAAAAAAAGCAAACAAGCAAAAGCAAATCTGGCGACACGGGGAGCGGCGGCATGAGCAGGTCGTAAGTTTATAGAGGAGGTCGTGACCAGAACACAGCGAATTCCATGCGTAGCGCCATATTGGCATCGCGCGTCGCGCCATCTATCGTACACACTACGAAACAACATGCCCGCGCTGCCGCGCCAGCAGACGCTACACAGAGCAAGCACGGAACTCCCGGAACTCAGCCCGTCGGAGAACGTGTTTCGCGTTTTTTCTAGCCTGGACATTTTCGCAGTTTTTATTAGAACATCAAGAACACCTTGCTCATGCAAGTCCACAATGCATACGCTATATATACGTGCTCAGCAGGCTGCGGAAGCAACCTTGTCAGGTAAGTACGCTGTCACATTTGTAAATAAAACGTCCTCGCTGCAGTACGCGTGAGTCGTAATTGCAATGCAGCTCGCGAAAGAGTGAAACGATGCTTTGTTCCCGCATATTACAAGTGCGCACAAAAGTTTGTGAAAAGTTGTCATTTTAACATGCATCGCGTAATAATTAGAGTACGCTTTGCGCGTATTTCGCAGAACGTAATTTTTGTTCCACGAGCACTCTTACAATAATGAGTCTTGCTCACAAAAGCGTGCTATCAGGGAGTATCACCTGCAGTGACGTTCATCGATCCCTTTTGGAAGCTATCTGCACGGTTTTGATTCTGTAACGATGATGATTTACACGCGAAACGATGCTACACTTAGTTAAGCCGATATTGAAATGGGCGGAATCCAGCTGTCTCTTATTAAATGTGTGCTGTATAAATATGCTAAAAATTTAGCTGCTTAAGCTAGCGCTACGCCTGCGACGTAAAGGACACTGGCGCGAGTACTGTTTACTTACGTGCCAATATATGTATTATGTGCAGCTGGAAGCCCCGTGTCCAAATAAATTTGGGAATATCAAACACTGAAATGAAAGCACGAAATTCTGGCCAGCTGTTGAGGAACACCGTACCATTTACTACCTTTTAAAGGCGAAAGCTTGTAACCTTGAAGGCATGGATGCCATCAAAAGCACTAAAACTTGATACTACGTTGAAAGTGGCAAAGCACGCTGATTGCTTGTGCTTGAAAGCACTACCTTGCACTACATTTTCGTCAAAGAAAACGCATAAGGGTATGAAGTGCACCCCCGCACAAAGCTCGCGCCTGCCTTCAACCCAGCTGCGTGTCACGCAAATTAGGTTCGTAAAATGAAATAGGTGGGCATCACACTGCAGAATACACGCAGTTAGTGTACTTACTCGCGCATTTTCACTCGGCTCCTAGTTTTTCTGCTTGAATCACAGTTATCCATTCGCGGCGAAGCTCAAAACACCGTGCCGGCGCTATTCCCGTGGTGCGTCGTGATCGCCGGTCACAACGCTAATATCCTCCTGTTGCGCTGCTTGTTTTGGCATCCAAAGACGACGCAGTGGTGCCCAGACGAGCTCTTATACGCTGAAGCGGCGTGAACGGGTACTTTTTCGCACTTTAAAGCCTCAGAACTACAGCTTGCCCTGTTTACTTAGTGCAACCCGCGCGCGCCTCGGCAGTCCGGCCAGCCCGGCGTCTGGGTGCGAGAGTATCCGCTCGGCTCGCCAGCAGCCTGGGTGCGAGACAGGCGTGCTCTGGTGTATAGTCATGGCGTAATACTCAGCGAGACCATTTCCTGCCCTGGAGTCATCTTTGGCGTAACGGTCGGTGTTGATGTTGGTCGCGTGAGGCCTGTCACCCATGCAAATAAGAGAACGTGCAGTCGCGCTCAAATGACTTGCGACACGGGAGCACGTGACCTGTCAAGAGCTAAAATGCTGCGCATAGCTTCAGCTTGCTTTCGTCTGCACAGCTAAATGGTATTTCCTTATTTTTTGTCATCTGCAAGTGACAGCACAAGATTTGTTGGCAGATATAAAGGCTAGTGGAAGCCATGGGGGTTCTTCGAGTTCGTGAGGCCACGCGCTCCCGTGTTGCAAGTCATATTGAGCGCGACTGTACCTATGTTTGTCCGTTCACTTCCTCCGTCAGCGTACTTATTACGTACGATCTTAGCAATCTCTCCCCCCTTCCTCCCCTCCCCCTCCCCCCTCTTCCTCTGTGTGGCAAAGCGGCCGCGTAAGCCGTAAGAGCTGAAGATGGGATCCTGTGGGGGTCATGTTGTACCCACACTGTAAACCACTTTGCACCCTTAAGGGGGTTTCAAGCAAGCAAAACACCCTTTTGCCTAACCAAATTTGGAAAAATTAGGGTGTAAAGGTGCTTTCCTTCCCCAAAACAACATTTAGGGGGTAATGCTCTAGCTAAACACCCTTTAGGAGTTAAGGGTGTTATGTGTTATCGAAACACCCATGGCCCATACCACAGCGTGCCAGATGATAACTGGGACTCGCTGATTAAAATGTCGTTGAATCTTCGGCGAGTTTAGATTAAAAGATATGTCACTTTTAGGGCTATCTACAAGCGTACCATAAATTTACACCTATTCTCCTAATGTTTAATGTTCATTTATACGGAACAGAAATATCTCCACCGGCACTGAACGGCGGCTTAAGATACTATGGCTATATATACCAGATGGTCAGTGTAAGGCTGTGAGCACGAGCGCTCCGTCCATGTGGTATTTTACAATACGCTTTGTTGTGTGTGCCGCGGTGTGGCGCGTGCGCACACCTTCTATGCTGATGTAATCTATAATTGCATATTCCCGGACTGGTAGATTTTTTTTTTCAAATTTCTCAGTGATAAGGGTGTTTAGGCCGTTGGAAACACCCTGTGGTATGGGTGTTTTGATACGTCAAAACACCCTTTTCCTAGGGTGTAAGGGTGTTAGTTATAGACACGGCAAAACCCCCTTAAGTGTGTAAAGTGGTTTACTGTGCATGGAGGGCTGTGAAATGTATAGGTGTGAGAGATCAAGATATAATAGAGAGGTAAACATTGATCTTATATATATTAAAATTCTACGGCATGTTGTTCCAGAACCTGATATATGCGTCAGACGTAAAAATGGAAAATAAAAAAAAAATAACGTGACGATGTGGACGAAGCCAATATATAGTTCTTCGTAAAAGCAACAGGCCCCAAATTTAGCCCCGCTCAGCTTAGATCAGCCAGACCTCACCGAAGTCGTCTCTTGCAACCCAGTTCTGCTCAGCGACTTTTAAAAAGTCTTGACGGAGGCTGTCCTCCATGTCTGCGTTTCTCTGTCGCGACGTGTGTGCATACTAGCTACTCAGCGTTTTCGCGAGGCACTGCCGTTCCTTTGGCAGTCGCGGACCTTTCCGCGTTCTTACGCGTTCGTCCTTGAAGTCACTTGGCAGAGCCCTGGCGTTATCTTTATTTTACCGTCCTGTACATCCTCCAAGGAGAGGAGCCCACCCATGCAGATCAGCAGAGAAAACGGTGCTGCTATGAAAGAGAAGCGCGGATCCTGGTGAGAGTGTATTTAAAAACGGTTGTAAGCGGCGTCAGCGTATTGTGGCTATATACTGCCCTCCGAAAACCGCGCGCTTGTCTGCCCGTCTGTAACGTGACGCGGAAAACAATGCCCAGTGTCTTGAGCTGCTGTATGTTCTCTCTGGCAACCAACGATGATTAATGCCAGCTACATGATGACCAACTACGGCTGGTGTTGAGTAATTGTGGCTGTCGTCTGGCGTTGGCTATTGTTACGTGCTATTTTTTTTTTAATTCTTACTGTACGCTCTTAATCATGTCCTGCGTAATGTTCTACTTATAGCCAGGACATCAGACCTTTTTGGTGTAGTTTCCTGGCTATGGATAGCACTTTATAAGCGGGGCCTGCTAAGAGTGTAGGGCTCAGGATGTTGTCCCCGTCACCGTACCTAGGCCAATCCGGTCGTATTTTGATGGTATGTTACGCACGAGTAAGCTTCTAAAGCGAAGTGCCAGTGTGCAAACGACACGAAACTTAGTCGCTACTTACTTAGTCACTGCAGTCACTATAGTCACTACCGAACTCAAGAATATCTGTGTCGACTTACCCCCGACGAATGCGCTAGCATTGCGTCGAAGCTGCAGTCACCAATGGTATAGAACAGCTCTAGACAAAGATAGCACAGTGTTGCCATGTATTCGTTAAATGACACGATTTGAAATAATATCTTACGCTTAACCCGACAATCTCCCAGTACGAAGTGTCAGTTTCTTTTTTTTTTTTTTGTTCGTACATTTACGGCCGTTCGAGGGCGCCGTTCGCGCAGCGGCAGCGTCGTGACCCAGAACGGGAAGACGAATGCATAAACAGAGAGAGCAGGAAGCCAAGTCACGTGTGAAGAAAGGGAACGCGCTTCGCCTGCGGCAGCTCGACGCGTTATGCTCGCCGAGCATTTTGTCCTCAGCTGTGCGCAGTCTGTACGCGTGTCTTTGTTATTATTTTTTTTAAGAAGTTGCTCTTTTCGGGGAGTGTCGGGAACTTGACGCCTCTTTGTCGTTTTTTTTTCCTGGGTGTTGTTCATAGGCCTGCCATTGGTCCCTGGCTTTCCGGGGCAAAGATGGAAAGTAAACTGCTCTTTTGAATGGAAAATCAGGGGATCACTAGTCGCCATTATCGTCGTAAAACACGTGTAGCCATAACCCCGCTGATTAAAATACGACGTGAAAGGTCCGGCTGAGTAAATGTATAGGACAAATGCCCCTCCCCCCCCCCCCCTTCGGTGACGGAGGGGGGGGGGGGGGCTTACCCCGTGCACACGCCTATGATGTTGTTTGCCCCCTCTGGTTGCTCGCCGTATTTCGCGCTCCTTTTTTGAAGAAAACTGGGTTGTCTAACTGTTCCGCAGCAACAGCAGCGATAAGGAGGAGAGAATATCGAAAGAAAATTAAGGTTGAAACGTCAGACGGAATAAAAAACTGCATGCGCGTGCGCACTAAGAAAGTGGGAAGCACCTCTCTCTCCTCCTTTGCGGTCGTTATTATTATGCGCCGTGGCAGTGCACGCATCTGTGCGTGTACAGACGGCACGCTCCCTGGGCTGGCGGTAGCCATTGTGGCTGCGCGCGCCGCAAGATTCTTTCCTGAGCGTATGGATCTGGAGCGCAGGCTTGAGTGCGTCCGGTTCTGAGACGTTGCGCCTCGTCTGGCTCGTTGCTCTCTCGCTGGTTGTGGAGAGGCGAAAGGGAAATCACAAAGCTGCGTCATCTCGCGTTGAGAGGACTTTGACCTTCTAGGTTTCGCCGGGTCGTATACAAAATATTTCCTGCACGGGCGAGCGCAGTCGAGGGTGTACTACATAAGCAAGCTGTCTGTGGGGGTGGCGCGGTGATGACCCGAAACTATACATTTGGTCGTGGCATATGCAGTCGTCAGGACTCGACTTATTGAAAAACGTCAGTAACCTGCCGCCACCGATTCAATCAATAAAATTAATCACTAATTTTAATAATAAAATAGGGATATGCAGTGAATATTCAGAATGTAGTTCCCAAGGCTATGAATAGCTGGTTACGTATCTTGTGATTAGTCGAAAGCATTGGGCTTCGCCGAAATGCGTTGTCGTCCGCGAATTACCTCTGAGCTAATGATAATGAACTGAAGTTTCACAGCCATATACACTGCATTCCTGTCGTATTTTATAGGTGTACACTGTCCTCGCTGCACGTGATTCTGTTTTAAATGCTTTTGATGTGGATTACGACTAAAGTGAGCGTGTACGTCGGACTCTAATATCTTGATCACCACTGCGTATACTAGTACGCACGTGCAGACACCTTAGGAATTGCCGTGCCGGAAAGAGCTCGGAAACATTGGCGTAGCCAGGGGGGAGCAGTGGGGGTCGTCGTTGCACTCCACACACACTCACTCACTCACTCACTCACTCACTCACTCACTCACTCACTCACTCACTCACTCACTCACTCACTCACTCACTCACTCACTCACTCACTCACTCACGCACTCACTCACTCACTCACTCACTCACTCACTCACTCACTCACTCACTCACTCACTCACTCACTCACTCACTCACTCACTCACTCACTCACTCACTCACTCACTCACTCACTCACTCACTCACTCACTCACTCACTCACTCACTCACTCACTCACTCTTATAATCTCCCGCAGGGAAGTTAAAGGAATATGTGTAAATGTGCAGAAATAACCGTAGAAATATTGCCGTCCATGTACTTGGCGTAGGCAGAAGAAGCTTCCGTAATAATTTCCCCGGGGATTTGAGCGCGTGCTCGCAGGCGTCGTGCGGATGTCGTCTTCGTTCCTGCTCAGCCATGTCAGTTCCTAGGTTGTCCGGATGAGCGGCGCTCCCGTTTTGGCGCGTTTCGTCAGTCGTTCGCCTTTTTCTTTCTTTTGCTGTTTGCGAACATCGTTATGCTCCGGTTGAAGCGTAAGACGCCCTCGCTTGAACAGCTGCCAGCGCGCCCCGCTGCTAGCCAAAGACAACACGGGGCCGGCCGACGCGCGAAATGCTCGTCGCGGGCCGCCAAGATTGACGCCTTCCTCCTCCGCTGTTCGGCCACCAAAAGCGGCCGAGGGACGACGACGACGACAGCGTACGCGTCGACGCCCCCCACCCCCGCTGCGTCCCCGCCTGTCAGCTTGTTGCACATAGTCGTAACACCGCCACAGCGTGTGCCGCCGCCGATGGGAGGGTTGTGCATGCACGCGTAACCATCACACACTTCAGAGGACGCTATAGGAAAAAAAAAAAAAAAGAACGACGAAAGAACAAAATAGTATTGTAGGCAACTTAATCGCCATTGAACGAGGATGGGTTCGATCCCGGCCGGCCGCGGTCGCGTTTCGATGGAGGCGACATGCTAAGGCCCGGTGCTAGAGTGTACTAGAAGGGTTTTCGGGTACGCTCTATCGCTAGTGTGCGAAGTCAGTGCACGCTAAACGGACCGACAACCAACTATTATGCGAAGGTCGCGGGATGGAATCTCGGCCGCGACGGCCGCAGTTTCGATGGAGGCGAACATGCTTGAGACCCGTGTACTTAGTATTAGGTGCACGGTTAAAAAAAAAAAAAAAAAAAAAACCTTGAGACCCGTGTACTTAGATTTAGGTGCACGGTTTAAAAAAAAAAAAAAAACCCAGGTGGTCGAAATTTCTGGAGCCCTCCACTACGGCGTCCCTCATAATCGTATCGTGGTTTTGTGACGTAAATCCCAACAGTTATTATTTAACCAATTTTTATGGTACCTGTTTCCTTTAGTGTAACGGAAAGCTTACCAGCGGCGACTATGCATTCGTACACACAGCATATGCTGCAAACAGTGGGAGATGAGCGCGACAGCGGTTCGTACTTGCGCGCTGCGGTTTGCTGCGCATGCGCCGCGGCTTGACATGTCACACCAGTTGCCGCGAAGGCAGCACAAAATAGTGCAGGAGGTGTATAATAATATACATACTCTAATTCTGGACACTAATTATGGTGCGCATAAAAACAGCAGACTACGTACAGCAAACAAAACGACACCATAGTGTAGCATCAAGGCTCTTCCCAGAGCTAGGCTGTGCGACATACCGGTTTTTTGTGACTTTTAAGCGTAATTTAATCATATAATCCTACTGAAAGCTCGAAAAGGATGCTTGAATCTGCCGCTATAATTCAGTCTTCTCATTTCCACCCGAATGTAATCACACTTTGTAGCTCACTCCCTTTAAAGTGCACCAGATGGCAGAAATTTCCGGAGCCCTCCTCTACGGCGTGCCTCATAACCACAGCGTGGATTCGACACGTGAAACCCCACAAATTATTATTGAAGTTGAACTGGGACAATGTCGGCGTTGGCGTACATTAGCCTTCCTTAGCGATCGATTAGCCATCTTAAACCAACATTATATAGCCACTGGTGACGATTGCTCATAGTATGCAAGTAAGTACGGTAGCTGAAGTCACGTGACTTAGTGAGACGCTCTGTTAGACCGCACCCTTCGGCATCGGCCCATATTTTACTGTGGAAATCTGACTTCGTACTCTGCTGTAGAATGTGAGTGCTGCATGGAAGAGGCCTACAGAGAGACAGACTGACACCTGGACAGAATGTGAGAGGGGCTAGGGCGCCCACCTTCACCACTAAAGTATCGCAGGCACATGGACACCAGAAGCACCTTTCTCGCCGCGAGAAGACGTTTGGTAAACTTTAAAAGGTGAAAAAAAGAAAATACGGTAACGGGTGGCGACGCCGCTGTGGAGTTTCTGCACCAACTCACCATGACGTCACAGATTTCGACGGCTTCCGATGGGGCCTACCTACGCTATGGTTCTTTATCGGTAAAAATGGATCTGGAAATGGATAAAAGGAGCTCCACTGACTCAAGTCTTTGGTTCTCCACAGCAAGTTGCAGCAAATTTTATTGAGCCAGTATAGCCAGAATACGAAAACAACTACTCCTTCGAAATCTGATTTCACAGGGACATCCAGGTGCCGGGGTTTATGTGCGACATTCAAGACTGATACATTGCCCTTTTTCTCTTCAAATAATGGAAGTGATCGCGAAATTAGTGGCTGTATAGTTCGCAACTTATAATTTGTTTGTCTAAATTGAGTCAGTCTTTCAATTTATTGTCTTTGTAACTGTTCGTCCCTTATTTTTTTGGTAGTCCATCGCCTCCTCCGACGTGATCGAAACTAAAAGCGCAGAAGGCGAGGACAGACAAGGTGTTTGAGACACATATATTAAAGACCGGACTCAGAGTTGGAGTAGACGACACTAAATGGCTGTCACAGGTACCGTGTTCTTCGCAAAGACATACGAAAGCATCGCTTAAACTGATTCACAAAGCGAGTTGGCATCCCCATTTAAAATATTTAATTATTACTATTTCTTCTCGTTCAGTATTTGTCGCGGAGCTTCAGTGGTCCGCATGCATTGGTCCGGCGCTCATTTGTGGCGGAACGGCGCACCCTCCGCTAAGGAAGGAGTGCACGGCGCACGTCTTTCGCGCGCGCGCCACGTCGCGCTCACGTGGCGTCGATCGGCGCAGGAAACCCGGTTATAAACGGGGCTGGGCACCGCAGATAAGTGAGAGCAGCCACGTGGTGCGGCGACGCCGTGTACGGCAGAGCGAGGCTGCTGCCGCTGTGTGGCCAGGTGCATGGCATGCGCCCGGCGTATACTGGCACGTAAAACATACGACGCCGCCCCACGTTATTACTATAGCGGCACATGCCGCGGTGTTGCCGCGGCACCGGTGCAGCGGTTTCCTTTCTGGCCGTGTCTGTGTTTTTTCCAGTGTGAGTGGCGCCCCTTGGCGTGTCACAAGGACGGGGCGTTCACTGGCTCCCTCACCGTGGCTTCGCGAGCCATCGCGGCCGTTGCGAAATGGCGCGATGCGACGCACGTACGCCACACACACACAGCTCTGTACCACATCGCATGTGGGTGGCCCCGTTGCGGACGGGCTCGCCGCTGTGCCGTTTCACTTGCTGGCACATTTGCCCCGCGGTACTCCTCCCCATAACCATTCCAAAGCGCGCCAGCTTGATCTCGTCGCGCGGATGTGTTGTGCCGCCCGCGACGGAGGTGCCTTGAGCGCAGGACAACGGGAGGCGCGACCACCTTTTCGCCGGTGCAGGCGTTCTCGTTTATAGTGTAGGGGGCCGTATAGTGGAAGCGTCCTTTGCGTCTGCATGAGTCGTAGACCCCGCGAATTTTCTCAGCCGTGTTCATCGCGAGGCTTCGAAGTGCGGCCGCCTGTTGCAACCTGTTTTTTTTTTTTTTTTTCGCTAACTAGTGGATGTGTGTGCGCGCGAATCGTCGGTTATGTATACAGTCGCGCCCAATATGAGTTGCAACAAGTTGTCTGTGCTCAAAGTGGTGCCAACGCTGCAAAGCTGCGCCGACGTAGCAAAAGATTAGCGAAATAAACACTGTTTCAGTTACAAGGTATTCTCTAAACCAAATTAACGTTTGCCGGTGTCACCGTTCAGGCTTGGGGCCCCTTCATTCACGGCCATCGTGTTGCAACGCCTATATTGAACACGACGGTACACGCGATTATAGAGGAAACGGGTTGGCATGTGTCACAACAGAGTCAACAGCAGGCCCGCGCTTGATATTACGCCGTTGGTGGATATATTGGCCTGTATTGTTCTTCAAGTGGGCTTCGCCATTGTTTTTCTGTCAAGTTCCTGGTTACTTCCAGTTCCTGCAAGCCCTGGAAACCTCCGAAGCTGTGATAACCGCTAAATTGAGTACCGCCAAATTGAGTTGGCAAGCTTTGGCAGCGAGTCATTGTAGCTTTGAGCTAATTCTGATGCCGCACAAGGCGAAAGAGGAATAACGGTGTCATATCTAATCTGTTTACTGCGTGTATAACAATGTGTGGTGAGCTCATACGATACACACCAGGGACCTATAGCCAGAAAGAGTGGTTCAGCCGCTCTCTATGTGTGTTCGTGCGTGTGTTTGTACGTGATCGTGTATATCTACGCGTGCAAAATTGAAAATTTTCGTGGGGGGGGGGGGGGGGGTTGAACACCCCCCCTCCATGGTTTCGCCGGTGCTCGCACGATGGCAGAGCATGACAAAAAGGAACGTCCAAAGTTGAGTTTTACACATTCTATAATATATTAGAAACATCCGTTCTATGAACAGGTGTACGTTGGCTCACAACACTGAACACGATAAGCGTGTCGTCAGGCGAGCTCTTTTAAACTTGCACGTTTGCTGCATTCGTTGCTGCAATAGTGAGATTAGGGTTCTCTTTCATACTGGAAAATTGCTAACCCTGAAATTGCGTTCTCCGAAACGGACGCGTTTACTGTATGGAACGAACTGGAACAATATAGAGTCTGGTTGAAAAGAGGTATCGGGGCGCGCGTCATCATTGCGTTTATTTTTTATTGTACCTTATTTTCTTGCATTCGCGCTGCCTCATCGATTGCGTCGACAGTATGTACCCGCCGGTTTTCTGGGAATGGCAGTTTTGCGAATAGAACGGGCTTCTCCTTGTGCGTCGGCAAGTCCGGAATCGTAATGAGGCGTTCTACTTCATCGGCCGCTCGGCGCATGAATTTATAGTCTGCGGCCGCGCCTTTTCAGACTTCCCGACCGCTGACTGCTAGCTTTAGTAAGCTACTGTGAACCGCCCCCACAAACAGGGGACGATATTGCGGATGCGCCCTTATACGCTGGACATGCAGTCTTGTAAGGCTTCCGTCATAATTACAGCGCTACGAAAAAAAAAAAAACCCCAGAAACATCAGGGCCACCTAATAGGTTATTCTAGAACAGGGTGCCCAGAGCTTTGCGTAGGCAATCGCGTCTTGTGTTGCAGTACTTACTCCTTCCTTTTCTGTCCCTCATACTGTATTTGTAGGGAAACATACGTGATTGCGTGTTTCGCTCACGTCCGTTGCAACAGTCCACCTTGTTATTCGCAGCTCCGTTATTCTGGTCATCGACAAGACACGTAGAATATATTCCACGTGTCTTGCCCCCCTCCATCCCCCCCCCCCCCTTGGGGTCCCTTGTTTGTGAAGCGACGCCATTACGATTTTTGTGTGTAACCAAGCATTGTACGTTTGTATCTCTTACCGTGGTATACTACTCCGTCTCTCCAGGAGACAGTGCGCAAGTGCTAGGGGCAGAAGAAAACAAACAGTAATAATAAATAACGACGCGTGGCCTCGTGTAACTGTTGGGCCGTAGAGCCGGCCCGCCGCGTGTTTTCGTCGCTTTCTGCACAGTTCTACCTTTCTCTATCGGCGGCGGCTAATAAGCTTTCCCGCTGGCTGCGTGGAAAGCGAGCGCCGCCGCCAGTATAACGGTTACAAGGCCGGCTCCGGTGCAGCTCGACGGCTGTACGCCGTGTGGCAGCGCATGATCTGACGCATGATCTGATCCGCACTGCGGCTCTCCTGGCGCTTGCTATCGCGGCCTGCGAGGAAAATGGAGGATGGCGATGAATACGGGAGCAGAAAGAAATTGTGTGTGTGAGAGAGGGCCAGGAAAGCCGCTTTGTGCGTAATGCCGACGTGTACGTAAAGTCGGTTCCAAAGGTGCGTGCTTGCGTGCGTATGCGTGGCGCCGAGCTTATATTCCAAGGTTGCGGCATTGGGCTTGCATGCCTCTTTAACGCTCTTGGCACCCGCCTTTTTCTTTCTCTCTCTCTCCTCGTGGTTCGTATTTGTTAATTATTTATTTCTTTTTTGCTAAGTCCCTTTCCTCCTCGTTTTCTTCTTCTCTTTTCTTTTTTTTTTTTCTCGTCCCACGTCTCGCCTTAGTCTCGCAGCTCGTTAGGCTTCTTGCCGCCCTATAATTTCTTTTTTCATTTCTTGTTTTCACGTCGTTGCTTTGTGTACGCCTTCTGTGATGAAGCTGCGCTGGAGTGTGTACAGGGGGCGCCAGCGAAATGTGGCGAGCGTGAGCATGTCGATGAGTTCGCGAGAGTGAAGCTATGGCTTAGTTGCATAAGATTGTGTGTGCCACTACAAGCGAGTTCCATCGGAAAGGGGGGAGGGCGAGGCGGGAACTTATGCGTTGTGTTTGACTGTGTTTGTTCTTAGCGGGGACAAAAGAGAGACAGCTTCCGTGCCCCCCCCCCCCCCCCCCACTGACGACCCCCGCCCGCCCCTCTTTTAGTAAGACATCGAAGCAGCGTAATAGTAATGAGCATGGAATAAGAATACATTTTCCTTCTTTTTTTTTTTTTGTTCCGCAGTCTTGTTCCCATATTCGTCCAAGACATGAAAAAAAAAAAAAAAAAACTCCTTGAAACCGTGCTTCGCATTACACATTGTCTCGCTACACACGTGCTCGCCTCTTTTCTGTCGCTACGTCGCCGGCTGTAGGTCTTGGAGCCGAATGTGCGACCTTGGAAATGCAGCGCGCACATAAGGGCGATGCGGGAGCAGCAGCATGCGTGGGGCGTGGTCCTGTTATGCAAATCAGGTTTCCTTCTATATATACGTATACGACTCGCCTCAACGGCTACATGCGTACGACTACTGCAGGTCGGCCTCTTTACAGTGTATCTTTTTACATTGGCACCTGCTTTAGATTTGCTTTATGACTGTATGTTTCTCGCGCTAATATGTTTTCACGGGGGTTCTTTTTTTTTTGTTTGAGTACTAAACCGGGCCAAGTGTATCGGGCATGTTGACTTTCCGTTAATAATTCGATCGTTAGAACGCTTTAGTTGATTCGTTCTATGAAATAGGACCACCTGCGTTATCTCGAACGCGAACCTAGAGCCGAGTACACTATAGCGTTTCTGTGTTTTGGGCTTAAATAAATAAATAAATAAATAAATAAATAAATAAATAAATAAATAAATAAATAAATAATGATACGTAAGAGAGCATACTTGAACTATTGGGAGGCATACAGTGGCGTTCAGTATGAGTTGGAACATGGTGGCCCTGGTTGAGAGGGCCCCAAGCTATAATACTTCAACACCTGCAAACGTGGAACTGGTTTTGGAAACACCAGCAGTCGAAATAGTGTTTACTTCACTGATTGTCTTCTATGTCGGCGCCACTGTGCAGTGTTGGCGCCGCTTTGACCGCATGTTGCAACTCATATTGGGCGCGACTGTACATATACCTCCGATCCCGCATCACCTCGTGCGGGAACATGCGTATGACTGTAAAGACACAGACATCGGTCCAGGACGTTCGCATTTATCGTGGTCTGTTACCAGCCGCGCGCGGACAACTTTTGACGCGTTTCATTGCGATGTTGTGCGTTTGATGATTCCGCGCACGCAAAACATCGTAGTGAAACTACATGTTTGTTTCGCTACGATGCAGCGTTGCTCTTCCACTTAGCCCTTTTGGTATGCAGGTCCTACAGCGTCCGCTCACTTTTGCCTCGCTTCCAATTCTATAGCAATCTCTTTTTCGGTTCGTGCAGCGCAGCACCTCGGCATATCGCTTTGCGCGTCGACGTGGCGAGTTCCAGAGCTGTGGCGACTTCGCGCGTGAGAGTGGCTGTGTCTCTTTCTTTCACTTGCTTTTTTTTTCTTTTTGTTTTTATTATTTTACGCGAAAGCAGCAGCAGCGGCGGCGGCCTCCGCAGTGACCGGAATGTCAATGCTCCGTCTCTCCTTGAAATCCAATCGGCCGGCAGAAAAGGAGAAAGCCTCTCGAAAGAGGTCGGCCGGAAACCGACGGTAAAGTGCGAGAGAAACTCCGCAGTTGCGCCACTTCGTATACCCTCCCTCTCCCTCTCCTTGTCCCTCCCTCCTCGTTGTCTTCGCGAGGAAACAGGCTAGTCGGTATATAGAGAAAGGCGGTGGCGCGACCGTATTGGGAGAGTAATTGCGAACAGATACAAAATATCAGCCGCACGTTCTGGCTTTCTTCGTTACGTATCCTTGACTGTCAACCCTTCGGTTCGTATTTCAGTACTGAGCACGAGGTCCCTGGTTCGATTCCCGCCTGATGTGGCGGCAGCAACGTGAGCAAGTGGGAGTGGAGCGCGAAAATCTCGGTGTATACACTCGGATTCCGCCGCAGTGTGATGATGGTCAGCTAGTCCTTTCTTTTTTTTTCTTTTCTTTTTTTAAGTGCGGAGCATTTTAGGGGCGCGGGCTGTCGTATGCTGTCATCGTATGCTGGCGTAGCTTGGCGTAACGTAGGCAAAACCACGAATAGCATAGCCATCTGTATAGCATATTGAGCGCGCGCTCGCGCCAAGGAGAAGTCTTCTTCCTCTTGTTCTTCGAGCGCCTTGATGATCATAATTGCTGATCGATTTAGGGGCCCGGGCTGTCGTATGCTGTCGCATGCTGTTGTCGCTTGGCGTAACGCAGGCAAAACAACGTGTAAAAATAGAAAAAAGGAGGAAGCAAGCGAGAAATAGAAAGAGCGAGAAAGAGAAAGAAATAGATAAAAATAGAGGAAGAAATAAAATAGAAATAAAGAGAGAAAAAAGACAGAAAAGAAACGGAAAAAGAGAAAAAGAAAGAAAGAAAGGAGGAAAGAAGGAGAAAACTGAAGAGAAACAAAGAAGGCTGCCCAGCTCCGCACTGAGTCATTCAGGCTTGCCACCCCTAGGTGCGAATGCTGCCTTAATTTTCTTTGAGCCCTCCTAGACGGTTGTCCACATTCGTAGTTTTCTCCCAGATGTGTAGCGTGCAACTGTGGTAAAACAAAAATGAATGAACATGCACAGAAAACGCACTAAATCAGTTTATAGAGCGAGGTAGTCGAACCCAATTGGAATGTATATATATATATATATATGGCGGAAGTCGATTAACGATTATTAGCGTAACAGAAATTCAACCCCTCTCTCTCTCTCTGTTTGCTTCCAAATCGCTGCGCCCTTGACTTCAGCGGGTGATGCTTTGTACGCAGCAAGGCAAGACTCCGCGAAAGGTGCCAGTGACTGCTTAGTGATAGATATGTATTTGATGAGCACTTCAGAGCAGCCCAGTATATAGGCGTTCCAGAAACCTGTAATTTCGCTGCCAGCTGGCGCGCTGAAAGCAGTGTTTCGCTTCTCTTATACCATGGCTTAAACAGCTGCCGTGTACGGTATACGTCCGACTATACGAACAATTATAGTGTATACCTCACCGATCCAAATTCACCTTTATATACTGCACCGCTTTGTTTAAAGTATGCTGTTTCTTTTTATGCCTATAACCGCACTGGTGCCACCACCTCTTTCACATGCTTACCGTATTCTGTCGTAATTCCGTTGGTTTCCCCAAACTTTTCTTGTAGAACATTAGCGGCATTGATGTTATATATATATATATATATATATATATATATATATATATATATATATATATATATATATATATATATCATTTCCGCCTATTTTACTTAGGTAGCGATTCATTCGCGAGGCGGAAAGGAAAAGCCCTGGGACTCGCTATGCAGAGCGACCTTTCGTCTCTCGCGCACCTTTGCTCGGTGCTCGAGGCATGAGAACTGCGGTTAAACCGGCAGCAGCGCAGTAAATCACGTGGATGGTTCAACACACTCTGTGACGGACGCGACAACATTTGCACCGGCCAACTTGCGGAGAAATCAAGCTCGAAAAAAGAAAAGTAGAAAATAGCTGTTAACGGGACGGGACGTTGCCATGCGACAACGCAGTGGAATGTCATTCGTGGTTTAGTGACCGTTGAGAGGGAGAGAGAAAAAAAAAAAGAGACTTTTCTTTTTCATCGGGGTGCTTTGACCGTCTGGGTTGCTAGCACGCACCTGCTGCGTGTGCCGTGGCGCGCATACTTAATTATTAAAGGACGGGCAAAATTATTGAAGAATATGCAGTATTTCGTTAGGCTTTGCCTCGTTCGCTCAGTTGTGTGGCGTCAAGTCTGCGTTTTGCTCATTTCGAAGGTGTCATCGTACACTCGGCGACCGCATTGACCGTTTTCTGTGTGGCGAGAGTGAATGTAAGAAATTGGTCCGGTTCTTTGACTTCGACGCTATAGCCTTAACTGCCAAAGCCCGTGAGTGGAATGCAGCCGCCGGGCAGATTCCAAGGGCTGACGTATCGGTACCGCGAAACGCACGGACTGAGCCAGCGATCGCCGGTCGTGGTCCAAAGACCGAGTTAGAGCCATAAAGTTGACAAAGCACAGAAACGCATATCTTTAATTCAGACAGTTACAGATATTTAACATAGATGCACACTCGGCAGATTATATCACAGTAAAACTCCGATGGGTGTTAACAAATCTCGGAACCATTATTCGATTAACGCTACTTATACGCGAGATTATTCGTGTATTAGTTAATATTCAAGAACACTAGAATCTATTTCATTTTCACCAGGTTTGTTCACAGTCCGGCCATCTTTTCAAAACTGAACAGCACTTCAAAGTAATCTACAGCTCATAATAATTGTTGGGGTTTTACGTCCCAAAACCACGACATGATTATGAGGGACGCCGTAGTGGAGGGCTCCGGAAATTTCGATCACCTGGAGTTCTTTAACGTGCACCGAAATCTAAGTACACGGGCCTCCATAGAAATGCGGCCGCCGCCGCCGGGATTCGATGCCGCGACCTTCGGGTCAGCAGTCGAGCACCATAACCACTGGACCACCGCGGCGGGTCAATCTGCAGCTCTATAAGACCTTTCTTCATTCCAGCAAGAACATCCACCTTCTCTGCCTTTTTAGGGGCGAAGCTCCTTAAAGCGGCACCCGTTCGTCCCTCGTAGTCGTAGTGCGTAACCAGTCGTAACGCTAGTACCAGATCTTGACCTCCAAGGTGGTGCCGGTGGGAGATTTTTCCTGTGCGTTGTTGAACAATAAAAAATTCGCAGCGTGCGCGTTAACTAAAAGCCGAATTCTTCTGTCTCTCATTCCCCATTAGCAGCCATTGGCATGTTCCAGTAGGAAACGTTAGTAGAAGTAGAAGTGTAAGTGTTAGCTAAAAGCCGACTTCTTCTGTCTCTCATTCCCATTAGCAGCCATTGTTTACCTCCAAGGTAGTGCCTGGTGAGATTTCTCCTGTGCGTGATTAAACAATAAAAATATTGTTCAAAACGCCGTTGATTGATAAAATAAACCAACGAAAGACGCCAGATGTTTTCTAAAAGCAAAACGAAAGAACGCCAGATGTTTCTAAAGCAAAACGAAAAGACGCCAGCTGCTTAACGAAAGACGCCAGATGTTTTCTAAAGCAATGGTTTTCTAAACAATGAAAATTCACAGCGTACATGTAAAATTAAAGTGAGCTGCAAGTCGTCATAACTCTCATCGAACCTTTAGTATAAACGCGCCCGATCTCACGTCGGTGATGATGTACTGGGCAGAATTCACGGAAGATTCACGGTTTACCGATGAACCTCCGCAGCTTCGCCCACTCATCATCATTCACTCCGTGGATATGCTGCGATTTTTTTCGTCAGTCGTTCGATCAGTCCAGTCAGTGTCGTTACAGGTGCCGTTCTGAGTACGCATCGGGCAAGCAGAATTGTTTCCGGAAACGGATTTCTGCTGATAGGTATAAACACGAGCACACACTCACGCGATCAGGTTTATCAGGCGTATGTGATATATCTCTAATTGCAGCCAGTCACGTCTGTCGCTTGTGATCCCTCTGTCCACAGGTTTCGTTGCTTTTAATTTTTTGTTCCCCGGTGCCTCAGACCCGCCACGGTGGTCTAGTTATTATGGTGCTCGACTGCTGAGCCCGAAGGACGCGGAATCAAATCCCGGCATCGGCGGCCGCGTTTCGATGGAGGCAGAATGCTAGAGGCCCGTGTATATGCTTATATTTAGGTACGCGGTAAAGAACCCCAGGTGGTCAAAATTTCCGGAGCCCTCTTCTACGCCGTCCCTCATAGTCATACCGCGGTTTTGGGACGTAAAAACCCAACAAAAATTATCCCCGGTGCCCCAGGGTCACAAACACCCATCACCTTTTCGGTATGCACGTGACGTACGCTGTTCTCGTCGTGTATATACGTGCACCGCCGTTGCACATGCGCTCCTTCTCGGATATTGGGACGGTTCGTGGGATCAGCTGCCGTCTCATCCGTTGTTCCACGTAATTTCGCGATTACGCGAGCTGTACTATACCGATACCCCGATAAGGCCTCGTCGATTGGATCGCCGGAACTCGTGTCTGCAGGCAGGGTCCCTGCGCTATTACCGCGCCGTGGGAACGCTTCCCCGCCCTTCTCGGTCAGTCTCACGTTTTTCTTTCTTTTCGACGGCGCAGCTGCGGCTACTGTTTTTCCAGCACTCGCGATAGGCGGCGCAGATACTGCTGTATAGCGCAGGCCGCTTCCGTGATTGCGTGCCCGTTTCCCCGCGTGTATACCCAGTTTGTATGGGTGGGCAGTGCTTTCCCCCGTGTATAGAACGATCTGCTGCCCTGCCTTCCGCGAGTTGCGCGTCTTTATTGACTGAGCGAACAAGAACAATAGGTTCTGGCACGAGTCTTCGGTATCCCTGGAAGCTGCGCACCTGCGCCACTGGATAAATGCGTTCATCGTTTATAGAGATTGTGTATCCTTATTTTTTTTATAACTACATACCACACGTATTTCGCTCGCGACTGTACGGTTCTGCGCCTGATGCTGCACCTCTTAACCCTTTACGACACAAATGTCCTCATTTGTAGGCGCGACGTAATTTTGCCATTTCCGTGCAGTGTTGGCAAGGCAGAGACCACGAACAATAACCTTACGGTAGAATAAACATTCGTGTTACCTAAAGTTCCTTTTACCATTTCTGGGTGAAATATAATGCTTACCGCCATCATATAACTATCACACGTAGTTTGAGTGGGTCGTTGAATTCGTTTTATGAAGAAATATGGCATGACTGTCGGTATAATAATTAGATAATTAATTACTTTTTAAGTACAAGTAATTTCTATAAAATACAAAATAATTTGTTCTAACACTTCCACTTGCTTTAAATTGGGTCTCTAGAACCTTCACATCAAATTATGTAAATTTCACGTATTGATAGACAGTCGATCATAACGAGTGTCGCAAAAGGTTAATATACCACACATATGCAAGAGCATGCTCATCTTTTTCCCATCTCTCCACAATCTTAGTGTTTAAAGAAGGCGTAGATGGCACGTTATATGTTTATTTGCAATGCAGATTGGTATAAAGTGCGGGCAAATTGGAGCGCGTGTCCTGTCAATTTTCTTGGTTTCGTCTAAGTTTCCGTGTGCCCGCTGCGCAGTACTTTTTCTCTCTCGCACCACTGGGGTCGCGGAGAGAACTTCCGGTCTTCTCGAAGGGATGCGTTCCCATCTGAGTCTCTCCACTTCCGTCCTTTATCTTCCGGCGGAGGCGGCGACTCCCACTCAAAAGAAGACACGCTTCGTTTAATAAAACCGCCTCGTGTGCCTGCCCCGCAATTTTTAGCCTCGTCTCTGTTACGCATATGCGGCACTGCACATATTTTTACTGCACGGCAGTGCTGCGCGACCGCAAGCATTGCGCGATCCACTTTGCCGGCCGGGGTCTCCGCAACCGCACGCACGCTCGCTGGCGCGTTGCCTCGGCAGATCTGGAGCGGCGATTAATTTGGGGTCTCCACATCCGACCAGCACGTCTTAACTGCCGACGTAAAGTGTGGGCAAGCAAAGCACGAGGGAAGAACGGTAAGAGGGGGGAGAGTGAAAGTTCACCGTGCCGGAATTTATGGCCAGACGCCGCCGTGTCAAGAAAGCATAAAGTTCTGTAATTATGCTCAGCAAAGCAGTAACCTCCACTCGGCATGTCTGGGTGGAGAGGGGTCTATGTTTGTGTCGCAGTGTCTCTGCTGCATTCCGCTATAGAAACGTTAGTATCGTATCCGCGGTACATCCGCTGCGTCGAGAGTGCGGAACTTCCTCGCATCTTTGAAACGGACCAAATTGAGGAGCTACATGAGTTTACACTGATAAACTACTATTTGAGAACTCTATCGCCACTATAGTTTCTTCATTATATGTTAATTGTTAGGCGAGTTACCGATCTAACGAATTATGCATTCCGTATCCCGTTGATGTTATTATACGAAGCCTTTTGAATCTCTCTATTTTCACTTATAACATCTATTCACCTAGCTTTTTGTCTCATCATGTTTTTACCTTTGTGTGGCGTAACGCGAGCATATAGCTTATGCGCTTCGAAAATGTTGGTATGTTCGTCACGGTTGTCATCGCTTCCACTTCGCGCGGCTCGCGTATACTGTAAGTTATGTTCCGAGAATGCCGCGATCTCACAGTAACTGCGTCCGTCAGGTAACCCGCCGCAGTGGCTCAATGGGTACATGTATCGTCCTGCCCTATTTAGCCATATTGTTGCTTTGTGGTGTCACTCCCACTTGGTATATATAGAGTGTCAATGCAAAATAAGCACGGAGAAGATGCACACACGACAGCACTGTCCATGTGCTGCATATAGAGATGCGCGAATATGTATATCAATTGCGGTAAGTGTCGTGAGCGCGTGCAACTCGTTCAGAATCTCCGGGCGCAAAAGAAGCGACGGGCGTGAATTGTTCGCGCACTGCAGGCGTGTATTATACATTCGTGACAACGCCGCGGTGTCTGCGTTGTGCGGGGGTAAAACTAGGCCCCGGGCACGCGTAAGGGGAGCCTTTCTTGCACAGCGCCGGTGCTTTGTCTTATACTTATAAAAAAAAAAAAGAACGCCGTTTTTCGTGACGTCTGCGAGAGTATATGTAAAAAAGAAAAAAAAAAGTTAGCTGCTCGCTGTTCGCCTGGTCCAGGCGCGAGGAACGAAGCTCCCTGTGAGGTCTGCAGTGGGCCCCGTAAGGGCCAGTCACGTCCCTCTAAAACACCCATCTTTTGCTGCTGCTGTTTGCCGCATTTGGCGTGCGCATCTTTATGCGGCGGCGAGCATTACACAGTCCGCGCACGCCTCTCTTGAAGCCAAGTTACAGCGAAACTCCATCACCTCGCCAGGTGATGACCATGCGAAGCTCATGCTGCTTGTTAATCGTTTTAGCCCCCATATCCTTTGCATTCGCTATGAATGAAGATCGCGCGTCTTTTGTCGTCGTTTTCCTCTGTGTATGAATGGCTTTTCGCTTCCACCCCGTCTTCTTTTTCGGAACGGCGCCCAGTTGGTTGGCGCTTCCGAGCTTTTCTGAATTGCGCGTCTATCCTCGATATTGCGCAACAAAACCCGGTTTCGTTAAACTGCCTCCTGTCGTGATGTTTCTAGCCTCCATCTTCGCCCCTCGGTCTCCGCTCTACTTCGGCGCCGCTCGTGATCGAAACGAGAGCGCCAGGCGTGTCGCGTTCTTCTTTGTTTTGACTGCTGCCCTTTCCTTTACCCCCTTTCTCTCCATCTGGAATGGAGGAGGAGGGCTGCGCATGTTCGGCGCCTCATTTTCATTCAGAGGGTTAATAATAACGTCTGCGGGGTTTCAGGTGCCGAAACCACGATATGATTATGAGGCACGCCGTAGTGGAGGGCTCCGAAAATTTTGACCATCTATTGTTCTTTAAACGCGCACTGACATCTTCGTTCACAGGGTTGACGTCGAGCTTGCGATTTTCGTTCGTGTTGTATGCTTCGTATCTATTTCGGTGCTTGTAACCGATACAAATAACAAGTTTGTTCATTGTGTGTGTGTGTGTGTGTGTGTGTGTGTGTGTGTGTGTGTGTGTGTGTGTGTGTGTGTGTGTGCGCGCGCGTAGTTTCGAGCTTTCGCTCTGGCAGTCTTTTGGTTTGCTTTGGTGTACTCCTTGCCGGGTGTTGCCATTGGAAGTGTAGCCTGTACTCTAAGAAAACAGCAAAAAAGAAAAAAAGAAAGAAAGAAAGAAAAAAACATTTCTTTGGTTCCTTTTTTGTGAGTCCTGACCTGCCACGTGTATGCGACTCCCTTTGAAGACACATTTGAACTCTCTTTGGAGATTATTATACTCTCGTCGGGGAGTGGTGTGACCCAAAAGAGAGTTAGCGTGTCTCTTTAAATAGAGTCATATGCGTAGCAAGTCGGGACTCACCGAAAAGAGTTACGCATACTCTTTTTTTCTTGGAGTGTAGGCGTCGTTGTGATTGATATCTTCTTTTTCTTGTGGCACTATTAGTAGAGTTCTTGGTGATAAACTGATTGTGGAACTGGGCATAGAGAGAGAGAGTGAGAAAGTGAGAGAAGGAAGGAAGGGGGGGTGGGGTTCGTTTTGCTGTGATTCTTGCACCTGCCACTCGGTCGTGATTCGTGAACGAGCGGTTACAGAGCGCTCAACGACGAGACGGATGTCGTGTTTTAATGCGGTTTTTATAACGCGCGGTTTTTATCTGTGCATGCTCACTCGTGTGTTTTGCGGGCAGTCGCGGTTGCCTCCTTCTCTCCGCTCTGCGAAAATCCGACAGCTGTGCCATAATGCTGCGCAATGAAGAATAAAGCGAGTCATATCCTTCGGTTTGTGCGCGTATCCTGGAAGAATTGAAATACCAAGCTCACTAAATGCTGCGAAAGAACAAAGTTTCGTTGAGCGCTCGATCGCATTGAGGACACAAGTGGTCGCGGTGACTCACGCCGCGCTTGAGTCACCTGTATACGGATTCGCGGCAGCGTGCGCGCCCTTATCAGGTTCTCAAGTTCAACATATGCCTAGGCGTTGTCCTATATGCACGTGGTGTAGCATAAGAGAGCCAGCCGGACCTCGGCTCGAGAGCTTTGACGTGTAGAAGAGCCAGCGAGCTTTTGTGATGTTTTTCGAGGACTACGATCAACGCGTTAAAAGGCGCCGATCGCAACCGACCTTGGTGAAATGCACCTCACCTCCCCTCACTTTAGAGCCACTAAGAGTATATGTATACAGCAGGTCGCTTTCGCAGCCTGTTCCGGGAGGCGAAAGAATTGCGGGCAGTTTCTTGCGGTGAGCCGGAATAGGTGGAACTGGCTCTCAACGTACAATGCAATTCTTTGTTTAACGAACGACTGAAAAAAAAAAAATAATGAGAATCTAACCCTATTTGGTCTTTCTTACAAACAAAGCATCTAGCCCTATTTGGTCTTTCTTGTCTTGCTGTTTTCTGCTTTGAATATGAACCAACAAGATCAAGTTCGCACGCTTTTAAATAATAAAAGCATTGCGGTTCAGTGTAATTTCTACCAAAGTCCGGATTTCACTCATATGGCGCGGAAAAGAAAACAGTGAGAACAGTGGGAGGGCAGGAAGAATAGGGCTGGATTGAAAGTATATCCGTTGTCGATTCGTACGCCTGCACTTGACATCGTGAGTGCCTTGGAGCGAGGTCACCGTTTAGTCTCAGTCTAGATACCGCCTACTTTTCTTATCGGCGTTCTCACATGGCTATAACTTTCGATTGCTGCACTGCGCCATCCGTGGCTACCGTTTGAGTCGTGGACATGTCGATCCTACCGAGCGAACTCCTATTTAGTGGTGGCTGTTTTAGCCACTGGAACAAAAAAAAAGGAAAAAGAGTTTGGGTGCATTGCATGCGACCTGCCTGCGCCATCTCCTCAATGCGCTGAGGCCCCTTTAATTTTAACACTAAAGAAAAAAAAAAAATATATATATATATATATATATATATATATATATATATATATATATATATATATATATATATATATATATATATAACGCTGGCGATCAGGCGCTTGGGTTTCGGTGCAGAATTAAAAAAAAGAGAAATAATATTGACCTTAATTATCTACTTTATTATTTGACACACTGCAGCGAAATCGACAACAAATATAATATTGAGAAAAAAAAAACCCAAAACAAAACAAGAAATTCTTATTGTCTCCTCCTTTATCCTCTGCACGAGTGTGACGTCTTTCTTCTAGCAAGGTTGACAACCGGGCTAGTCGGTATCGGTTCCCTTCTAGATTGAAGCAGCGCCAACAACAAAGACGAAGTCAGGCGGACAGGACAAGCGCAAGCGCCGTTTTTTTTTTTCAAGCAGATCTGCGAACCCCCTGTCATGTTGGCAGCGTGCGTCATGAAGCTGTCACGCGCACCGCGCGGCTGGCATTTTTTGACAGACACATGCGCTTGCTTGCTGCGGAACTGCTGCTCTCAATTCAGCGCATATAATACGGCCGCGGAGCGTTGTTTTCGAGCCCTTACGTTTTCCCAAGGCCGAGCTTTGCAGAAGTGACGTAAATCTTTCGCTTCTGCGCAGCGCTCGCCTTTTTGCACCTGAGCTGCACCTGTCACGCGGCGCGTATAAAAGACGTATGCTGGACAGGCAGAGGGAGAATATGCCTGCCGTGGTGGAATCATAACAATTGTTGGAGTTTTTACGTCCCAAAACCACGATATGATTATGAGGGACGCAGTAGTGGAGATCCCACGACCTTTGGGTCAGCTGTCGAGTACCTTAACCACTATATACCACCGTGGCGGGTGCCTTGGTGTAGCGTCTTTGAGTGTCGCTCGCTATTACGAGCTCGAGGGCGCGGGTTCGATTCCCGGCCAAGGCGGCGTCGCATTTAAATAGGGGCGAAATAAAAGTACACTGTTATATGTATTCTTAGATTTGGCTGATAGTCAAAATTATTCTCGAATCGCTCACTACGGCGTGCCTAATAACCACGTTGTGGTTCTGAACGTGAAACCCCAGAACGTAATTTATGGCCCATGCGTTATATGTATATTCTTGTACCCGATGATTAATTGTATTATTCGTTGAACATAATATCGCAGTCAATCGCGAATGTAATGTCCGTTTTTGCTCACTGTACCCTTACGTCACTGCCGTGCAGTGTTTCGCTTACCCTAACGTGATTGCTCGTATTTATTTTCCTATGTTTTCGCACAGTTTCATTACAGAACTACTCTGTTATGATAGTAATGCGCCCATCTCATGCCTATACGTTCTAAGCTTAGTTTGTATCGGACTCTTCATACGACGAAATCATGTCTTTTGTAGCGCTTCTCAACCTCTCTACGTAGGTGTCCGAGAGTCTTTATATTTGTAATCGAATACGAAATAATGAAGAATAGTGATCTGCAGAAGAGATATGACCTCGATATTGATTTGGGCGCGCATTTCACAAGGTTGCTCTACCAACAGTATATATAAGTGATGTGTTCCGATAACGTGGATCAATCAATAAACAAATCCATTAGTAAAGTTTGTTGCACACGCGGCCGCCGCAGGAGAGCGAACGTGGGGGGGGGGGGGGGGGGGGGGGGAGGGAGGATAGTGTACGGTAGCCATGATGAATGAACGGCGTCTCTCGCGTACCGGCTACAGCAATAGGTAAAGGGAGCAGCGGGTGATCCATCCATGCGCCAAGGCTTCCTCGCGAATACGGCCGCAACTCACTTTCGCCACAAGGTCACGTGCAGGACTACTTAGGAAAAGTAGTAATAATAAATGTTTTATAGTGACCTCGGTTGGCAGCTGAGGCCTGCCGGCTTTTGCTGCTGCTTCCATGGTCGTTTGATCGGTGCGGGGGAAAAAAAAGAAGTGCGCTGCGCGGTGGGTGTACGCTTACATACCTTCTGCGGTGACGTGTTGTTTGCGCCAAATCTTGTCGTGGCTGCGGCCTGCATACGTGTAGAGCTAAGACGCGGTTGAATCATGCTCCTGTTGTGCAGTTATTTATCTCCGAACGGCCTTCGTGGTTATATTTGTTGTATATACGCTCGGAGTTAATATCCTGTATAACACGTAATGCATTCACGTAGTGCCGTATAAACTGAATGAACTTATATATATATATTTTTTTGCGGAGTCGGTATGTCAGCTCTTCGTCTTAGTTTGACGACCTGAAGATGTCGTGTTAAGGAAGCTAATATTGTAAACGAGCTTTATGTATTAGTGTAGGTTATGGCGCATGTAGGCGTACGTATGCTGATTAACCACTCTGCTTTTCACGAAAGAGCTACCTCCCTCTTTCTGTCCACTCATTTTATACAATTACCCGCGTGTCAATTGCCGATGCGTAGACTTACTTGTAAATGCGTAGCACTTCAGGGGCCAGGCTTGTCGTCCATCTACTGCCTGTCGAATGGCCACGCAGTGATCAGTCCAGGCCTAAAACAACGCTAACGATGCTCAAAACCAGTGCAAAACAAACTGGCAAGGTGTAAAATAATATAAACTACTGAAATAACCAAGAATTAATACAAATAAGTTACCTAAAATTGTGAAAAACGCTTCTGAAACATCCCTCTGATACACGTGCCAAGAGGGCGTCACCGCCTCGGCAAGCGCGCGATTGCTTAGGCGGTGGCAAGCGCGCGATCGCCTTGCTACGCACTTGCTCAGGTTTCACGGTAGTGGAGGTGCATCAAGCGCAGGATTTAGCGCGGGATTTAAGACTATACTTCAGGGCTTGTTTTCTCTTGGATTGCCGCACGGTATAACGTTTCAGTGAGATTAAATTTAAACGTGTAGTTTCGTTTCATACATATTTTAAGAGAAACCTCTTGTTTTTGGCATCGTTCAGCAACCGTTTTTCGTCATGCTGGTTTTGCGCAGTGACCGACTGCGAATTTATGCGGATCGTTCTAATGTACTTAAATATTGATTACACAAAACAAGGATTCGCTGTTGGCCTATAGAGGTCTCTCGCTTGCCAGTTATATTCCACCGGGCACTGAACGTTATTTCATGCTGTTAATTCTGTTGCTTATCAGTTTCGATGGCATCGGTATACCGGCGCAATCTGTCGTGCTCGAACACTTGGCAAACGTGTATTTTACCCCTCACCGCGCTTTTGGCTCACTCTAGAGCCTTCCCTCCCCTCCCCTTCCCCCCCCTCTCTCTCTCTCTCTCTCTCTCTCTCTCTCTCGTTTCAACGCCGGCTGTTTCCGGTATAAACACAAGTTCCGGCGTTGTTGGCCAATAGCAGATAAGCGAACGTTAAGCTCTTCGTGGCTTGGTTTATTGTTGCGTTTTGTCTTTTGTTTTGAATGAAATAAGGGCTCGTTGTGAACCTCGTAGGCCGATTTTAATTGGTGAGCCTGGATCACGGTGGTGAAGTGGGAGTGCTGAACTTTTGCTGAACTTCGTCTTGCGGCCAAGCGACTGCAGGCCACACGGAGCCGAAAAAACGAAGCTTAGGCGACTCTATGTACTACCCATCACTCCCATGCTGGCTGAAGCGCCATGCGTGGCAGCTCCCATAGACACTAGCGCCAGATTTCCCTCCAGTGTACTATTATGAAACTCTGCGCGCTCAGAGCCTTGAACGCTAGAGTGATCTCATAATGGTTAGATAGTTGTG
The DNA here is from genome assembly GCF_013339695.2 of Rhipicephalus sanguineus. NCBI lineage: Eukaryota > Metazoa > Arthropoda > Arachnida > Ixodida > Ixodidae > Rhipicephalus > Rhipicephalus sanguineus. The sequence goes on from NC_051177.1 coordinate 30,822,263, forward strand.
TTGAGTACTAACCAGCATCCCCCTGACATAAACGCGTAGCGTTGCCCCCCCCCCCCCTCTCTTTTAATATTTCAGTCCCCACTCTAGCTTTCAGAATCCTTCGTTACGCGACATTTAATCTAACAACCGTTTCCTTTCGTGTATAGTCGAATCCGGGTTTCGTTCTCTCGATATGCGCGTGGAATTCGCGGCCACGCGACGCGGATCGTGGGAAAAACCCAGCCGGGCTGTTGTTTCGTTGTTTTCGCGATGCAGTGCAAAAAAGAACTGAACGGGGCTGCAGGCTTTCGTGCCGCGTGGTCAATCGCTCGGAACGAAGGCGAGCTTCTCGTGCGCGTCCCATGCGGAAAGTCCCGTGAAGTGCGTGCGGACGCGGTGTCTGTAACTGTTTCTTTTTTATGTGTATGTCCGGGTCCGACGTTGAGTGAAAAGAGCTGACGACGAATTGGACCAGCACATATATAATATCTATACTGCTGGCCGGGCAGGTCTCCGTTCCTTGACGTCTCACGAGAATGGCTCGTCCTTCAAAGCGTTGCTCAGTTTGTCAGGGAGCCATGATTGATGGTGCATAGTGCGGGACCTTCTCTCGATTCGCACACTTTCTATGCGTTGCGGTGTTCTCGCTTATATCACGACGCCTCTTAAAGGGGAACTCCGGTGCATTTTCGACGATATTGAGATAAGGCCGTTTTCAAATATTATAAAAAGTCCTGTAACAGCAAGGGTGGCACATTTTGCTGAAAGACTCGTCAATAATTTTGAATAAGCAATAAACGAGGAGTCGAAACCGGAACAGGGAGCTGAGCTGCTCCGTGCTGGGTATGCGATGACGTCACGAAGGACGCTACACGCCGCCACGGCTGGCCAGGGTGTAAACATAGCACACGTGCTTCCTCTATCGCGCGAAAAGCAAGCTGGCGATATCATCGACGCGGAATCAAGCTGTGCCAGCCCGTCTCAACTTACCATTAAAGAGTTCAGCGATGATTGCAATTGCTTATATGAGCGCGGAAGCATCGCCTTTTTATTTCAACCTGCCGGCGCGTGAAGTATAGCTGACGTGCCCCGCATCGATCTCCTCGTTGCTCAGTATTGTGCGTGCTTACTGTAAAACCCGATGTAAACTCCGACCAAGACGCTAGCAGCTAACAAAACCGAACAACTTTACTCGCGTCGTCGCCGCCTCGTAGAAGAAAGCGCGCGCTGCAACCGTCTGCTGGGCGAGGCGGGGTTCGAAGAGAGTAGGCACGTTACGTCACACACACAGGGTGGCCCGCGTTAACAGGCGTGATTCTGGAATTGGCTACCAATATTAAAATTCGTTTTCTAAAAAAACTGATCGACTTACGGTTGTATAATTTGGCACATATATCATCAGGGTACCGAATAAAACATATGTTTAAAGTTTAATTCAAATCGGTGAATATCGAAAAATCCCCGGAGTTCCCCTTAAGGGGCACTTGGACCATGTTTCGAGGGGCCTGTCACAAGTGTAATCTTCATGTTTCGTTAGCCCATGTCGTTATAGGAAGAAAACTATATTAGTTGTCTGTATCACTAGCGATATCGTTGCCGATTTGACGACGCCTGAGGCGATATGTCGTCGTTGTCTTGATAGCGCCTATCAGCAGTTTTGCTGTCTTCCCCGAGGACCACTTTTCGCAAGGACCCGCCGCTCTCCATTGGTTATGGTGCTCGACCGCTGACCCGAAGGTCGCGAGATCGAATCCCGGCCATGTCGACACCATTTCGATGGAGGCGAAGTGCTAGAGGCCCGTGCACTTAAATTTACATGCACTTAAAGAACCCCAGGTCGTAGAAACTTTCGGAACCCTCCACTATACGGCGTCCCTCATAATCATATTATGGTTTTGGGACCTAAAACCCCAACAATTATCTTTTCGCAAGGCGCGCACTTTTGGAAACGTTTCGTAGTTCCCTTGGCGATATATTTCGTGCATGCAGAATTTATTTCCAGGCATGTCAAATTTTATTTGCTTTTTTGATCTTTTTTTGTGACACTTCTTTCATTTACTTACAGTGCCAGTGAAACGACAGTGTACATCACCGTATACGTCCTGTTCGAGTAACGCGTACTAATATTGGGCGATATTGGGTTAAGGTCATGCCTGGCAAAAGACTTGGCCTTGCCCCTCGGGGCAGACAGGTCTGCCCTCATAATAGCGCAGATTTGCGTGTCTGCTTGGCGCATATACAGCTTACTTCACGATGCGAGCTTCGCGAAAATAGGTGCTTGCAGCTCTTTGTTATTTCCGTCTCAGACGCCATTGTGCGATAAGAGAGAGCGAGAAGAAGATACAGCTTTCATTGTTAGGCTGCAGGCACGCGCTTTACTTGCGTACGGTGGCCTCCGGCCTGCGCAGATCGTTTTCGTCGAGCGTGCCTTGTACAGTGGTTTGCTTGCATATAACCTTGACCGCTCAGTCCGCAGCTAGCTAGAAGCCGAGGATGCGCCTTATTACGGACACTGCACCGTACGAGTACATTGCAAACTCTGTCCTTATAAATCCGTGCACTGTTGTAAACGCTATGCGTGCTTCGCTGCAAAAGAAGGGGCCGAAAGCTGCATGCGTGCACGATAAGGCGTGTTTGTGATTGCATGCGGAGCACGTTTCGTAACTTGATGGCTTCCTTTTCCAGACAAGCCGCAGTATTTGGTATACATGACATGTATGCACAGCAGAAGCTGATGTGCAGTGCACAGCCTAGAACTGCCAGGTGTGTAACGACTTGGGAAAGAGCATGACCTTCGGTTGGTAACAATCGTATACCTTCAGCGATGATGATGCGCCAAACGAATATCAGTTATTCTGGTCACATGTCATCTTCTTTCATCTGTAGATAGTTTCTTCTGCACTCTAATCTATCATGTATTAAAATCTGTTGAGCATTTCGCGGAGCGTCGAGCTATAGCTGTGACAGCTCTTTGAAATCGACCTCAGATCAGCTTGCACTGCACCGAATCTCCGCATCCCGTCCACTCACGGGTTCCCATAACGCCTTATGGTTTTATTGGAGTAGTCGATATGTCCGCGAATTAGGGGTTTTTTTTTGCTTGTTTTTTTTTTTTATCCGACACCTTCCATCTGCCCTCCGCAGCCCTTCCTCGTGCTTTTTCTCAAGGTGAAAGCAGCGTATGCGTGCGTCCGCAATCGGCAGCATCAAAGGGTTGCTCCTCTCAACGTTCATCCCTCTATTCGCGCCGAAACCAGCGATTTGGTACTGTCCGCCCGCGTCCTTGATCTCTTCCCGTGCGCAGCGCGATGCTCACGTGACCACAACGGCGGCGGCGTCTTTTCTGCCGAACGACCATCTTGCTTCAAGGTTACCACGTGACCACGTACGACAGCGTCGGGGCTTCACTGTTGGCCGTGCGACTTTGTAACCATCTTTGCTTCAAGGTTACCCGGGGCCCCTCCTCGTCTTCACGCTGCATGCCCTGCCCCGACGGGTGGACGCGCCGCCGTCTCAAGGCCGGCCCGTACTGGAATCGCGAGCGTGGACATACGTGGCGACGGTGGACGACGACTCCGCGGGAAGAAGCCATTTGCCTGGCTTTCTCTCCGTGGTGTTATGACCTCGTCCCCTGTGTGTCCCTGAGTGCGCGACGTGCGTGAGCTAATGATAAGTGCGCTGCTGTCCAGCGAACGAACGACGATAGTGCGAGGTCTATAAAAATGGCCTTTTTTGTTGCGTCTGCGTGGTGAGATTTCTGCAACTTTCTGACCATTTAGGGCCTGGCAGAACTGGCGTAGCCAGGTGTAGGAGGGGTGGTTGTAACGCCCCCCTCCCCCCCGCGCCCCTCACCCAAAATTTTCAAATTTCGCTTGAGTATATACACGTGCGCATACAAACGCATGCACGAACATACGTAAAGTATGGTTGATTCCCTAACCCCTGGAAAAGAATTTCTCGCTACGCCCCTGCCTGGCAGCGTCACAGTGTTGAAGTCGTCACAAGATATCGACGCCGTCGTCAGCCAGCTGCTTCTGCGCAGTGAAAACTTCACGAGGCGGGCGTATATGTATTAAGAATTAGTCATAATTCGCTAGATACGCGTGCACCGATCGGTATGCCCCCGTGCTGGAGTGGCATATTGAAGTGTTTTTCGGCCGTCTGGTGCATGCCTAGAAGCGTTGGGTGCCATTTTGTTTGTTTATTTACGCGAACGCCATTCCCAAAGCTGTCTAAGAAAGAAGGAGAAAAGCAAAGGAACAACAAGGCGGTCACCAGAGGACGTCTCCAGTTGCATACCTAATTCCGGGGAAGTAAAATAGCGTCATGAAAGGTGAGAGAAAAGGAACGAATGAACAAATTGATGAACAACTGTGTGTGTGTGTGTGTGTGGACTCTGTGAAGGCCCTGAAGAGTGTCGAAAACGGTGTCGACATCCCACTGAGACATACGGCGTTCATCGCGCAGTCGCTGCCTTTTGCACAGACGTCTAAGAATCTCAGCTCGAAGACATGTCCGCATAGAGGCAACCGTAAAGAGAAGAATGATTGGTACACAGCAAAAAGGCAGCGCCTCATGGAAGCGCATGTTTTGAAACTGAAGATATGTGCAGTACATATAGACGCAGTTACATCTGTATGCCTTGCGTTGGCTTACCCATATGTCATTTCCGCCTTGTTGCATCTGTCATCGAGCCGTGCTGGATTCGAACCTTAGTTGCTTTACTGACAATCATTTCACTGGCGCCAGGCATTTCAATCTCTGGCTGCATGTTTATGCTTGCGTTTTCTCGGCTTACGCGCTTTTATGAGTGGTAACGCATTAGAAGTTCCTGTTGTTTGATGACACCGTATTCAGAGATTAAATGTGGGTTTTGTCAAGGCACAACAGGAAAAAGGAACAGTTGACCAGGTGTAGGGAGAACAGTTCTCCATTCTGACTTCCTCCCTTTTTTTTCTTTTCTTTTTGTTTGATGCCGCATTTTATATCCGTCAAACGTGTTACTATTCTACGGTTTTTCTTCGCAATGTTGCGGTTCGCAGGACCGCTTATGCATTCGCCTTAGACGTCTCGAAGGCGAAATCATTCATCCGACGCGCAACTCGCGTGGTCACGTGGTATTTTTCGGCTCACTTTCTCTCATACCGGCTTTTCGGTCAAGGAAGGACACTTTCGCATGAGACATGTAAGGCTTTCGCCTTAATAACGAAACGTAAAAATAAAACTTGGTGGATATCTAGACGGTTAAAAAAAATGGTTCACGCTGTAGATTCCTGCAAGCAATCACAAAGAATTTTCGAATACAGGCCACTTATAAAACTATAAGACATCTTCGTGACGTCTTGTTTCTGTGGTCTGTTTTTTATTAACGACTGTAAGTCGTTCGGCATTCACAAGGTGAGACCAGTCTGCGCTCACGCGGCGGCTACGACTGCATGCAGACATCTTGAGCCGTTATGCACCTGCAGCTGCGCGATGTTTGCAACCACTACGACGCTTCTGTGTTATACGTGGGTAGCGGAAAGTCGCGCCTATGCCAGTCTTCTCTGCCCTCCGTGCAGAGAAAAGACGCGAACCCGTTACAAGTCGTGGTCGTGACCGGCACTGACGCTTCTCACCGCGTCGACCCGCAAGACTTCATCTCGATCGCGTTGTCCGAAGGACGTCTGTATATAATTAAGCGAGAGCGAAAAGCGTCGTAGCACATTCTGCATTCGGTGTCGGGCGTGATAGAGCGTTATAATTGCGTACATTGACGTGGATGGAAGTTTGGTGAAGCGAACTTTCGGAGCGAGCTTGTATCGTCTAGACGACTATACCACGCTGCCTGGTATTGACGAAGGACACACACATTCGCAGGTCGATGCGCGTCCACTCGGTGCAGACAGCGATGGATTCGTAACGAGTGCAGCTCTTTTGCAGCCTTATTATAGTGACAATCACGCGCTCTGGCAGAGGGGAGGGAGGGAGAGAGAGGGGGGGGAGCATGCCTATCCCTCCCACTTAACACTCTTGGAGAAAGGGTAATTCGGTCCTTTAACTTTTATTTTTATTATTACTATTATTTATTTTTTGCAAGCAGCACATGTAAGCTCGTATAAGGGCGGTGAAAAAGGTTGATGCTGTATAAATGTATTAGATAGCTATGAAAAAGCGCGTGAGTCTAGTTTTTGTGTATAGCATTGCAACTGCACCAAAATGTCGAAGTTGAAATCCATAAAAGAAGCATACACGAGACATACGCTGGCGCTTGTTCTGCGTGTATGCCGTCCTTTGCCTCGTCTAAGGTGCACGCATGTAGAGGTGGAAACTGCAGGCTTGTCGGCCGAAATTGCGCAAACTGCACGCACAATTCAGAGGAATAGTATAACGGGCGGCGCTATAGTCGGTTCATTCTCTTATGCCTTGCGTAGTCGCGCTGTTTCTTTATAAGATGTACATCCTAGTAAGTTTGTTTGAACTAGCCCAACAACACATTCTACTGAGACACTCCAACGACGATATATACTGCGCAGTATATATACATATACTGCGTTTTTGTGATCGCTTTGTGACCGAACGCAACGTTGTAGGCAGTGTGCTGAACAAACTAGAGGACAGACCGTTTTCAGAAGAGATCCTCGGATTGTGGTCCATGCGCCGCACACCGGCAAAGCGACGCGGTCATTGATAAGCGATCGCTTGTAGGCGGGTTATGGGATTTTTGCACATGTACCCTGATAGTATTTTCTTCCCTCTTCTTTCTTTTAATCCCTTCATCCCTTTCCCCCATTGTAGGGTAGCAAACCGGACGCTCGTCTGGTTGACCTCATTTCTATCCTCCTCCTTGGGACAATTAGGTGGGCACAGGGACAGTTCGGTGGTGTTGTGGTGTTGTCTCGCGGCCACGCTCTTCATCTCTCAGTGCGTGCGGCGCTTCACGAAGGCGAAGACAAAGGGAGGAAATGAACGGGCACGTCCGAAACTCGCTTGTCGCTTAGTATAGTAAAAGGATGTCGACGAGACGGTGCGCCGAAGTGGCTGTCGGTGTATAGGCGCTGTACAGGCTTCGCCCGAGCGCTAGCTGCACGCAACCTTCGAGGCGCGCTGCCCGCATCGCCGGCCAAGCGTGTACAACCTCGTTGTCCACGAGTGTGTGCACGGCGCGTAGTATCCCGCTCTTCATCCTCCACGCTCCTGACTGGCTCGCTGGTATTCGTACAACTCATTCGAGCACGGCTCGATTCCTACATGACAACGGCCTTTCTCTCTTTTTTTTTTTTTCTCGTCGGTATTCAGAGCCCGAGGTCGTTCTGTATTGCCTTTACTTCCGATAGAGCCAGGTATGCCCGCCCCGCGGTGGCGGCCACTTGATTACGCCGTTCCACTCGACTGAGCACGAGGTCGCGGGTTCGATTCCTATGTCACTACCGCCACGTTCCAGTATACCGACGCAGTTCAGAAAGAAAAAGGGACAACAAATCTAAAACGCCCCCCCCCCCTCCTTTTCTTTTTAATGTCTAGACGCTCGTTAGAACACGGGGTGGCGAAAATTAATTCTCACAGTCTATACTGTGAAGCGGCTAATCATTGAATAGGCATAGCGATGTGGGCGCGTTGGTTTACGTTCATGGCGCCAAGCAAACAAGTGCGGAAATACTATCGCGCTCAGTATAAGCTACACCACGTGAGCGCGTGGCCGAGCGCTCTGCAAGCTTGTACAGTGGCGCCGATCGTGGCATATTTTCGTGTTATCGGGAGAGGGTTTGGCAGATCCTGCGAATGCACATCACCCCCACATGCTTGCTTTCACCCTCGCCCTTCTTTATTTGGAAGAACCTTTTGCCTTTCATTTTGCTCGCTGGTTCTGTCTTTAGTGAAGAAGAAAAATTCGAGCACAATACAGCGGCTACACCGCCCACCAGACATGTCGTGCGAAACTTATCAAAGAATGAGCGTTAACTTCGTGCAAGAATGGATATGCAAGTGCTGTTTTAATTGAATTGGGTACTTTCCGATTGCGTCATGCTTCTAGAGAAAAGGCAGAGCCGGCGACGACGCGGGCCGTGCAATATTAAAAAAAAAAATTTTACCAGAGCTGTGCTGCCAATTCCCAACGCGTTGCCGTTGATACCGTTTCGGCGATCGCTAGCAGCATTTCTTCTATGGGCGCGGCAGCTGTTACTTTGTTGTTGACAACAACTACGCTGACAATACGTTTTAATAACACTAGTGCTGAACATAAACCACTCTCCAGTCAGTTCGCCAAGGAAAGGGGGACGCAGGAAGTGCTTTTCATGGATACGTCAACGTGAGACCGTGTGCAGTGTTCTCGAATAATAAACTTACCTGCCTTTCCAAAATAATTGTGTGGTCATCAAAAGAGAGCGTAACACTGCCTGAATAAAAAAAGGTAACTGATATTTAAGTGAAGACAAAAGCTGCGCTGCTTTTTGTTTTTTATTTTTGCGTAATATCCATTAAGTGTAGCTTGAAATGGCGAAGAAAAGTCAATTTCTCGTAGTCAAAGAAATTAGCAGGAGGAAAATACGAGTATTGTAATATTTTTTCACTGGAATACAAAGCAAATAACATAGTGAACAAGCCACAGTCAAAATAGTTATATGAATAACAATGCGAATAATGCATACTGACTTCATTCAGAACGCATAAAAAAAGGCAGAATTGTGCACAAAAATAAACCAAAATGAAAAACACTAAGATGCATAACATCAGAAGCAACTACAAGGGAATTTCTGCTATTCCGGCCGGTCACTTCGGCGATGGTGCCTGGCTGCGGACCCAATGCTGACCGACTGCTGCTGAACCGATGGCGCGTCAGCGCTGATAATAGGCAGTTTTAGAATAGCGTACGCAAAGCTTAGCGTTGGCATTTCGCGCTACTGCGCATGCGTCGTATACGCTAACCGCTTGCGGGCTCCCGTTAAGTGACGGAAATAGCCGGCCGCTAACGCTAACTTAGCGTATGCTATTCTAAAACTGCCTAATATTAAGCTGCAAGAACTCGAGTGACGGGACAGGAAAGTAGATGAAGCGGTCGCCATGCCTTAGTAGTGGGTCATGGGCCCTTGCACGGCAATCACATCCTGCATTGTGGACTGTAGTGACGCGTACAGATTGTCAACGAAACTGCGTTCATTTTGGAGGCGCATCCATTCCATAGCTCATCGGCGGATGAACTGTGTAATCCTCTTTTGCACAGACTGACCTTCATTCTGCCGCATACGGCCTCAATGATGTTGAGGTCTGCCCCTTTGGGTACCCACCTGAGGCACCGCACCCCTCGCATGTTGAGGAGCTCTTCAACAACCTTTGCAGTGTGGACAGGTGACAGGTCTTGCTGGAACAGCAAGTCCCCGTCAGGAAAAGGCCCGTCCAACGCGTAAGGTATCATGACGTAATCGAGGATGTCGCAATACCTTGCCGATGTCAGCGGTCCCTCAATGCGGTGCAAAACGCCAAGCCTATCACGGGACACAGCGCTCCAAACATTAACAGCCGTGCGTCCGCTCGATGCTACTTCTTGCACGTAGAGGGGGTCGCAGCGGGAATTGACAGGGCGCCACACACGTTGCTTTTGGTCCCAGCGCGTTGTGAACGTAGATTCGTCAGAAAAAAGTACTGTTTTCCAGTCGGCCGTGGTCCAGGAGACGTGTTCTGTTGCGAAGTTAAAGGGGTCATGAAACACCCCTTGGGCTTGTTGAAAAAACACATCCTGCGGAAAGCTGACATGGCTATGAACTGCTCTGCCAAATACTACAGTCGTGCGCGCCGCGTAAAGGCCACAAGCGGAGCGCGAAGTTGCCGTTTCCCCAGGCGCCCTCTTTTCAAACAGAGGCCGGTTCTCACTCTCGTCGGTGGGCGGGGCGTCTGGCAGTTTACGTCACAAGAGGCATAGCATGCTTATTGGCCGATAGCCGACGTAAATCGAGAGCGGCGTTCGGATAAGATGCGCTTCTTGCCGCGGGGTGCCGCCACTTGCCGGCGCCGCACTCCTCAGTACACGGTAGCCGCACTCGCGCGAGCGAATCACAGCGGGAGAGCGATCGCGTTTCATGACGCGCGCTGACGTAACTTCTTTCCCCCATGCCATCCCTCCCTGTCTAGCTTCCAGTGCGCTCGTCGGCACAAGAAAAGCGAGAAAGCGCTCGGAGCGTGCGCCAAACCCCCGTAACTCCGCTGATTCTTGACGGATTCGAGAAATTTTTGCGGCAATCGATTCGGGAGGCAGTAAACTCCGATACTGAGGTCATTACATCATTACTTGGAAAAGTGGTTCATGACCCCTTTAAGACGCGCCGTCTTGTTTGACAAGGAGAGGCACGGCTTCTGGGCCGCAACGTGGCTCTTGAGTTTGCCTTCCGCTAGCCGTCGTTTTATTGTCGACGCGCTTGCAGACACTCCAGCGGCCGCACCGATCTCTCTGGCAGTACTGAAGGGGCTTGCCTTCGCGGCGTCGAGGATGTCGGCGTCCTGAGCAGCAGTCGTTGCACGAGGGTGCCGGCTATGTGGAGCATCGCTGATGTGGCCTTCTTTCCTATAAGCTTGGATGATGCGATTTACGGTCTTATTAGACCTCCCCGTCATCCCTGCTATTTGGCGTTGTGTATACTGCTTCTGGGACAGCTCAACTATCCGCAGGCGCTCACTGTTAGGCACTCGGGACATTTTCTAATGTGAAGAACATTCAGTGTCTCACAGTGCACGCTACACACAGCCACTCTCACGTAATACGGTAAGCGGCGCATCAGCCTAGAATTCCTAATTGAATAAAAGGAAGCAAACAAAAAGAGCAAGGCTAGATATCACGTGTTTTTTGAAGCTCGACTTGCCGAGCACAAAATTTTGTCTTCAGGACACGGTGGCAGTTATCATTTTCGAAGCTCATATCACCAAAGGGTCAAACGAGGGCGCGCGTGAAAGCAAATGGGGGCGATGTGCATTCGCAGGAACAGCCAGACCCTCTCCCGATAACTTGAAAATATGCCATGATCGGCGCCACTGTACAAGCTTGCAGCGCGCACGGCCACGCGCTCGCTTAATCATTGCGCATCGTTTGTGCTTCCCAACACTCCAAGAGCTAAGCATCGTCTCACGAAAAAAAAAAAAAAAAAACCTGTGTTGGCCGTATATATCATGAACGCACTGCAGTTTCCGTTTTACAAGCACACACCTAAGAAAGCCTTGTGCGTGCTTAAGCCTGTGTTTTCTACATGGAACTGTTCTGTTTATTTACTGGTAAACCTCGGCGCGAAGGCTGTCTCGCGGCACTTTTATTATTCTTTTTTTTTCCCTCATAGTGGGGTGAACGGCGAATAAGCTCAAGTGCTTCCGCGGCTTACAGTGCATGTTATTACGCCACCTGCTGTTGACGTTCGCGCTCTGTACTGCGGCCAATGGCCTGTATTGCACGTCAGCATCGCGACTTCGGGTCGGGTGGACCGTGAGGCATTTAATCTGTCTCTCCATCGCTCTCTTGAAACCAGGTGTTGTGTGCCGTTCGTAACGCAGTCCCTGACTCACCATACGTTGTTTGGAATAAGAGGGCTAAGCTTCCATTCACGCCGAAAGCCTCGATTGCTGGCAATATCGCAATCTCTCCGCGACAGCACGCTTCGCTTTTTGTGTGCGTGCGTGCGTGTAGATTGCTCGCCTTATCTTGACCCGACACGTATGTTGGCACCTCTCGTTCTGACGCTGCAACACCTCGCTGTCTCTCGAAATAACTTCCTCCGCTGGTTTCATTGTCATTATGGCGCTGGTGTCTTTATTTCGCGCAGTTTGCGTCCTTGCTCGATTTTTTTCCCTTTCTTTTCATACAGGTCGTTTCGGAAAGCGCGCGCGAATAATTCTTTGAGTATGTGAAACACTGGATTGGTGAGCGATTTTCTAGAGATTTCTCGGATCCAGTCAATTCGTTAGGAGCAACGTATGCGTCAGCCTCTCGTAGAACCTGCGCATCAACGGCAGTCCGAAAATCCATCCGCTGTTATAGTTTAAATTTTCGTCGTGAACAAGTTAAGGCTTTCTGTCCACGGCATCTCTAAAAGCAAGTCGCATTAAAAAAATAAACTTCTTATCTTGAATGTAATAAGGCTATAAGATGTTTCACCAAATTCTAGTTTTCTTGTTTTGGTTTGGTGTGTGTGTGTGTGTGTGTGTGTGTGTGTGTGTGTGTGTGTGTGTGTGTGTGTGTGTGTGTGTGTGTGTGTGTGTGTGTGTGTGTGTGTGTGTGTGTGTGTGTGTGTGTGTGTGTGTGTGTTGCTTCGACTGTGCTATTTGTAATACATTAATGCTCACAGGTCGACACGTGGCTTTGTCCCGCCATCGCGTCCTGGCGGTGTTGAGCTGCTCAGCACTAGAGCGCACGGGTTCGACACCGAGCCACGGCGACCGCATTTCGATGGAGGCGATATGCAAAATCACACGCGTTCCTGTTTACATAGGTGCACGTTAAAGAACCCCGGGTGGTCAAAGTTGATCGGTAATCCGCCACTACGGCATGCCTCATAATCGTATACTGGTTTCGACGCATAATATTCCGGAATATTAATTAAAAAGTGTAATCGCCTTCAGCCAGTACCAGGTCGTACTCGTACTATAAGCGCACTTGCAAGACGAGAGAACACAAAGACGCGACGTTGCGTCCTTGTAGTGGTCTGTTAATGACTTTAGATTTGCGAGTCCGCTTAGCACCAGTATGACTGAACAGTTCCAACTGCATGCCTCAAATTACCACTCTTTTCGGTACTTGTAAGCGATTGCCAACTGCACGTTATAAGTAGAAAAAGGACAACACGTAAGAAGACACGCAAATGAAATCGAGCGCAAACTACCAATAGATTTATTTCACGTGGGGCGTTGCAGTATATAGCATCACAAGAACAACAAATGCGCAGGTGCGATCAATAAAAAAAAAGAAAAAAAGAAAAAAACGAAACCCAATCTAATGCATCTGATTAGTAAAAAAAAAATCACAGCATATCCACGGAGTGAATGATGATGAGTGGGCGAAGCTGCGGAGGTTCATCGGTAAACCGTGAATCTTCCGTGAATTCTGCCCAGTACATCATCACCGACGTGAGATCGGGCGCGTTTGTACTAAAGGTTCGATGAGTTATGACGACTTGCAGCTCACTTTAATTTTACATGTACGCTGTGAATTTTCATTGTTTAGAAAACCATTGCTTTAGAAAACATCTGGCGTCTTTCGTTAAGCAGCTGGCGTCTTTTCGTTTTGCTTTAGAAACATCTGGCGTTCTTTCGTTTTGCTTTTACAAAACATCTGGCGTCTTTCGTTGGTTTATTTCATCAATAAACGGCGTTTTGAACAAAATTTTTATTGTTTAATCACGCACAGGAGAAATCTCACCAGGCACTACCTTGGAGGTAAACAATGGCTGCTAATGGGAATGAGAGACAGAAGAAGTCGGCTTTTAGCTAACACTTACACTTCTACTTCTACTAACGTTTCCTACTGGAACATGCCAATGGCTGCTAATGGGGAATGAGAGACAGAAGAATTCGGCTTTTAGTTAACGCGCACGCTGCGAATTTTTCATTGTTCAACAACGCACAGGAAAAATCTCCCACCGGCACCACCTTGGAGGTCAAGATCTGGTACTAGCGTTACGACTGGTTACGCACTACTACGAGGGACGAACGGGTGCCGCCTTAAGGAGCTTCGCCCCTAAAAAGACGTTTCGACACTGTAGAGCGACATAGATGCGTCGTTTACACAGGCGCTATATACCTCTTCTTTTGATAAAATGTCCTTCCAAAATCTCTCGTGCACATGCGTTCTTGCTCCTTCCAATGTCTTAGTCACATGAAATTGTACCTCACAGTTGCAGGCCTCCGCTGTCAAAGTCTATCGGCGCAGTGTACGCAGCTATGGGACACGTCAGCGACGCAGACTCACTTTGTTTTCCATGAAATTGCCGCGCTCTATGTTTCATTCGCTGTTACTCATCTATACCAGTACAGTGTACATGGCGTGTTCGCTCAGTTAGTATTCAGGACGACCGCTGTCGGTAGGAGGAAGTTCTTGTTTCGGCGTTCAGTATACACGGCTTGGGTGGAGGCTCAGAAATGCGATCCCGTTCGGCTGCGACGACGAACGAGGAAGAAAGTGATGTCGGCTCCCGGAGGAAGAAAGCCGATTGACCGTGACATGATCACCTTGCGGTCCATCGCTTTATGTTAGGCCTCGCAGAACCTTTGGCAGAACTTAGTATCGAGATATTCCTTTAACAAAATCGTGCAAAATGATTACGACGCAACACAAGGCGAAGAATTCAGGACAGGAAAGAGCGTCGTTGTGTTGCCTCTCAACCATTTCGCACAATAATCAAGCAACTAGCCTAAAAACATCTTTTGATAAGACTCCTTTAAACGCTGTTCGTGCTCCACATTATCAGCTTTTTTTTTTCTATATATATAAACGATATGTAAGTAGTATGATGTGTCTGCTCAAAGTGTATGCATGAATGAAGGCTTTAAATGAGTATGACATTAGCAATCCAGCAGCAGTCGCGACGAATAGCAGCTATATAGACCAGCTTTCTTAACTCCTGTGTGTGTGAGCAACAGAATTAAAGCCGTATTCGGCAATGTCCGTGCGTAGTGTCAGCGTTGGCGTGTTGGTGCACGACAAGACAGAATAAGTCGTCGTCGCATGTCCACTTTTCAGCTCTGGGTGGAGCTATTTGAGGGAGAACGTGAAGAGTGTTATACTAAAAGCGTGTAATATCGTCCCGTGCATGAGCATGAGTGACACTTTGTTCTCGCGAGAATATCAGGTAATTAGGAGGCGTGCAGGTGTTTCGGCTGTTCCTCGAGTTCCTGCGCTACGCGTACAGGGAGGTCAAAAGTTCCCAGGCTACGCTTCCAAAGGATTACATCAATTTACATGCAATAGCGGTCTGGGAACTCTTGAACACCCCTGTACTTATCTGCAGAGTGTGAATGTAGGGCGGAAGTGTGTTGCACGGTTGGCTAGAAAGATGTAATGAGGTGGACATCGCACAGCCTATTTCACCCCGTCGGTCATCCCTGTATGAGGACTTGTGACACATTTCAAGGCTCTATCGCATTCTGATAAGCGGTACTTTGACTCGGTCGATTGCCTACAGTATTTGCAAGTCCGCCTGTCCTTAGCTAACAAAGTTGAACGGGTTTTCTTCATTTTTAACTGATAGCAGCTGCTGCGAAGCGAGGTACTGAAGTAATAATAAGATCAGGATTAGCAGACGATATACCGGTTTAGAGTTCATTGGATCGTTTTCACCTATGTCGTACAGTGACTATTTATCGTAGGCCAGGCCAAATATGTCAGTAGGTATGTGTTACAAATGACTAGTGGCTGACCATAAGTAATAAGTGTTTGGGTTTTACATCCCGAAACGACGATATGATTATGAGAGACGCCGTAGTGGAGGGCTCCGGAAATTTTGACCACCTGGGGCTCTTTAACGTGTTCCTAAATCTAAGCATACGGGCCTCTAGCAATGGGGCCGCCGAAATGGGGCCGCCGCGGCCGGGATTCGATCCCGCGACCTTCAGGCCAGCAGTCATGCACCATAATCATGCACTATGACCACCGCTGCGGGTTGTGGCTATAACCAACGCACGCAGTGCTTTGTGCGAGTATATACCGAGTGCAATCCGTGCTCGTCGCTTATGCCTGTAGTTTTGTGTGATGCTATAAACACTGCGGCTCCGTCTCTGCAGAGGAACCGGAGTCATGATGCGCACAATCCGCGTGTCGTAATAAGGAAGCTTCCTGGTCGTAAATAGATGCCCCGAACACGCGCAACACGAGAGAGGGAGAGGTGAGTGTCTGGCTGGTCCGCCGCATAGTATATAGTGGCGCTCGCGTCTTCACTTCCGCGTGAAATCGCGCACGCGAGAGTGAATGGGCTCGCGCCGGTTGAGGATTCCGCCGCTTCCACGTGTATTCGTACAGTGCATATACCGTATCAGCCCCCGCAATAGCGTCTTCGCTCTGTAAGTCAGGCGTAAAGGGTTCGCTCGCCTGAGCACTGACGTCACGTGGTGCGGGCCGACGACATGGCGAAATGCACGAGCAGAGGTCACTGCGTCCTCGGGCTTCCGTACGGCGGGTTGACACGCTTTCTTCAAACGGCGGTTCGAAGCGCTGACGTGCCTTTGAGATGTTGTTGGAGGCGTTGCGTATGGCGCAAGTAAAATCTGGAAACGTAATACTTATTTCACGCCTTCCTCTCAACATATGTTGCACGTTCGATTGCGGATTATTATTGGTTCGTCAGTGAACTAACACGAAGCACGAAAGAGAGGGTTCGTACATGTGTGCTGCTTCTCTCGTCACTAAGCACTGCAGTACGTACGTATATGTTTTAGTTATAAGTTGGAACAGCGCGAAAGGATGACTTGGACACAGCGCCGTGTTTCGTCCGTATTTTTCTTTTTCACAAACACACACACACACACACACACACACACACACACACACACACACACACACACACACACACACACACACACACACACACACACACACACACACACACACACACACACACACACACACACGGCTGCTACATATTATGTGAGGTATAGTTGTTAGATAATGTCTTCTGCCATAGAAACCCAACAGTCCTTTTACCATAACGTTTCTTCATGCACAGAGAATAAGAAGAGAGAAATGGACAGTCCGAACGAAGACAGAACGAAACGATACGTGCGTATGTACGCTCGCCCTTGTTCTGCTTGGAACAATGTCTGTGTGTACAATCTCAACCAGGACCAGATAGCGTTTCTTCTGCTCGTACACGCGAGTGCGGCTATTGCGCGAGTCTCTGCGGTACACTATCGTATAGTTTGTCCGGTTCGTGCCCGCGCTCGTGCGCGCTTGCTCGCAGCCTCATCCCTCCGTCGCTGTATACAGTTATACGGCTGCTGGGCCTCCGATGCGGCGCGTGCCTCCACTTCCGGCTGGCGACAGAGAGACAGCGCAGAGCCGCCCCTAGTGCAGCTGTTTGTGGGCCGCGCCGTGGAGGAGAGCGCTTCGAGTGAGAGTGCGTCCACTTGCGCTTTTCGCCGTGCTCGCGCACGTAAAGTGTACAGGCTTGTTGTGTACGTGAGCAAACAACAGGGCGTCGTGCTCCTGCCCGTTTATTTCAGGTCACGTCCTCCGCGGTGGTTCCGGCGGTCCCCAAAATCTCAGGCAGAACGCCGGTTTTTTAGCACTTTGCGGCCTTACTCGAAGTTTCTCTGGCAGATGAGGGACCCATTATCTTCACTTGCGATGCGCCCTGTAGCGTTTGTCGGCTGATTCAACTTGAATCCTGCGTGGTCGGCAAACTTTGAGCAGGATTAACACGGAGCAGCTTGGTGACATACAGATTCTGAAATTCTTCCTCCTCTCTGTCCTTCATCCCTCCCTTCCTCTCTCCGCCACTTTTCACGAAAAGGCAAGATTGTGGGACCTAGGCTCGTCGTGAACGGTACTTTCTTTTTCTTGTAAAACCTATGGCTTCAGCTTGTCTCATCCTGTGAATGTGATCTACAACCGAGACCGACTAACGCAGTCCACCTTCACTCTAAAGCTCATTAGGTTTCGACGGTTTCTAACGGTTCGGGCAGTTATGGGTATGTCGCGTCGACGGAGTCCGTTGGTTCGGCGCACACCTGTTTTCCAGCTGACTACGGGGAACAGACGTGCGTCATCAGGCGTGGCACTGCTCTGTCAAAACAAACCAGTTGAATCCTGTTGCGGCTCAGCTGTGCGAAAAACCTTTTCTCGGAATCAGCGTAGACAGCTGGGCTAGTTACGATACCCTCTCTTCTCGTCCGTGTCCTAGCTGTTCGCCATTATCATGTTAAATATTTAGCGCTGCCCGTGTGTGCTTCTATGTCGTCCATGTTGTATCTTCCGCTGTACAAGTCAGTTCTAAGATGATTCTGCGTACAGATTTGGAACCATTCCAACGCGCTAATCACGCCGCTGTTATACATTGGCTCGCTCCGTAAGTTTCCGCATTTTTTTTTTTTTTGCCGACTGCCACACCAGAACAAACATGCACGACCGTTTGGTTTGTTATTTTTTGTAAGGACCAAACTCGTATACCTAGCCTCAATGCGACGTGAAGCTAACCTATGCATAAGTAAAACTGTAAAGTAAAATGGAGAGATATTAGCTGGTGTTATTTTACTTTTTTTTTCTTTCTTGCATCCTTTCAGTACTTCCTTCCCCTCTCACTCCTCCGTTGAAGAATATAAATAGCGGGCGAATACGCCAACGCCGGCGAATCTCTCTCTCTCTCTCTCCGTGCGTGTGTAACTACAACAATGTGTGTCGGTGTGCTCCTCGGAGTAGGCATCACGAAGCGCGATTATGACGTTACAAACGTCACGCGACTTTATGTTCCCTCAAGGACAACTGCATCCAGCAAGTTTACTACGTTCTACGGCAAGTTGCGGAGAGCAGCCCGTCATAATTCCAAGCCGCCTCACGTCAAAAATAATTTTAAAATAATAATAATAATAATAATAATAATAATTGGGATTTTACGTCCCAAAACCACGATATGATTACGAGGGACGCCGTAGTCGATGGCTCTGGATATTTTGACCATCAGATGTTCTTTAACGTGCACCCAAGTCTTAAAGGGACACTAAAGGCAAATATTAAGTCGACGTTGATTGTTGAAATAGCGGTCCAGAAACCTCGTAGTGCTGCTTTTGTGCCAAGGAAGTGCTTATTTTGAAATAAAATCACGTTTTTAGTGGTCCGCACCGCGTTAACGCGCTTCAAATCTCCCGCCTGAAAATACGACTTTCATACGTCACTGCTGCCGTGCCCAACGTTGCCCGCTTTTACTGCGCGGCCGCCGACACTAGTAGCAGCCGAGCGGAAGTAGCGGGACCCACAGTAGCAACAACGGCGCTGCGGCAAAGACTTGCTCGGATCGGCACATTCAAAGCCTTTACCAAGTTGCGGTTGGTCTCGTAATCCTCATTCCTCAGTACGAAAGTGCAGCGAGCACACACGCAGAGGTTTTGACTGTTTAGCACACTGGCGCAATGGCATGACACTAAGCCACTTCGAGCGTAAGGGTTCATTCCGCGGCACCAAGTGAAAAGACACACCGGTTTCCTTGCTGCAGCACTGGCGTTGTGCACCATTCGGGCATCCGGCAATATCACACGCATGCGGCATTTTGTCGAACTTTCTGTCAGAGCGACTTTCACGAGCGCGCAAAACACGCACGGCAGTACGCGATCCCGAAACTACCACTGAGACGGGCGAGGCGCAGTTCGGCGAAAACGGAACCTTTGAACCACGCGCGCCGTTCCCCATGGCAACGCCACGGAGGTTTTGTTTGCCATGAATCAAGCGGAAACGAACAAACAGCATTTTATTACGTCTTTTGATGCTCGGAATGTTCTTTTTTTTACTGCTGCTAGTTTGATTACTAGTGATTTATTGTAGGCCGACTTCCCTACGTCATCGGGATCACTTCGAAAATGTCCCACTCGTGGCGCTCATCATGTGATACATTTAGCTTAATTTCTCGGTAAGTAGGGCACTGCTGTTGATAATATTGCCGTTTTAGAAGTTGTCATACATTGGGCTTTCACTCTGACATAAATTGTTATTTGCCTTTAGTGTCCCTTTAAGTACACGGGCCTCTATAGCGTTTCGCTTCCATCGAAATGCGGCCTACTATGTTCACTTTACGGCCAGTACTCGATCCCGCAACCTTCTGGTCAGCAGCCGAGCACCATAACCTCTAGATCATGCACTGTGGTGGGTAACCGCCTAATGTCGCATACGCATGAACGTGGCTCCATCGAGTGTGCCGCGTGTTTGTTGCGCGCGTCGACTGTGCGCGACAGCGCCGTCGCTGATGTTTTCGCGCGGAGGTTGAGTGAACCAGCCGTGGCGGCGACCTCGTTCCGGGCCTGCTCGACCTCGCGCGCACGCATAGGGACGCGCTTCCATGGTGCGCACGCGACGCTTGCATGGTGACGCAATTTTCATTACGTCAAGGTCGGGATCTGGGAACCATACGCCGATGCCCCGCGTGGCTCGCGAAACTGTAGAGCGATGTGAATGGGTTGTCGAGCCGCAGATGTCACAGAGTTCGCGTTGTTTGTGGAGCGGATGTGACGTAGAAACACTTGCGTGTATAGAAAAACACTATCGGCTGCTGTGCTGCTTTCCCGGCTGAGGGTTCGCCAGTCGCCTGTGACGTATTGTCGCTTCCATTTCATTGGCAATGTTTCCTTCTTCTTTTTTTCTTCCTGCAGCATGCCTCCGCTGCCGTCGGATCGTAGCCCTGTACTCATCTCTTTTCTCCTGCGTTCTATCCGGAGCTCAGTCAAAACAAAACGAAAACGCGATGTTTCAGGAGCCGC
Source organism: Rhipicephalus sanguineus (assembly GCF_013339695.2). NCBI lineage: Eukaryota > Metazoa > Arthropoda > Arachnida > Ixodida > Ixodidae > Rhipicephalus > Rhipicephalus sanguineus. The sequence continues at coordinate 30,842,648 of NC_051177.1, forward strand.
GCTTTAGTTAACGTTAAAGGGATGCAAGCAGCAACATTTCGGCAGTCGCCATGTCTCCCTTTGTTTCTTGAAACATTTCTTTTCGTGGTCATGCAATATCAGCTGTTTGTTTTTACCATCATCATCCTCGACTATGATTGATTGCATTGCGAACTCACGATTGGGTTTACATTCTTCTCTATATTTTGCACGTTGCCGTCGGTATAACGACTGAAATGCGTTCCGCGTGTGGTTTCTGCTTAACTATATATTAACCTTAATGTGCCCGTTATCCTTCGTTCAGGAATCGGCGTCATGCATGTGCCGCTGGGCGTACTCGTAGACAGCGCTGTCCCTGCAAGCAGCTGCATGCAGCGATCGCATGTGTATGCCGCCTCGGCCCGCACTCGAATGGCATTCGCGCCGTCCTGCCCTCGCTAACGCGCCTGCAGGCGGACGGCTGATACCTCTAATGTTTATTTGGGCTAGCGTCGCTATATATCATAAGCACGCGCCGAGGGCATGGCGAACCAGCGTTCGTTTTGCTGGTTGCGCGTGAGCGCGCGCGCGTATGTATACATTACGTTTGTTCATATGTGACAGCCGCTTCATCTGGGACCGTTAGCTGAGCACGCGTTTTGCATGTAGTACGCCTGGTAAAGCAGGGGCCACCGGTGGCCCCTGCATCCAAATGCTCATTTCGTGTCATTCTGGCTGCACTTCGGGCAGGAATGTATGCGAGGGGCGACGCTCGACTGTTTTGAAATGTGGCAATGCGCCCTCCTTAATGCGTTAACGTATACACTAATAGAGCTGCGGCGACACTGTGCGTGCATGCCAGTCCAGTGCGTAGCGTAAGGCCTCGCGGTTCTCGGCGGCTGTATTCCTGGATGAGAGGCATCCGTGTCATAAAGACATTGACGTGCTGTCTTCGTAACACCGCGCACGCACCAATGCGCACCTTAGCGATTTAGAGGGCGTCTGTCATGTGTCATGCAGTTGCTGAAGCTTTCCGTCGTATAAATATGAGTGAGTTGGGTTGTGCTGCGCAACCGGGTCATCTTTCCTTCGGTCCCATCGAACTCGAGCCTGGCCAGTCCGGTTCTATGCAGTTCCATCCAGCCAATTAAGGTAGAAGTGAACGGATGTTTTGAAAGAAAAGCTCGGGGGCTGATCCCGCTTGGAAGCTTGATATTTTTTATACTGGTCTTTCGCAAAAGCTTGCTATCGGTCCTTGAAACCCACGAGGCTCATATTAACAAATAATCGAAACTGATGAAAAATTGCCTTGGAAAAGTTTATTTTTTTGTTCTTCTTCCTTCATCCAATGTGTGTCCTGTATACTTGAGCCAAACCTACTCCAGCCGTCCTTGAAAATTTTACTTTGCGGATTTATTAACCTTTCCGCGCGGAGTACCATTTCGCTTTATACCTCTAAAGCTGAACGCTTAGGACAGCGTAATTAATTACGCGCGCTCGCACATGCTTTATACGCACATGCGGACATGGTCGTCATCAGCAGGGTTATTTTTTTTTTTTTCTTATGAGGAACAACATCGTGTCACCGGAACTCCCTGATGGCATATATACACGACACTACCTGCGCTGCTTCGTGTGCGTCAAGTGTCGACATCGATTAGGTCAGCGCGCTTTTTATACGTGCACGCGAAATTGAAGCCTCGTGAAGAGGGAAGGGTTCGACGCAGCAGATATATTGAGCGTTATGCGTACGTGGACGGTACACACTTTTTTTGCGCTCTGTATCGTGTATCCGTATACATGCTCGCGATGGCAATCTCCTTTTCACTGCGGAAGTCGCATAAACGTTAAAATGTCTTCGTGGCTTGACCACCAAAACCGGAAATTCGTATCTGGAGCGTGGCATTTGCATATTCACGTTCCCTGGAACGATGAATTACGCGGAGAAAATGTTGGCTGATGCTATATTCTTTTTTTTTTTTTGCTGATCCTTTATCCTAATTTTTTCCTCAACTTCGATCTTGTTTACATTCTTCGTGTAAGGGCGTTATATGTTTTCAATAAGACAGTGACATTCCAGAACGAAGTTAGAGAACTCCATCGCAGTGCTCTCGCGGAACTTCAACTCAGATGCCAAGTGCTCGCGTATACGGCATATTTGCAAGGCTGACGCTATAGAGCGATGGAAAACGCAAGTTAAACGTTGCCTTTATATACGGTAGCCGCGCTTGTAGTAATACACGTGAGCAGCATAACGCGACGCGTTTATAGCCAATTACATGATGTCGTTTTGCCTGCCGAAAATGCAGTGATTATAGTGGGAGACTCCCGACTAATTTTTGACCGCCTGCGGCTCTTTATGGTGCACCAAAATCACAGCATACGGGCATTTTTCTTTTCTTTATCCTTCTTCTTCTTCTTCTCTTTTTTTTGCATTTCGCCTTTATCGAGATGCAACCGCCATGGCTGGGAATCGAACCCACACCCCTAATTGTGCTTAGCAGCGGAACACTTTAGCCGCCAAGCTACCACGGCTGGTAGAACTTATGTAAAGAATTGGCTCATCGAGGTATATGCATCTTGCGCACAGCGGAAGTCCTTGGTGCAATCGTATACATTCGTACGCACTTCCTAGCGACGTCGTTTATTTGTTCCAAAGATAACAAGGCTGCCAAGTGTTCAGAGGAGTCGTGGCGTGCATCGATGCCGAAAAAGTGGTGCAACAGCTCTTGCATCTGTGCGCACGATCTCTTTTTCTGTCAACTGGAAAGGCTCGCTCCATCTGGATAATGTGTCGCGCATGTCGCTGCGTAAAACGGTTAAAGCTGCGCACGGTCAGGCTTCGAGTGGCTTGCTGCTTTATCTGTATACTCTCTCGTGGCCTTCCTTACAGTGTTCGCGGAACTCTTTCGCGCGGCAGGCAAGACGCGATAAGGTGAAGCATCGTTTTTATCTACAAAATAAAAATGCGATGATTTCAGTTGCCTCGAGCAGTGCGCTGCATTGTGGTCTTTTGCGCCTCGTTCCGTGCGGTTTTCGGTGAAGAGGCAGTGTCGAGTGGACCTTCCTCCGCACCGTCTCTTCAGTGTAAAGATAAGCGCGGGAACTGCAGTGTCGTTGTCGCCGCGCAGCGCTGGGTTTCTTCGGGGTTGAGTCGACCGCTATCATCAGCTGCAGCGTGCCACGACGACTGTACAAGATATGCGTGCGCCGGTTGTTATCTCCTCGCGTGCTGCTCCTGCTGCTGTGTTTGGAGAGCAGTGAACGCGTACGCGTGTACTCGCAGGGTTTCGTTTTTGCCCGTACGCAGAAACAAAAGTGTCAGTTTCTGCCTGTATCGTTGTGCACGTAGACCACTATACTTTCGCAAGACTTCGTAGAGGCCGTCATCTATATTTCGTAATACACCGCTCCATCGACGATAGGCGTGCACAGAGTTCCCCTTCAGGGAGGGGGGCACAGGTTCATCGCAGCGCCCCCCCCCCCCTTCCCACCTATTAAGTCAAAGTGTGGGGCGGACTTTGCCCCCCCCCCCCCTCTAGGTGACTAGGGGGGGGGTGGCATTTACGCATTTGCCTAAGACGCCTCGAAGGTGAAAGCCTCCTTTTCCTACTCCTTATTCTTGTTCGAAGTCTGTTGTATTGATCCCCCCCGAAAGCTGTCTGCAACCAACGTGGTTTTGCATTGCCACCGGGATCGGAGGCATTGAAAGTTTTCTGCACCTCACGTGGTTCTGCAGTGCCTCCGGGATCGGCCTTGTTTTGACCAAGCGACGATGCCGTGTGATGACGCTATCACGTGACGTCACGTTATATGTCGTTATAGTGACGTCATGATGTCACAAATTTTCGCGACCGACGACGTCAGGATGGCGTCACGGGTCGCACAGTTTTCGCGTTTGGTGGGGCATCTAAGGTTTTCTCCTTAATATCACTCCGATTATAGAGTTGTGTACCACTTTTGATATACTAGACTTCGGCTTCTCCGACGCAGGCGTCCATGTTATTTGTTGTAGGCCTTCGTGCAGCGACGTGAGTGAAGATCAGCCGCACCTGCGCGAGCTCTGCTTCCGCCGAGTCAAACGCTCCAGTATCACCGCTATCTTTCACATGCAGTCGACCTTTGCTGCCATTCGAGTGCGTGCTGCTACGGGACGCCGTAAAGTGAACTGACAGCCGTAAAAAAGAAACTTAGGGCAGTGGACCATAAGCAGTGCAGCGCAGTCGTTTTGCACCACAAGACGGTCGTACATGTACTTCGCCTCTAACGGGCTCAACAAGTCGAGTCTTAGGTCTAAGTATATACACGCAGAACCATGGCAACAGCGAGGCCAGCCGCGAGGCAGGAAATGAACGCCGCAGCTGACAAGCTGCCCGCTTCGTGCTCACTTATTATGTTTATTGTAGCACACGCCGTGAAAAAGAGAGGGTCAATTATCCTCTACGAGCAGCTAGCCGAGTGGTTTGTTTTGCCTCGTCTGGTGGTTAGTCGCCGTCGCACCGACTGACTGTCGGCCGTGTGTTGAAACAAGCCTGCTGCTCCCCCGGCCTGTGCATGACGTGACGCCGACTCACGAGATGTCCTCGCCAAGAGATCTATAAGCGACCTCCGATTTCCTTCGAAAAGGCCTCTCGTTTACGGCTCTGAAGTCGCCTCGTGACTGTATTTTCACTATCAGCGACGCACATCGTTGTCTTCTGCTTAATTTTGTCTACAGTAAAATCGAGTGACTTATGTTGCAGTATATATGGACAGCTACTATTTTTGACGTGTTACTAATGAAAAATAAGAGGTAGACTAAAGGATACTCGTGTTTACGCTCGAAATAATCAGAAGTGCACGGTCGAATAAGGTATGTCATTGATGAGTCACCGTTGGGTCAAAAAGCACCTCTTGTTCAACCGTTGTTGATGAAGATACGAAGGAGCGTCGCAGGTTGTTCATCAATAGCGCACGAAGAAAGCTACAAGGTGACTTGTCGGTCATGTTTTCGCCACCCTCGTTCAACCACGAACCTTAACTCTCAAGATCTTGTGCGTAAAGGGGCGTCTGTCACTAACGATGAAGGTGATTGGCGTGATAAGGAGGTGATCGCTTCGGCGATAGTCAGTATATTGTCCCGAGTGACCACTTACGTCAGGTAAATTTTGTTAATTTGATACCCGAGTCTGCAAATATCTGGATTAATGCGTTAATTCGCGGCCTCCTCAAGCAGCCTTCCTCGCTCGAGCAATGGCGTGCAGCCATCTCTACAGGTTCTTTTTCTTTCGCCCAGCGAGGATTACCGCGTCTGTGCATTGCTACCGGGAAACCAGTCGCTCACGCTAAATTGCTTTTATTTTTTTTCTTTACTACGTCGTTGACTTTCCGCCGCTTGTTAAACGTTCTGACGACTTTTTGCGATAAGCCGAGTGGCGCCGCGAATGATTTTCCACTGAACGAAAAAGGAACGAGTACTTAGAAGAAATAATGATGAAGGAAAAGTAAAAGAAAGGGAGCTGGCGCTGGCAGCGTTTTGGAGATTAACTCAACGATGAACCGCGCTTCGATATCAGCCTTCAGCATCGTTGCATTGCAAAAGCGGCAAGGTATTTGCACCCGAGAAGCGAGGCTTCCCGTCTGATGCTTGTTAAGATGGGCCGTTGATGTGTCCTCATGAAGAAAGCTATATAGGTCTCCGTGGCACCGACTGATTCTCTCATTATTGTGAGTGAGTGAGTGAGTGAGTGAGTGAGTGAGTGAGTGAGTGAGTGAGTGAGTGAGTGAGTGAGTGAGTGAGTGAGTGAGTGAGTGAGTGAGTGAGTGAGTGAGGTTGAAGACAAAGGAGACGCGATATTTCTGCGCGTTTCGTGGTGCCTGACATTTTCAATGACGCTGACAATCCGACCTTCCATCTTCGCTCGTGCACTGCGCAGCTTGTTTTTCTAGCGCCCTATAGCGTGCGCGCGTGTCACCAGCTGCTATGCGACCCGGTTTTCCCAAAGAGCATATAGGGAAACTTTACACCGCCCCACTCCGTAGCCACGCCAGCTGATGATATCCAGTCCAGTCCGTTGAGGCATCACTCATTGTTTTCAGTAAAGCAGAGCGCCGGTTATAATAATAATTGTAGGGGTTTAGCGTCCCAAAACCACGATGTGATTACGAGGGGACGCCGTAGTGTAGTGGAGGGCTCCGGAAATTTCGACCACATCGGGTTCTTTAACGTGCACCTAAATCGTAGTACATGGGCCTCAAGCATTTTCGCCTCCATCGAAAATGCGACCGCCGCGTCCGGGATTCGATCCCGCGACCTTCGGGTCAGCAGACGAGCACCATAACCACTAGGCCCCCGTGGCGGGTGAGAGCGCCGGTTGCGCAGCGTCAGATGGCATCAAGACGATCTGTCGTCCTTCTTTGCCGTCACGCTCCGTTCGATGCCGACAGAGTCGAAGGCGACCTCGTAAGCGCGCGCTTTTGAATTGGTCGACCGCCGTTGTTGCACGGATTCCGTTGTATGTGTACACCATCGGACATTCTCAATGCCAGGAGGGCAGAGGCGTTTATGTTCTTTTTCTTGCCTCTCCACATTTTCTGCCAGGAGGGCGTCCAAAAAACCGTAACGCCATTGCTGGGAGTTCATTTACTCTTCCTAGTCAGACAAACACGACGACCCCTCGCGCGGCTTCTCAAAGTGCAGGCACACACACGCGTCCAGCCGTCGATGCAACGAGCGTTATGCAGACGTGGCAGTAATGAAATTGCTCTTTTCCTGTAATGAGTGATATGTAATGGATTACTTTTGGGGGCTGGTAATTTGACAATGTAATGAGTCACTTCAGGCGAGTAATTTAATTTCAAGAAAACTACGCATTACTTTCCCGATTACTTTTGAATATGCATGTCCGCTTCGCTTATGACGTAAATAAAATTGACCAAATAAAAGAAACAAAATAACGAAGACGGGTTAAACTGAGTGCCACACCTAACCGTGAGGTGCTGAACATAGACCTATGAGATTTCAGTTGATGTCGAATTTGTTAGGAAGTCCGATATAACAAGCCCTTATGAACAAGTCCGATAACGAACCAACTGGCCCAAACCAAAGTACTGCTCAATTTATATGTGCTGTAAAAGCGTGCATGAATTGTGCATTAATGCTGACCTTTCGTTAAAGTACTTCAAAGTAACTTTATTACTTTCCTAAAGTGATAGTAATGTAATGTCATTATTTCGGCCAGCTGTAATTTATGTAATTTAATTCCAGTTTAATTTTTTAGAAAAGTAGTTGGTTGTGTAATTTAATTACTTTTCAGGAGTAATTTTGCATCGCTGTCTGCGCGTACACTGCGTGTGCTGCCCTGGCATTTTGCGAGCCGTGGTGCAACCGGCGCTCTTGTTACTCGGAAGGCGACCGCCCGTCTTCGCCTGTGCTTCCCCTTTTCCTGTCTGGCCGTTCTCTGTGCCCTTCCCACATCCGCGGTTTTGTTGCGTCACAGTGCCGCAAGCCGTCGGCGATGCGCGCCTCGGTTCCTCGTTCAATCGAGCGACGCTCGCCAAGCCTACGCGATAAGCGCGAAATCTTTTTTCCGTTTGCATAACAAGCCCGCCGTGTGTGTGTGTGTCGTGAACGCAATGGAGCGAGACGCCGGTGCGCACGCGGTCGCATACTCATACCCGCGATCGCACGATTTTGTCTCGTGTGCTCCTGTGCGTGGCTATGAACGCTTTAACGCAATAGCGTGTAAGCGTATATGAAATTTCGAATATATCATAGATTCGCCAAATCTGCGCAGATGATGGGCGCGTTTTGACAAAGTGCATTAGAAGTGATTGCGTTGCACTTACTTGCGGACGTGGACATGCAGGTATCGCTCCATTGAAGTCTGTCGACCCTTGTGGCTAATTACATAGTCGCACATAGTAACACAGATTATCCTGATACTGTCTTTGCCCACTAGATGTCTTGTCGCCATTGCAGTGTATCCAGATGCGTATCACGTAAAGGTTCCATTCCCGGCCGCGCAGGTCGCATTTCGATGGGGACGAAATGCCAAACACACATGTGTACTTAGGTTTAGGCGCGCGTTAAAGAACCCCTCGTGGTCATTATCGATCCGGAGCCGCCCACTACGGCGTGCATGCCTCATAATCGTATTGTAATCTTCGCACGAGAAATGTGTGTGCGTTTGCGTGCGCGTGCGCGCGCTTTCGCGCTACCACTTCTGAATGCCTGCGCCGTTTTGCTTCGTGAGTTCGATCATCGATGGATCGATCAGTCAGTCACCACGAAGGTCTGTCAGTCAGACATGCGGTATTTCTGCTTACATTATTACTTACAACATTATATGGCGTGGTTTAAGAAGCATCTTGTTATCGGCGATACCACATAATGTGCTTTGCTGCTGTCCGAGCCACCTGTTCGCGAGCTGTACGTATACGGCTCTTCGTGTCTGCGACGGACGGAAGCTAGGCGATGGCCTCCTCTGAGCCTTCCGTCGTCAGCTGTGTTGTGCCGCGCCTGGCGACGACGCGTGCGAAGGTCATGATGGGCGTATGTGTGCACGCTTCCTGCGCGTCGTGCCACTATATGAAGAATTGCTCTTTTTTTGCTGGAAAAACCCGGGCGCGTTCCGGCTGTTCGTAGTCTTTTTTTTTCTTTTTTTTTAGTCACCGCACGCGAGTCTGTGCTACCGAGCGGCAATGTTTTTACGTCCACCTATGTCCTGCGGACATAGCGCTAAATATGAAACGCGGCTATGCTTAGCACTGTTCGTAGTTTTTCTTTCCGAGTGTACCTTTTGGCGACAGAGTAGGTGTTCAGGCAAACGTGAGGTGCCGATGCAGTATAAACATCAGGACCGCTTATTATAGGGCTCGTTGATACATTGTATTTAGCACGAAAACAGCGTTAACAAACGGTTCTGATCGCGTATTTTTCGTTAATCATCACAAGTAAACAGCCTCTCCTCCTCGTTCTGTTGGTTCGCATTGTTCCGTTTTCGTTCGAGATTCAAGCAGCCTTGTGTGTGTGTTTTCTTGCTGTTTTCCTTGTGTTTGTGTGCGAGAGGCGACAATGTAAGGCCAGACGCAAACTGTATTCGTCAGCTGGCTTTTAGTTCCCCCACCAACTTTGCAAACAACACGGATATAGTACAACCGTGATTGCTGGCTCTGAAGGAACAGATCGTGTAAGAAGTAACTTTTTGCTATAGCCCTTCGAAGGTTGCTCATTGTCATCTCGCTTTGATGACCTTTGAAGGAAAAAAAAAGTGCAGCTCGAAGACTGGACACAAGAGAAGGAGCACACAACACGAGCGCTGGTGTAACTCGCTTGTGCAACTCTTGCATTATCGAATGACCGTTGATGTAACACAGATCAGCTCTTTCTTTTTTTTAATCAACGCGTTTCGCAAGCGTCCGCTCGGAAGGCGTACGTATAGTAGCTACATACGTATAAATATATACATACCTGCTCCCGCGCACCGACCAACCCTTCCCTTCGCCGCGTTTGTTATTACCCGCTCGCCACACCGTGGAAAACAAGCAAGTGTCGGTATATACGTGCGACCAAGCTTCCTTTCTGTTTCCTCTCTTACCGGTCACGGCTGCAACTTGTGCAACCGAATTTCTCCTTTCGCTAATCTTCCTCTGACGCGTCACGATTGCAACCTCATACACCGCACCTCGGCTCGTGTCGTCCATTTCCTGCCCCCGCGCCCTAATGTCCACTCCTCTTCCGCTTGAAAATCGCTACGCTGACGATCAACGCCCCACACTTCTCTCACTCTCTCTTTTTCTTACGCGTCACCTTCTGTCGTCTGCGGTCGCGCCACGCGCAATTACGCTCTGTTGCGTAAGTATTTGTGTACACGTGGAGTCCGTTGAAAGTCTACAGGCCGCACCGCGAGTGACGAGATCCCTCTGTCGGGTTCAGCTCCGTGCACTTGTACCGGTGGTAATGGCGCTGGTGATGCAGCAGGCAGTATAGTTTGATGCTTATCAGGCAGTAGGTTGGCGCACTTATCTGGCATTAGGTTGATAGCGAGGATATGGCACGTCGTGTGCTACTGAGTCCTCGGTTCGAGGCCCTTGACCGTTGCTTAGTCGTGTTTGACAGAGTGGATTAGCAGACAGTGATAACACCGTTTACAGATAAGGTTCGCAGTATACGGACGCTTAAATTAACGCCCGACAGGATAGACTAACATTGTGTTGACTGACAGCGCAGCTACCGCGTGCATATCACGCAGTCAATTATAGCGCAGGCGCAGTCCTTTCATGGTCACGCCTATCTCTCTCTCTCTTTCGACATGGCCATGTGGGAGAGTTGGTCAGGATTCGTTATACCTAGGGGTGTGCGAATATTCGAAAATTTCGAATAGCGAATCGAATAGCATGCTATTCGATTCGGTACTCGAATCGAATAGTACATACTCGAAATACCGAATAGATTTCGAATAGTTTTCGAATAATTAGCGCGACGGGAGAATCCCAAAGCAATAAAATTTTGGAACAGTTAAAATCCATTTTTCTTTTTTTAATCACTAAATTACGAGTATGCATGCAGCCCAAGCTTTTACAAAACTACCGACGCTATATTGATTGCCGGATGAAGGCGTTTTTTTTTTTTGTTTGAAAGCTCCACACTCACTCAGTTTTTACTATGCTGCAGCTGCATCGTATTAATCAGTTCCTGACTTCATCTTGTAATAACTGAAGGTGCACCTGCATTCAGCTTCATGAATAGCAATAGATGCAAGGGTTGTGTTTGCGTAAATTGTTCTTGCAGATACAGCTTTCAACACCGATGTCTACATGCCTTCAGTGCCGAGGACCATGTTGCGATGGCAGGTTTATGTTTAATTACCGCCTTAGCTTTATGCATGGTGTTCGGTTCAAAATTGTTTAGATATTATGTCTCAGTTTTATTTAAAAGCAGGCGACGAAGTATCTGCCGTCACTGCTATATTTCAACCTGCAGTTACAAAATATTTCGAAGGTTCTGGTCGCTGCTGTGTACGAGCTTACCTCAGTTTTCATAACTGTGGTATTTTGAGTCTGTTAAAAGTAAGCGTAATGCTCTTTGGTGAAAGTTTGTGAATATTTCTTTAAAAAAAAAATGTTGTGTAGTTCTAGTACCGTTTTGAGAATGGTTGTCTTACTATTCGAAAACTATTCGAAGAGTATTCGATTAGTATTCGTATTCGATTCGGTGTCATCACTATTCGATTCGTATTCGATTCGGTTCCGAAATTCACTATTCGCACAGCCCTAGTTATACCATGCGAAACAGCGCAAACAACCAGGGATAAAAGGGTACGCGCCACATTACTACATGTTGTCTATTCTTTTTCCCTTTGTCCCTGGTTGCTCTTTATATCTCTTCGTGGGCTGTAGTTGTCTTCATTAAATGTGAGCACTGATTTCCATTTGTCATGTTTGTTGCTGGTAGTTCGAGGACAGGGGTGTGTGTGTGGGACTGGGCTGTGCGCTCGCCGAGCACGTGGTGTCGCAACGCGCGGCGCGCGGCCGCGCCTTCGCAGCCAAGGTCTCTCGAACCGGACGCACGTCTTCTCCGGGGCTGCACTTACGGTCTGCATGTCTCTCACGTCGCCTCATTTCGTTTGTGCCCTTTCTCCTCTTCTGTCTCTCTACTACATTACAGTCGCTTTTCTATCCCTCTCTTTCCGCCGTCGTCGTCCACTCTTTAATGCACGACTACGCGCTGCTGCAACTATATATGTGGCTGTATACTGCCTCCTTTTGTCTTCAAGCGCCGTCCAGACGGAACCCTTTTTTTTTTCGAACGCTTCGTTCCAACGGTCGCATTGTCGCCGTCATCATAAGCCTGATATATGTTCGTTGCATGTCGAAGATCTTTCCCAGTGATCTCCAGCTGCCTCTGTGTTGCGACAGCTCATTCTCAATTTCATCTTGGGTTTCGAAAATAAAAGTTTTTTTCTCTCTCTCTCAATCTCATCACATTGCTGTCCTCGACTGTGCAGCATACTTAAGGTTCTTCCATTACGGCCTTCTTCTCTCCCTCTCTCCTCGACTTTGTCTTCCTGTCCTCTCGGTAGATCATCCTGTTTATGTGATAAACCTTCAATTATGTTATTTACGCGTTACGTGACCTGCCCATCCCCACACGTTTCTCTTGACGTCAGACGCAGTGTCGGTTACACGTGCCCATTTGCTGTTTTTGCTGAATTGCACAATCCTGTGCAGCTATCTTAACCTGTCGTAACTATCCACGGCACATGTATTCTCACTGTGGTTTCACCACGTTGTATGCATTTGTTGTCGGGTTGTTGAAGATGATGGTTGGGCCACTGAGGTGCTGGTGCTCCCTTCGATGCCATTGTCTTTATGAAATAATAATAATAATAATAATAATAATAATAATAACAACAACAACAATAATAATAATAATAATAATAATAATAATAATAATAATAATAATAATAATAATAATAATAATAATAACAACGGCACGTGCAGCGTTTTCCCCACACTGGCGTGTTTGGTGGCTCTTTCGTTACTCGCGAATAATAACGTGCAGTCACGTCGGTTGTGACCGATGTAGATAGGTAAAATACGTGCGAACATTTGCATAGCCCGTCTGACGTCACGCTGATTCAAATAAGCGCTGCCAATCCACTCAAAGACGTATTTACCGAGTGTGCATATTGATTTGCCCATCACGAGGTGAACGCTGTCCACTTTAATTTGCCCCGCGTTGCTTTTGCACACTTCTCTCATCGTAAGTATGAGTTCGATCGTTTACGACTTGTTTGCGGTCGTACGTATGAGAGAGAGAAGGGTAAGGGGGAATGCTTCCATATTGCTAGAGAACACGCACAAGGACTACAGAGAAAGACACGGGACAACCGCTAGTCTTTTTCTGTAGTCCTTGTGCGTGTTCGCTAGTAATATATGGAAGCATTCAGTCAGTACCAAATAGCCCAGCTAAATGCATTGAGGGGTGAGAAGGAAAACGAGCTTGTCTAGCTTTGCGACCATAGGGTCTCTTCTTCCGAAGTTGTCGATTTCTTCTTTTGTTGTCTCATAGTGAAGCTGTGTGCGGCTAGGAGTCTGGCTAGGAGTCTGGCTAGAAGTCTGGCTAGGAGTCTGGCTAGGAGTATGTGCACGTGCTTGCGGTCCATGAGTCTGAGTGCGCAGAAACTATATGAAGAAGCTACGCTAGCGCACGCTACCTCGAACGGTCTCCGCGCTTGCAGTAGTTTCCCTTCAGGTTTTGTCAAGGTGTACAGCTGGGGATGATACCATCCTCAGCATGAATCGCTACCCATAAAATCATTTAAGCGTTTTTAACATCTTTTAAGCTAACGTCACCAGACCCAATGTTTGAAGCACGCATCTCTTAAACGCGGCGATAGAGAGATGAAAAGCTGCAACAGGAGACGCTTCGATAGATCCCGGCTCGTGATAAGCACCGGGGCGGCGCGTTTCAGCTTCACTGGTTAGCCATCTGTGCTTGGGCGGTGATTATGTAGGTTGCCGGTAGAACGCGTAGATTACGCATCAGCGAACAATGCAGGTGGTAGGTATCTTTGCTTTGTTGCTGCCTAGTGCTTCGCACGTATTAAACGAGCCAACGTTATCGGCGTCTGCTTTGCCCGCTTTGAAACTGCGTGTACGTTCTTCTTGCGCATAAACGCGAGGTCAGACCAAGCCATTCCTGCTCCTGTCAAGGCTAAACATTTTTGCCCATTTTTTTAAGCGCTGCGCTACAGACAACCCAAAAAATGAAAGAAAGAAAAGTGTCCTTTTAGAGGGAGCATACGTACTGTGAAGAGTAAAGAGAAGAAACAGCCTCTGTTCCTACTTCTTGTGCATTTTGTCTCCACTAAAACGTCGTTGGAAAAAAAGAGTGTCGTGCATATAGACACAGCGAAGTCGCGCTGTAGAGATAACTCCCGCGAGGAATGCGCAAACAGGCAGGGGAGGCCAGAGACGGTCGCCAAACCGTGGCGTCACATCCTGTTCAGGAATTCGCGTGTCCGGTTTTCGTTTCCACTTGCGAGAAACCTCATTGTTCTTTCTTCGCATTGAGACTTGCGGGCACCGCTCTTTTGGAATTCGTGGCTGTACTGTATACGTGCCAGGAGCTGTAACATTACCGATGTTCATGTCACTTTTCGTGATACTAAAATACCCGCCGCGGTGGTCTTGTGTTTATGGTGCTTGACTGCTTACCCGAAGGTCGCGGGATCGTATCCCGGTCGCGGCGGCCGCATTTCGATGGAGGCAAAATGCTAGAGGCCCATGTGCATTTAGATTTAGGTGCAACCCCAGGTGGTCGAAATTTCCGGAGCCCTCCACTACGGCGTCTCTCATAATCGTATCTTGGTTTTGGGACGTAAAACGCCAACGATTATTATTGTCGTGCGCTGTTGCAAGACCCTGCTTTCTTGTTAGTCTTTTTGCCTTGTCTGTTGCTTTATTTTATTTTTTGTTTTCACATCCATGCCATCTGCCTTACTGCTTCCTTGCTTCCTCCCTTGTTCTTGCATGCATTCATATTAAGTTTATTTTGTTCTGACAATATCTCGTATTGACCGTACGAACAATCATTACTGATGATCAATTGTCCTCCCTCTCCCCTCAACATGCACAATGACCTTATGTAGTGCCATTCTACGTTCTTCTCTGAAGATATCCTCTCGATGATTTTATGTATCGTTCACAGTATTTACCTATTGTGAAGGAGCACAAGGACGAACGGCATTTGCGTGGCAGCTTCGATGTTTAAGGTCTGCGAAAAACTGAATCTCCGTGAAGTGGTGCCATACTTAGCCCTGATAGTCGGTAGACCGTTTCATGAATAATACTTCGTTCTGTTTATATATACCTATTGTGCACACCCGAACAGCGCAGAAGTGGTGCTTTTTTTGTTCTTCAAATATTGTTTTCCCATTGACAGCGGCATTGCACTAATCAAATTGCTGAACGGACTTCCTGTTTACCTCTTGCACCGTTGAGATAACGCCTATACGCTTCCGCACATCGTGATCGTGAGATTTCAGGCGTCGTATGCATTTGCAAACTCAATGAAACTTGCCTAAAAAGTCCATATTCCAAACACCATGCTCTGCTCATGCGTGCCTTTGCCGATTTTTTTTTATATTTCGAGAATTTGCCCAACGGCATGCATAGTTAAATATGCATAGTTAAATATACAGATAGAGGCCGGTTTCCGCTATATACATCAACAGTGCTCTATGGTGGGGCCCATAGAGCCACAAATCATAATCCGGTGGTCTCGTCGGCCCACTGTGCTCAGGTAGCGCCGCCGTATCTGGTTCAGGCCAGGGCATGTCCACAACAGGTGCTTGATTGTAGCCGCGGACGCTTCAGTGCACGGGCAAGTATCCCCAAATGGGCCATGCGGATGTTGTGGCCAGGCATATGTGACCGACGGAGTAAGTGCCGCCCCCACACGAAGTCTCCGCAACACCACCTCCTCCTGGCGGGTAAGCCCGCCTGGGAGGTTTGAACCACACAGTGGAACTAAATCTCGTGTGGTGCGGCGGAGAATCTCCTTGCGGTGGAGGAACTCACCCCGGTGATCACTAGGTAGAGGCGCTTCTATATACGTGGCAGCTCACTGTGGGTGGCATTGTCAGCTTGTATGTGAGCAGAAATTGTGTCCCGTGGTATCCACTGTATCCTTATCCGGTCAGGAATCTGTGCAGTTATGCGTTGTATGTCGCCTGCGAAATTGTGCGCGTTATATACCTTGCGGAGCTCCTTTATGGCTGATGAAAATGCGATAAATGTAGCGATAGCAAATTTTTTTTCAGCAGGTGTTTAGTGGCTGAGGGGAATATTTTTTTGTTGTTGTTGATCGACTGTATAGAAACAACTAAATTCGGAAACCATTCGCGCGGGTCTCGACGTCTCATGTCTGTTGCAGCAAGTCGTCGTTCTCTTTCGGTGTTGTTTACCCCCGGTCTATATAAGTGCGCAGGGTCACTGATATGTTTACTACACTCTGCGATTCCTCCGCTACATACACGCTAGAGACACCGAGTGACTTAGCGCTGAGGTCGCCACTCTTCAGGTGACAGATCCGTAAACAGAGAGGCCGTGCGAATAAAAGGGCGCGCCGGATTTATTTTCGCTCGACGTCGGCATTCACGGTCTTGAAAGGTGCCCCTGATAGTGCCGCACATAAATATACGCTGCCGTGTTTGTTTTCTCTGCACCGCCTTATAGCGAGGTCATTGTTTGCTTACTCGTTTGTTTGTTTACCTGTTTGTTTGTCAACGTTGCTTACTGATTTGTTTGTTGCCGTAGGAGACGCTCGTTCGTTGGGTGATGCGAGTTCATCGTGCGCCACGGCATGGTGAAAACTTAGTCCGCTTTCGGTCGTTGGAAGAGCGAAGCCATTTTCGACTTAGGCTTACCGGCTTATTCTGTGATATCACAGATACTGTGGTCCAAAGTTATGGCGCTCGTACTGGTATTTAAGGAAAGAAAAAAGAAAAAAAGAGAGAAAACGAAGGTGGCGATGCGTGCATAAAAAACTTGAGCTGTCTATGGTAGCGCGAAGCGAAAAACAAACAAAGACAGCGGCAGTGCGGCATTTATAACACTTTGTCTTAGGGCAAAAAAATATTTTGGATACTAGACAAGGAAGACAACCGAATTTTTTGATTTTGCATGTGTATACATAGAAACACCCATACGAGCACACACGAGCATGCATAAAAGGTGCTGAACCCTTCAAACAAAAAAAGAAAAGAAAAGAAAAAGAACTGGCCATGCCGCTGAACGCCAGCTCTCCTGTGTTTGTCTCTCATCCAACATCTTTCGGGCAAAGCCGTAATGTCATAGCTTACCACATATCCCGCTCTTGCACTTTGTTAGGTGACATTTACCTTTACCTTGAGAACTGCAGCAAATACTTCTCACTGTATACAGAAAACAGTGAAAGTTCTCTGGCCGGGCGGTGAACTTTCCGCATAAGTTCGCCGCGGCTTCCGTTATTGCCTCAGTATCCTGATGTATAGCTTTTATCGCTCCATTATTTATTTTAACGACACTTATATGCTGCGGCTACTGATCTCTGGGAAAGGTCATGCGTAAACGACCGACCCCGATACAGGAAACTGCATCTCTTTCCCTGTAGTTCTTCTTCACCCACAACACAGAGACGCAGACATTCCGAACGGTAAGCACTGGTGCCCGGGCGTACCGTATTTGTCCGCCTACAACCAGCACTAACTCACGTTGGCCGGCACTCGCTAAGGTTGGTTGACAATAGGCGAGTGTTTGCTAATGTCGGCCGAATTACGGCTGATGTCGACTATTTATTTATTTTCAATACTGCCACTCTCTACATCGAGGCTATAGCAGGTTGGTATATTGATGCAACGTGAGCATGCGACATGATACAACACATTTCAGCGTACAAGTAACTACCAGATACAAGAGTGAGATAGGTGCGGTACATGTGCCTACGACGTCGTTTAGGATAAGGTCGTGTTGGTTCCTTGCTGTTATAACATAATTGTCTCTATCGCCATGTTACAACATCAGCTATGCTATATTTGTGAATGAATGAGAAAAACAGCGCAAAAACAGACGAAGCACACGCAGAGGAACACACAACACGAGCGCTGCGTTTTTGTTTCGTTTATATATGAAAAGCAAATATGGGAAGGTAGGCTACGTTAGAGCCGTCTATCCCATCATCATGACAGTAGTATTGAAGAAATACACAAGCACAAGAAAATCCTTCGCTTGTGCTTGGTCTACTTTTGCGCTGCTCTTTGCAAATGTGTGACCAACTAGCCCAACGAACCGCACTTCAAAAATGCATTTCGCTATGAAGTTGGCAGGTTTGCAAGATCATAATGAAAACCAATGTCGGCCAGAACCGGGAGCTTTCGCACGCTCTGGTCCGACAGCGGATGTTTTGTTTCTGTTGAGAGCTTAGCGCGGAGCGTGAAGCGCGCTCGCTGACGTCATCGTCGACGCGGCTCTGGCGTCAGCCGCTCGACGCCCTCGGTTGTCCCCCACCGAGCACATTGTCCGATTCATGGGAAGCCATGCAAGCGCACGCATACAATGTCACCACCGGTTATTGTTTGCGACAGCGTGTACTTGAACGTTGTCATTGGTGGCGTGCCCACGGGTAATTTGCCCAGCCGTTCGCGCATGCCACGCTAATCTTCCGCTGTCGACCGTCCTTCGCAATTAGAAAGCTTGTGTAGAACTGCATATAAGTCACGAAGTCACTGTTTGGCTGTGGTTTGCACCGGGAGCCGCTCACGTAAACAACAGCGTGTAAGTGCATACCCTGCAGTCTGTGACCTAACGTCGTTCTTGTTGGAGTTTCGTGAATATACGCTATGACGAGCAAGTGGAGCCAGTGACGGGAATAAATTACGTCGTCTCAGCTATCTTGTACATAGGTATGCACAGTGACGAACTATCATCAGTCAACTTGCTGCCTTATTGTCCGATGATATATACAGATCGGACTTGTCGATGTGACCAAGGACCGTTAGCTGAGTATCCTTAATTCCTGAATATTCTGCTGAATATCCTGAATATAGCTGAATTGAATACCCCTGCCCGCATTATTAATATATCTTTGTAATGATCGGCCCTGCAAGTTTTTTCTCACAAAGAAAACATATAATTGGTGTGCTTGCGCATTGGCATGCCGCAGCAACCCCCCCCCCCTTCCCCCCTGGTCGAATCCGAAAGAAAACGAGCTCCGCCATGGATGCAAAAATGAAAATAAAGCGATGGCGTGCTTCTCACAAAGGCCTGCCATTGGTCCCCGGCTTTCCTGGGGTAAATGTGGGAAGTAAACGGTTCTTTGAATGCAACATCAGGTGTTCTTGGAGGCCACTATCGTCAAGAAGCATGCGTAGCCATAACCCTACGCATACCTGCCAAGTCTCCCGGATTACCCGGGAGACTCCCGGATTTTGAACGTTTCTCCCGGCTGTACGGGTCATAGGAAAATCTTCCGGAAATCCAGTTTCGCCCCAGGCGTCCAGTGCTTTGTTTGGCCACATGAGCAAAGTTGTCTGGCCACATCCTAAATATGTTATAGGTTATATCAGCCGTTAATATTTCGTAGATGACGCGTGTGTGTACCCACAAAATCTTGCCCGACGAAATAACTGGTAAGCAAGCGACGACAGGCCTCGCACGCGGAGCGATGTTATCGCATGTGCCCTTCGCGTGACGGTGACGGCCGGGTTGTTTCATCTCTGCTTCAACCGCGTTCGCCCCTAGCGCTAGCGCGCTTTTACTCCCACGTGAAACAGACGATGCGTAAGTCTTCATACCCCCCCCCCCCACCCCCCCGTTGAGTAGATCTCCCGGATTTCGTTTCTCCAAACTTGGCAGGTATGCCTACGCATTAAAAAAATTACGCGAATGGTCCGACTGAGTGACTCCCCACCCCCACGTGCGCTCTCCTATGTGCTTACGCATTATGTCGCGAATACTCCTGTGTACATGTTGAGGCTTAGCGTAAAGAAGCGACACCTGATGACAGAAGAAACGAGAACTGCGCTATTATACACGGTATACCAACCAGCACACCCGCCTGTTCCGATGCCTTTGTCTACAGACTCCCGTAGCGGATCGAGAAAGCGCTGTAGTGGGCACTGTGTTTTTCCCGTTCACTCATCGCGCCACGCATGGACGGGTGTGGCCAGACTGTCACTGTGTTGGCCTTGCTGCCTCGTCGTCCTTGTCACGAAAGCGCTCTCACTGTTGTGTGTGTTGGGCGATCGATAATGGCACGCGGTTGTTCCGGTTTATTGGGCTGCGTGTGGCAGTCAGTGGGCCCGTTTCCTGCAAACGGTTGGAATTACAGAGCTGTCAGTATTAATTGTTATCGTTAAGACAGCGCGGTTGCCGTGCGGTTATTAATAGCAGTTAACGCCAGTTGTCGACATATAGGTGTGCGGCGGCCCTAATTGTCAAGACGGCTATAGGGTATTTGCTGCGTACGTTTTCTAACGATAAAACGCGCGTGTTGTTTTGTTCTGGCTGAATGCGGTGAACGTAGCGTGCGTCCCCCCCCCCCTCTGTGTGTGTGCGTGTGCGTGCGTGCGTGTGTGTGTGTGCGCGTGTGCGTGCGTGTGTGTGTGTTTGACGTGCTCAACTATCGCACATGTGAGTATAGCGTTCGTCAGCATGGTGGTTGCGCGCTCTAGTATATTTCATTAGCGACGAAAAGCGTGATCGAACCGCCAACCTATATCAAAGGACCATCTCCGCAAACCGCAGCCTTACCTCCGCGTCGCCTGCACCTGGTGTCATTATCAGTGTCCTCACGTTAATAATAATTTTTGCGCTTTTACGTCCCGAAAGCACGATATGATTATCAGAAACGCCGTGTAGTGGATGGCTCCGGAAATTTCGACCACCTGAGGTTCTTTAATGTGCACCTAAATCTAAGCACACGGGCCTCTAGCATTTCACCTCCATCGAAATGCGGCCGCCGCGGCCGGGATTCGATCCCGTGACCTCCGGGTAACACAGCCGAGCACCATAACCAGTAGAACCACCGCGGCGGGTTAATCAGCTCGCGTTTCATGTCACGTTGGCGTCGCTGACGTCGTTCGCGGGCGCCCGAAAGCGCCGTGTACAGGTCAGTGTGAAGCGAGATAATACGACATGTATGTGCATGTGAATATACATACAGTCGCGCTCAATATGACTTGCAACGCGGGAGCGCGTGGCCTCACGAGTTTAAAGATTGCGCATTCCTTCCACTAGCCCTTATTTCTACAACTAAACGCTGTTCTCTCACTGGGGTATGTTCCCAAATAAGAAAATAACATTAAATTACAGAAATAAAGCAAGGTGATGCCGTGCGCAATCATTAAAACTCGTGAGGCCACGCGCTCCTGTGTTGCAAGTCATACTGAGCGCGACTGTACATATACTATTTTTCATTCTCTGTGATCCGCTGCTCGCCCCAATTGTTTTCACGAGCCGTTAACCACATTGGCAAAGCAACATCGCTCGCAAGGTCACCAGTCCCTGTGTTTTTTGTCTATTTCTCTCCCTTTCTTTTTTTCGCTTTGCTTCGGTGCATAATTCTGTCGTTGCTGTAATCGCGGTTACCTTGACAGCGCATCTCTTTGTTATGCTTCACTGACAGTGCATATAGACGTCAAAGGGTTAAAAACATCATTCATTCTTTTGTTCTTCTTTGAGTACACACACACATTCTCTCTCTCTCTCCCGACGTGTTTCCGTTTTGAAGTTCATTAGCACGTCAGTCGACAGTGTTGTCACAGCTGTCTGTTCTTCTGTGCGAAAAACGGCATGGTTCTGCGCAGACGTAGCAAAATACGCCGCATTGACGCAAGCGTAGCTCAAAATGGAAAGGGTCGTCGCTGCTGATGCGCGTAGCGGCGGGGAATGTATCGTTTGACAACGCACTCTAATTAACGAAGCCGGCTTTAAACAGGAAACGGAACTTTTCGTTTTCCCGACTAACGTCAACTTGTCGTGCAACGAAGCTACTGAGAACGATATGTCACATGGAACGTCTCATGTCATATTTTCCGTGTTTTATGTCAGGAGTCATACATATATGTTCGGGGGGAGTGTTGGTTGCTCGTTTTCGTCTAAAGAATAATTCTTAGGGGAAAAAAACATATCTGTAGTTTATGTACAAATGTTAGGAACGTACAAATATTGGGAACGCTCCTTCGTCCGCATCGTTTCGGCATGCGGAATGATGTTGTTCATGTTGTTGTTGTTTTGTTTTTGTTTTTTCAACCACTGTGAACGCGTGGGCATAATATGCATGTTGATGAAGGGTCAACGAGTCCCTCTGAATGATCAACGTGAGCATATTTCATACGTGATCGCGTGGCTCCATGTCGATGTATATGGTTGCGCAGCATGTATGGTAGCATTCGTGTTGGCACCGCAACCACGTACGGCGAAAATTTTCACTCGTGCAGGGGCGTAGCCAGACATTTTTTTCGGGGAGGGTGATTCAAGCACCTTATATGTAAGTGTGTTTGTTTGTATGCATGCGTGTGTAGGTACACTTGCAAAATTCAAAATTTTCAGGGGCGGGTTATCCCCCTCCCCCTCTCGCTACGCCAGTGGAAAGAGGTAGATGAGGGTCGGTAATATGAACCTAAATAAATCCCGAGAGTGGTCATCTAAATGTATAAACGTAAGCGGGTATAGCACTAAAGCCTCAGCCGGAGCGGCTTAATTGGACGCTATGGGGCAGCTGGGCATCCTGGCGTACTGAAGATTTGTGAACGCGTATGGCCACCTCTTCAGTCGAAACTCCCCATTTAAGAACTGAGAGGCTGCAGGGGATTTATAGGAACACGGCTTCAAGACAAGATGTCTGTTTATATGCTGTAATTTTCTGCCTAACCCTCTCTGATGCTTGAAATGTTTCAATAAGTAGCTGCTTTTATTCCTGGATTTTTTTTTATCAGTCTACGTGTCTGCATTGGGCCTTCTCCTGCACCCTTTCGCTCGAGAGAGCCGTTGCTATAACGAGAGGGCGGCTTCCCATCTGCGTTCAAGTGCCGTATATAAGTTGGCCCGCATTAAACGCTGTGTACACACGCGCAAAGAAGCACGTAAACACGAGGTGCTTATGGCATGGGCGCAGGTGCTCGCCTGAGTGCGGTCGGCCCCCCGGCGTTGCTGGCTGCTCCTGCGTCAAAACTCCTGAAATAGACGCCCGAACGCGCGCGCGCACGGGTGCGGCTCTTTTCCCCGATGCGATATCGCTGTGCAGAAGAATGTCGTGGCAGAAACGCCAGGTCTCCAGTATTTACATCGCGTCGAATGTGTCCAGTATACTATCGTTTACTTAACAGAATGTGAGTGTGGCAGCCGTACTGAAAAATTCCGTCCTACGAAACTCCGCGATGCACTCTGGAAGATGTAGCCTCGGTTCTTACGGCCTAGGCGTTCTTACAAAATCAGTATTTTGCTTTAAACTCGACTGCAGCTTTATACGTAAGCTTGTCAACTGTTAGCGTGCGTTGTGCGCGTTCCCGTTAACTCCGGTTGCACGTCTTAGTACGTGCAACCGGAAGCTGCCGTACTTCAATATGTGCAGTTTTAGCCTCTGTGGTTCCCCTCCTCGCTTTATTTTCTAAATTCTTAACTGAAATCGCGGTGTTCTTGTTACAATTCTGCTCTGACATCTAAAGTTACCTTCCAAGTTGAAGTGCGTATAACGGGCTACATGCGCTCTAAAAGCATCTTACAGCGGCACCTATAGGATAGCCTCGTGACTGTGATGCGTGTTTGGCTGACACGTGCTTATCTACAGCTTATCTCTGGGTAAATGTTAATGAAGTTTCTACTATATGTTATCTACACGGGGTCCCCATAAACGTACGCGACGTCCTTGACGAAACGTGCACGACATTGTTCCAAACCTAATCTTGCGACCCACTCTGTCCTCTGTATTGTTCGAGTGGAGCCCTGCCGTTATCGCTATCGATCGGCCACTCTGATTGGCGGATGATAAGAGCGGAATGTGGAGTCGACCAATACGAGCCATCGTGTCTTGATTAGTTGACGCTGCAGCCTTAGATTTGGCGCTAATTATAGACAGAATATTTGGTTCTACATTGTACGTGCGCTGTTTATAGTGTCGCGAAAGGCAGAGTTAAGCAGAAGGTTTTTCTTTTTCAAATGGTGTTAAAGACGTTCTTTTTCGACTGCTCTTTTGAGAGGGACCCTCGGAGAAGAATTCGAGCCGACGGGGGCAAGCTACATCCGGTCGTTCCGATCGCGCCCCGTGCCCGAACGAGCGAGCGCACAGCAGGGGGCTGCTGGACGACCGGCGACCGAAACCCGAGCACGTGTGTGCGCGTCGTTGCTGCTTGCTGGAATGCGTTGTTTACAGAAAGTGCACTAGTTTTGTTCCGAAGCAGGATTCAAGCGACCACGTAAACTCGCGTGGGGATTGGTTACCTTCGGCTTGCCTGATTGGTCCTAAGAAGCCGATTGCCAATTGGTGGAAAACCCCGAGGTCCGCGTCCCCGTGGATGCTGCAAAACTCAATTTAAGCAGCGACTCGGGCCCGTTTTTGGCAGAGCGGACTCGGGCGTTGACTCGGGACCCACCAGCATCGCACCACCAGAGACCAGTCATGCAAGCCCACGGGGTATGCCATCATTTTCTATGTTTTGCATTCATTGCCCAGTGTATTTTGTAAAATTCAAGTTGTGTTAGATAAATAAACCCCCCAATGAGTGCTCTCCAGAATCATCGTGTTGACTCCTCATCGCTTGCCTGTGCGGACTTGCTCCCACACTTCATCGTCTCCTGGTCTTCCGATGCTCTTAGGTTTTAACAACCCCGACGTTTCGCTACAATAGTGTCACTCTCGACCGGCTAAAAAGGGGGTAGTTAGTCCCTTAGCAATGCTCCAGCAAATCACAGTCTGCGTATATAACGTTGTGAGGTTGGCAGGACGGCCAAAGTTAAGTTTAAAAGTTTTAAACAGCGTAAACAAAAGAGCGAAAACGCTGGGGTGAGAGGTGGAGGAGTGGGAGGCAACACTACGCGGTATCTTTTCTACCCCCCCCCCCCCCCACCTTAATTTGTTTTATTTCTTTTGCGTTTCGTTCTTTCTAGTACTTAACGTTCGAAATGAAGCGCAAGCCCGTTCACAGGAAGCGAGCGCCTGTATCATAGAGTTTCCTAAAATTAACTAGAGGGGACTCTGGCGCTGCGATCGTTTAGCCACCATGGGAATGATGGGTAGTACACGGATTTGCCTAGTCTTCGTACTTGCGGGCTTCGAACGCACTTGTGGCTTTGTTTATTGCTGTGTTTTGGCGTTCGTTTCGGATAAAAGAATAGACCGTTGTGAACTTCGTGACCAGATTTGAATTGGTGAGGCTAAACAGGTTAAAGTGGTGAAGTGGAACTGCTGACTTTTGCTGAACTTCGTTTTTGTGCCAAAGCGGATGCAGACGACGCGCAGCCAAACGGTGCCGAATGAATGATGTTTAGACAAATTTGTGTACTACCCATCATTCCCATGCTGGCTGAAGCGCCATGCGTTGCAGCTCCCATAGACACTAGCGCCAGAGTTCCCTCTAGTAAGTATTGCAGGAAACTCTATGGCCTGTATCACGTTCATGGGCTTCTTGGTTGCCTTGACCCTTTGTAAACACAGCGGTGCCTGCTTGCCTGAGAGGACCCACCCTTGGCGCCTAAAACAACGAGGGTCATTAAAGTTTTACTGTTTACCTCACATTCATTATGCTCTTCCGAAAGTATACACAAGCATTGTCGGACCCGGCGCCCCGCCCCTGTAGACGTAAACACGTCGTCGCTGAAGCTGTTTGTTTTTCGTTTTTTGCCACCCCCCCCCCCACGCACATACATACACACACACTCGCACTCCTCTTTTCGTGTTCTTGAAAGAGAGAGAGCAAAGAATAGATTAAGGGTTGATAGGTTCAGCAGGTTAACCGTCCGACGGGTGATTCTTGCTGAAGTGGAAGAAATAGGAAGGTGAAAGTGTTTGTTTATTTATCAAAGCGGTAAAAGCACGTTGCCCAAGAGCCAAGGAGAACATCAACCTGGGTCTTGTAGGGTGTGACGAGCAACATATGGGATCACAAAATAGAGTGAAAAACGTGTTAGTAATATCATTGTCCGTGTTGTTATATCATGTTAGTAATATCATCAGTATTGAGGGACCATGGTAATATTGAAGAATCGCTCAAAGGAAAAGCGCGAGAGTGTTTCGTGCTTCCGTGCATAATTATGGCAAGCGAGTTCTGCGGAAGCCCGCAAGGTGGCGAAATGTTCCTTAAAGGGAGAAATTGTTGTTCGCCTGTTTATAGCACGAATCTTCAGAAGAAATCCATACGGATTTCACAGAAAACAGAGCTTCCTAGTGGACGAAAAAATCGTCCTGGTCCGGGTTTAGAAACCAGTACCAATGCCTTTCGGTGAGAGAGAGAGAGAGAAAGAAAGCTCTTTAGTTAAGATCAAAGAATTCTTCCGGCGTATATAAAGGCGCCTACATGCTACTCTGTGTAGGGGAGGGGATTGAGGACAGAAATGCCCTAGGAGGAGGAGGGCAGGAAAGGAGAAGGGACAGTCGCTCTATACTATCACAGCTTACAAGCAAGGCTAGCAAACTGCAGCGCGTGGGCACGCGGACTGATTATGACAAATCAATGCTGCGGAAGCACCGTACTTAATGCACGAGATACCCTCAACATGGTTTCGATTCGGTCTCTATATAGCTTGATCGAGCGAACCGCGGCTCTTCAGTTGCGTGCGAGTTCCGCTTTCGCTCGTGCCGTATCGCTCTCACTTCCGGGCGAAAAAATTGTCAGGGCACCGCGCGCGGTGGCGTGCCCGAGAAGCTGGCGTACAGTGTGACCCATTCCGCCGGTATACACGTTGAGATTCCCGATGCGCGCTGGTGGGCGCACGAAATGCGGCCATCGGCGAGACGGTCGCACAGGTCAGCGAGGGACTCGTGTAACCTTCGACTGCGGCTGTGTGCTGGGATGCTGAAATGATTAACAAGCGCAGAGTGGACCGCGAACCAAGCAACGAATGCGTGGAAGACAATTATAAGTCGAAGGAAAAAAGCAGGCAAAGAAAAAAAAAATGAATTCGAAGGAATGCAACAGGGAGCTAAGCGACCAATTTGATGACGAGTGTCTGGACCTTTGAAACATGCCACCGCCGCTCCACATACTACTTAAGTTCTTATGTAAATTAAATGTCACTATACATTAAAAAATGTCTAAATTACCACTCCTTGCATGGCAGATATGGCAGAGAGTGGCCCATTTATTCTTGTGGAAATGCTGAGAGACCGGTTTGCATCAAAGTTCTGACCTGCTGCGACGCGTTGAAAGAGGAAAATGTGAGTGAAAAGTGAGCGAGAGAGAGAGAGAAGGGCTTTATTACGAGAGGGTTAACATGATGGTCTATAGATAAGCGCATTGCACTCTCCTAATTCCATGCAGCGTGCCAATATTTTTTTTTATATTAAATGCGAAGCATTTCTTAGCGAACTTCTGCGACTTTGAGCGTATCCATCCATCCATCCATCCATCCATCCATCCATCCGTCCGTCCGTCCGTCCGTCCGTCCGTCCGTCCATCCATCCATCCATCCATCCATCCATCCATCCATCCATCCATCCATCCATCCATCCATCCGTCCGTCCGTCCGTCCGTCCGTCCGTCCGTCCATCCATCCATCCATCCATCCATCCATCCATCCATCCATCCATCCATCCATCCATCCATCCATCCATCCGCCTACGACTTTGGGCTCCCTGGCCGTTTCTTTAATGGATGTATACCAAAATTGGTGTGTCATAACATGGTCTTATTACGAACCTAAATGACAGGTCATTTCATGAAAATCATGACACGCATGTCATGAACAGCATAATTTACATTCCACGGCCTTTGGGCTCTTGCGGCCTTTCCGTTAATTTCATATATATCAAAATTGGTACGACGTGACAAGAGTTCATGACGAACATAATGACAGGTCCTAACATGCAAATCATGACGCGCATGTCATGTGCAGCATGATTTACATGACATGGTCTCGGGGCACTCGCGGCCGTTTAAATGAAGGGATACATACGAAAACTGGTACGGACGAGACATTTCTGTATGACGAACATAACTGACACGTGGTAACATGAATGATATGCATGTCATGTATGACATGATTTACATGCCACGCTCATGGCGCACTCGCGGCCGTTTCGCTAGATTGATATACACCAAAATTGGTATTGTGCGACGTGACTGTATGAAGAACATGAATAACAGGTGGTAGCATGAAAACCATGACATCCATGACATGTATGTCATGATTTACATGCCACGCTCATGGAGAATTCGCGTCTGTTTCGCTTGCACGATATACACCAAAATTGGTATTTCGCGACCCGACTGTGTGACGAACGTAAATGAGACGTGGTGAGATGAAAATCCTGACATGCAAGTCATGTACGACCTGATTTACATACCACGCTCATGATGCGCTAGCGGCCGTTTCGCTCGATTGATATGCACCAAAATTGGCATTGCGCGACGCGACTGTATGACGAACGTAAATGAAAGGTGGTAACATGAAAATAATGACATGCATGAAATGCACGACGTGGTTTACATGCCACGCTCATGGCACACTCGTGGCCGTTTCGCTCGATTGATATGCACCAAAATTGGTATTGCGCGATGTGTCTGTATGAAGAACATGAATAACAGGTGGTAACATGAAAACCATGACATGCATGCCATTTATGTCATGACTTACATGCCTCGCTCATGGTGCATTCGCGGCCGTTTCTATAGCTTGATATACACCAAAACTGGTATTGCGCCATGTGACTGTATGATGAACATCAGTGACAGGTGGTAACATGAAAAACCATAATATGCATGTCATGTATGGCATGATTTACATGCTCTACTCATGGTGCACTCGCGGCCATTTCGCTCATTTGATATACACCAAAATTGGTATTGCGCGATGTGACTGTATGACGAACATAAATGAGAGGTCTTAACATGCGAATCATGTTATGCATGTCATGTACGGTATGATTTACATGCCACTGTCATAGTGCGCTTCCGGCCGTTTTGTTAACGTGATATATACCAAAATTGGTATGGCATGACACGAGTGCGTGACGAACATAAACGACAGGTGATGCATTTGTATATCAGAATATGCGTTTCATTGGCATGGTGTACACTAGATTGTGCATGCATGCGTGCATGGCAAACATGCGATATATGGTGGACTAGATGCCATGGCATGAATGATTTCATTTGGCTCAATGACAAACAAGGCGATGTATGCAGCTCTTTGCTGGCTGCTTCCCATTACATCGATTCCCACAGTGCGTGGGATCTGCCGAATTTTTTGTCTTTACTCCACTTCTTACCTCTACCCATATTCCAAACGTCTCTTGTTATCATTTACTGCGTAATTGTTCACCCTCTCGCCAATTAGTGCACTGAAACATTGGCTCTTAATGATCTGAGTCTGACAAAATTTTCGATTCATTCGGCTGAGAAGTAAAAGACGGTTTTTGCCTTCGAGTCGTCTTAGGCTAATGCGTAAGGAATTGTGACATTTTTTCCTCTTTGTCCCTTGTATATTTGTTTATCTTTGGAAATCAAATAATAATAATAATAATAATAATAATAATAATAATAATAATAATAATAATAATAATAATAATAGTAATAATTCGGCAGACGGCAGTGACGGATTGCGCCACGCAATCGGGAACTTTCGTTTGTTTGCTTGTGGCGAGTCCGAAGAGAATGGGAACTTTTGTCGAAAGAAGGTCTGCGCTTTTTTCTCGCTGATCTCCTCTCCCGTGCGACCTCCGAGAAATCTGCCGTGCTTTCCGGCTCGACAGGTCACGTGTTCACAACGACGTCCGCTTCTTCTGGCGGCGACAGAGCGGTGGGAAAGGGGCCCGCGTTCCTTGAGCACGCTGTTTAAAATAATGGAGGGCTCGTAATTATACGGTGCGTGCAGCTTTCTCATTTGCTTCTGTGGCAAGTTGCCAATTCACTCACGACTCCATTCCGCTTGCCTGCGGATGTATACTGCGCACTAGAATTCCTATACTTGAACATAGCTTTTCGACATTCTTTACCACTTTTTTTTATTAATCTTGACGTGGTCAGGCGGAAGGGTAGTGATATAGGCTAGGACACGTTGTGAGGACGAGGCGCGGGCACACGCGACATACATTTTTTTTTTTTTATGCTTGAGAGAGCGTTTCAGTTGCTTATCCTATACTCACCCATTGTCTTTCGTGTAGCTGACTGCGCGAAGATGGATTGCTCGTGTTATGTAGCCCGCCTGAACAGCTCGCTGCATCGTTACGAGAGCCCTCTTCAACATGAGGCTTTTTCCCCCTTTTCGCTGTTTCTCTCTTTCTCTTGCTATCCTGAAAAAGAAAGAAAAAACGAAGCGGTCAGCCTTTAGATATATGGTGGTGATGACAATTCCACGACAGAGAAGAGAGACGCACGTGTAAGGCTTCGGCGAACACGACGGCCGTGATCCCTCGCCCTCGAAGCACGATTTCCAATATATATACACTCGTAAACTGAGGGAACCGCGTGGACCCCTGTTTATCATTGTGTTGTCATAGCACGCGACTGCCTGATATATACTGGATATTGTACGAAAGTTTTGTCACTGAGAATGTTTTGGGGATTAGAAGACGTAAAGACGAAACGAAACGTAAAGAGCGCGTCAGCTCTCTCTCTCTCTCTCTCTGTACCTGTGTGTGTGTGTGAGAGAGAGAGAGAGAGAGAGAAAACTACAGCCCTGAGTAGTGTTTTAATTGGATAGACGAGTCACAGACGCTGTTCGACCTTCGACGGCGCTATCATATATCGACGCGCCGCCAGACCAAACACACGGCGAGCCACATCTGGAAAATTGCGCGTGCCACGTAGCTCTACACTTGATGATGAGCCCAAGGCTTTGCATGCCTATACACGCCGTCGTGTACGCAGCCTCTTATGTTAGACGCGAGCAACTCGATGCGCTTGCTGACTCCGCGTTGGATGACTCCAGCACCGTCACAGTGCACGTGCGAGCAAACAGCCGCTGTTGAAGGGGCATGCACGTAAACTTTCGACGTGCATCTCTCCCCCGTCAAAATACAATCTCGTGGTGTATAGTTAAGTGAGCTACCGCTGCACGGATAACCATAAACCGTCTCCGACTCGTTCTGTATCAAAACAGTTCTATATGTGTTCGCTTGACCAGAAAAAAAGGTAGCTTATTATAGGCAGAGAAATTGAATCCCGAACTATGCCTTCTAAATGTTTTATAACGCTCAGACATTCAGGTTGGTGACGTCAGCGTACTAACATCACTGACTTCACTGTATTGCCGTTTATTTTTATTTATTTTTTTCCTTTTCCTGTTTGCTTTTTATCGCAAAGGTCTCGGCGTGTATTTTAGGACCACCGTTTTGCTCTGTTATGTAATAATGAGCTGCTGTATAGAGAGATTAAAGTTCAAAATAAAACAGCTGCTCCGTGTCTCTTTTTCTGTAATCTGTGTTCGTTGGTAAACAATCGGCTATCCCCAACAATTATGATGTCACTCTCTGGCCTCTGCAGCCTGTATAAAATTACACTGCACTGTGATCTATAAGAGTCATTATTTGAGCGAATAGCCCACGTGTGTGCTCGTAGTTTGCAGTGTATACTCCGTTTCGTAGATCAGTCTCAACGCTGTGGAAGATATATGTAATAAGTTCGATCAACAAAATGTGCGAGTCCGCGCGTCTCGCGCTTGGATGTCGTCGTTGTAGACGTGGCCTCCGTGATTGTCTCCGGCTGCGCGCTACCGGAACTAATCGAGGAGCAAGGGCTGACTTCTGGCTTTGTTGGTACGACATATCTGAAGTGTTTAGTGCAGAATTATCAAGACGGGACAAGAAGGGAGAACACGTACACGAGGAGGCCACGATACGAAAAGCAAAGGGACACTAAGCGATCACGAACAACCTATTGACAACTGAATAAATAACGAGGTTTGTTTATTTCCAAGGCACAAAGCATCTTCATTAATTGCGCGGTCTAAAAACGAAGAAATAAAAAATCTCATTACGGGTGGCAAAAATCATTGAACTATTGCTTGATGCGAACGCGTCTACTGCAAGAAGTCTCGCTATAGGTTCCGTAGCGTTGCACTTCACGTATGAAACGGAGTCGCGAGCTCGAGGGGATAGTCACGTGACCGTTCTCGCCTTTCATTAGGCTACGCATATCACAAACGAGCGGACGCTCACCTCGCCTGCAGGAAAGCCAGTCGTGTGTGTTGCAACGTCGCGTGAAACCACGTCCACGCCGACGACGTTGTGCGGCAGCATGCGTGGCTAACAGCAGCAGCAGCGAAACGTTGATTTATTCGGAAGCATTCCGAGGTGTATACGCACGCCTTGCCACGGTATTACCTAATCCGACCGGCGGGCATTTTTTTTTTTTTTGCTTTGATTTTTCTTCACTGGCCGTGCCGTACAGTTCGTTGACTTCATCCGCTGTAGTAACTAGCCCTCTTTGAGCTGCTGCGCGTGCGAGCTTTATAACGTTAACGTTATGGGCCAATGAAATAACAACGAGGAGAATTTACAAAGTTGGACCCGCCTTTCTGAAGGAGCACTTCTAAGGCATATAATCTCGTACTTTTGCAGCGAAGCTGTTATGATGATGATGATGATGCTCCTGGGATGATTGGCACTAGAGTCACTCGAAAATTTCAGAGTACCGCAAAGGTAGGCTGCACGCGGGCAACATTGGGCGGCGGCGGCCATATCCCTTCCGGACCGTCCGGCGCGTTGGTAGCGTGTGTTGAGAAGTGACCGATCTTTTCGCCTCGATGCCGTGTTACGCTGGGCGTAACTGCAATATGTGTGTGTGTGTTTCTTCAAAATGATATCAGAAGTGATTTCGAGTCATCGACAGTCATGAATCGACTGCGCGGTAAGCGGTTAATGAAACGTGTGGCGAATGTTGCCATGTGCTAGCGAACTCTGTTCGTGGCTTCATCGGTCTCATTTCGTTTCACGGCCGGGTGTGTTCGCAAGGCCCGGATCGAGCTGTATAGTTGCATTAGCGTAATCACCGCACGAGATGCCCTTTATTTCGACACTTGGTGAACGTTGACTGTGTGCGCTAGCTTTGCGGTCGGTGTTCACTTCATAGCGCATTCGAGAGCATTATCGAACATCGAGAACATTCAGCATTGCGTCCTTCGACTGATCGCTGACGCATACCTTACTTGCGCACCATGTTTGCTGTTCAGCTGGGTGTTATCTGTAATAGAAGTGGTGTGTGTACGGTAAGTGGAAGTTGTGCGTGATGTATTTGTCTCAGTTCGGAACGCCAGCAGCCGAACGCACGGGCGAATCGGCGTGCGGTAGGTAAGGTGCATATTATTTTGCGAATACATTGTCATTTCCTAACAGATACGTAGAAAATAGGCCATCAAAAATGATTGACGTCGCTACTCAGTTGTTTCATTTCCTATTTTTTGTCTCCTTAATATTCCCAACGTTACAGTGCATTTGCAAATATTTTCCCGGTGTGTTCCGACAGTTTCTTCTTTTTTTTTTTTGGCGTTGCCAGCGCGTAAACAGCTAGGGTTCGGTTTCCGCAGTGCTTTTAATTTCAACTTTTTTTTGTAATGCACTC
Organism: Rhipicephalus sanguineus; assembly: GCF_013339695.2. Lineage (NCBI taxonomy): Eukaryota > Metazoa > Arthropoda > Arachnida > Ixodida > Ixodidae > Rhipicephalus > Rhipicephalus sanguineus. The sequence continues at coordinate 30,875,845 of NC_051177.1, forward strand.
TTCTTAAAACTTCCTCGGCACAGTGCTTTATGTTATTTTGATCAGAAATAGCACATCCCGAAAATTTTTAATGCGCATGCTACTGCAACACAGTATGTGTATCCGAGCTAGGGCTCGCATGAAATCGATTCCCTCAATGCGTGGGAGGATAAGCCGTTTTTTTTTCTTTTTTTGCTGTGACCATTTCTCACCCACTAAACAGTATTGTAAGGGTGCGCTCGGCGCAATGCAGCATGAGCAACATTTTTTTTGAAAAAAAATAAAATACGCTTAATAACATTGCCTTATATACAGTTTATCAACAGGTTATCACAGTTTATCAACAGTTTATCAAGTTTATCAACGCTTCAGTTTTGCAGAGTGGCAAATGATCACGCGACAATTGCCGTCAAGGTATACAGGAAACAGTTATTATTTTAATAAGTCTTCGATTTCGCTCTCGTGCGTGACACACTTATAACTCCAAATGTATGCACAATCTGTTCAACAGATCGAGATATAAACAGCCAAGCAAATAGAAAGGTATGTAGTATGTAGTTTTCAATATCGCTGAACATAGCGAACCGTAAAGGTGAAGTATCTATCCTGTTGCATGACATCTTTTCCAGCAAAGTTTGTGTAGTTCACTGCAGAAAGGAGTGTTCTTCGAGGGGGGCGAATTCATTCCGCGGCCAACTATGCAGCCACGTACGACGCTCTTTGACGTTAATGTTTTCCACACGGAAATCAAAAATATACGAAATTCCCGGAGTAGCTCACCAGCAACGTTCGGTTACTGGTGAGCTACTCTGGCACCAGCATGACGCGTTTAAAAAAGCGACGAAGTACTTCTAGGGACCGTGGTACTTCTAAATGTCCGGCCGCGCTCTGCATTCAACGCGCCTGCACCCAAAGCGCTTGGAAGGGATATGGCGGCGAGAGGTCTCGTGATGCGAGTAAGCCAATCGCGCCGACGGCGGCGCGCGGAAAACAGATGCGATACTCTGAAATTTTTCTAGTGACTCTAATTGGCACCTACCCACTCACTGCGATCGGCCAAGAGTCGGGCGGATCATATAGTCTGAAATTTTTAAGTGCTAATAGACGTTACAGTATCAATTAGAATGAAGTTTTTTTTAATGAATTCCAGTTTTAGATTAGACTGTGTTGCATAACCTCCCAAATGGCCAAAATTATATTATGATAATTTAAAAATTATTAGCGGTTGATGTGTCGAATAAGACGATTTCTTTGTCTACGCTGTGACGTCGTCGTCTTCGTAGTAGTAGTAGTTAGTAGTAGTAGTTGTTGTAGTAGATGTCACGCAGGTCACGTCACCAGAGAGGAGGAGGAGGAGGGGGGGGGTTGACTAAAGAAATAAATGAAAGGAAATAATGATGATAGTGCTCGAAATGAAAACAATGATGAAGATGGTTAGCGGCCTATTTACGACACCACGTGATCTCGCTAGCCAATCACACACACTCGCACGCTTAAAGCTTCGCTGTCCGACGGTTTTCACGGCGTGGAGCTGGCTGAATTTTTATCCTGTCGCCAAACTTAGTGCTTAGGCTTTTCGGTATAGAATCTGAAACCACAAGCATGTCACGGAGCAAGAATATTTGCTCCGTGAAGTATGCGTCACAGATATGTCTTAGAAAGTAACCAAGCTCTATAGTAAAGTGTGTATGTAGCTCTGGAAAACACTTTTGATTTAACTGAATGAATCCATGGCTTCCAAATTTATTGGTGTGCACGAAGCATGTTGGAGCAAGGAAGTTTCAAGGTGGAGGCAATGGGAATGCAAGCTCATCCTAGTATCTCAAAAGCGGCCGCGCCGCGGCACGGTGGCTTATATTAAATGAATTCCGCTGACGACTGGCATAAAGAAAAAAGATGCGGCTCTAACACATAAAATCATCGCACGCCCAGAGTGTGCTTAATAGCAATAATATAATAATATACCTGCATGCGCTGTGTCTGCGACCACCTGTTTACCGAGCCGCGCAACGCGGCTGCAATGCAAATATTGTTTGCGCGCCGTCGTCTATAAATAGCCGCGCATACTTTCGTTCCTTGTCTGGTGCAGCGCGTGAGAGATCGAGTCATGCTGATAGAGACGTGTTGCGCATGCATGCAACGCAGGCACGACGTCATGCTGCAAGTCGCTTATAATCTTTATAGTCTGCAAAAAAGTCCCTATAGGACGACCAGAAGGCGAAAGCCATCTTTTCTTTTTTTCTCTCAGTTGATTATATTGATCCCGCCTGAAAGCTTTCCGCACCTAACGTGGTTTTGCACTGCCTCCAGGATCGGAATAATTGGAAGCTTTCTGCAGCTCGCATGGCTTTGCAGTGCCTCCGTGATCGGCCCACCTTTGACCAAGCAGTCGGTGCCATATGATGGCGTCACGTGACGTGAAGTCAGTTTTTTTGTCGCTATGTGACATCATGGTGACATCATATATAGGGTAACGTCATCGCATTATAATTTTTGCGTCATTCTTGTTGACGCCGCCGACGCCGACGGTCACTTTTTTCGTTTGATGAGGCTTTCGCCTTAAAGGGACACTAAAGGCAAATAACAATTTATGTCAGAGTAAAAGCTCAATGTATGACAACGTCTAAAACGGCAATATTATCAACAGCAGTACCCTACTTACCGAGAAATTAGGCTAAATGTATCACGATGAGCGCCACGAGTGGGACATTTTGGAAGTGACCCCCATGACGTGTGAGTGTCTGAATACAATTAATCGCTAGTAATCAAACTAGCTGCAATAAAAAAAAAAAGAACGTTCCGGGCATCAAGAGACGTAATAAAATGCTGCTTGTTCGCTTCTGTTTGATTCATGTAAAAAAGAACCTCTTTGGCGTTGCCATGGGGAACGGCGCGCGTGGTTCAAAAGTTCCGTTTTCGCCGAACTGCGCTTCGCCCGGCGCCCTGCTTCGCTGACGCGGTCGCGTATCAGTGGTATAGTTTCGGTATCGCGTACTGCCGCGTGTGTTTTGCACGCTCGTGAAAGTCGCTCTGACAGAAAGTTCGACGAAATACCGCATGCATGTGATGTTGCCGGATGCCCGAATGGTGCACGCCGCCGCGCAGTAAAGGCGGCAACGTCGGGCACGGCAACAGTGACGTGAGAAATGCCGCTTTTAGGCGGGTGATTTGAAGTGCGCTAAAGCGATGCGGATCACTAAAACGTGATTTTATTTCAATATAAGCACTTCCTTGCCATAAAAGTAGCACTACGAGGTTTCTGGACCTCTATTTCAACAATCAACGTCAACTTAATATTTGCCCTTAGTGTCCCCTTAAATGTCTGGCAGGCAACGTTTTGCTGTCAAATTTTGGGCCTTCCCATACTGCAAACTGCGCGCATGTATGTACAGGGTCGACCACATCTGAGCTGAACACCTCATTAGTATTCAAGCCGGTAAAACTAGAACGTTTCTTATACTTCACGGGTGCAATGCCCGTTATAGAACGTCTAATCATGGTGTCGACAAACACAGCAATGATTTTCCGAATTATGTATTAAACAACAGCTTCAATGAGGTCTTGAATACTAATGAGGTGTTCAGCTTAAATGTGGACGACTCTGTACACCTTTGCAAATTTTAATAACGTCGCACGAGCGTCGACCTCCAAATACGGTAGTTTCTAATATCGGCGAGAAGCAACGATATCAGCGAGACGACGATCGGCGTCACACTGACTTTCTAAACATGATCACTCAGATAAGGCCGATAGTGCATTTGCATCCCTATGCAAACAGCGTAGCAGACGGCGCTCGCGCATTATGTAGGTAACCTCGTTACTACTCGCCTGTAGTAGGCGGTATACCATGCCCAGGGTCAATTCTCGCGCGACGTTATTAAAAAATTGCAAGAGTGTACTTACGTATTCTATCGATTGTGCTGCTGTTTATGTCTACTGTTTGTGAACAGCGCGTTTAGAAGTCTTTATATCGAGGACATATACAGATCGTAAAAAGAGTAGCTGGCCTACATTGAACATAAACAAGTTGCACCCCCCCCCCCCCGTAATTTTCCAATTTTGCATGTGTATGTCACGCACAAACATACATCAAGGTTTGTTGAACCCCTCCCCCCCCCTTTCCCACCCCCAAAATATTTCTGGCTACGCCTCTGCTTCACACCAACAACTATCATTAATTAGCTTCTCGGTATAGGTTGTGCAAGCGCGAGCAAACTTTTACTTCGCTTATCTGCTGCTGGTCCCCTCGTCGACACATCGCGATTGTTCGCCTTGTTAACTGCAGAGATGTCACCAATGTCACGCAGCGAACGTCCGCACTGAGGCGGCTCGTGCTGACCAGGTCGGAGTGCTGCTCATAGGTCACAACGACCGCGCCTCATTTGTGTAGATTGTCCTGCGCGCTGGCGTGCGTCCCCCGCACGGCGGTGCGCCAGCGCGGGTGAACGCCCATGCGTCCGCCGATCGATGACGAGGCGGCAACCTCGCGCTTCGTAGTAATGCGCGCACTCGGCCGATATATACACATCGTATAAGGCTCCAATATAGCTGTCTGCCGCGTCGCACGCACCCGTCGTCCCGATATGAGCATGAATTATTGCTCTCACCGCGCTCCATGGCCACTGCAGGCGTGGCAAGCGCAGAGCACGCAAAACGTAATGGGTCCTAAAAAGTATTAGAGCTTGCGGCTTTAATTAAACGAACGTAAACTTCATTATGACGGGATAAATCAATGCAGGCGACGCGGAACAGAGTTTAAACTACTCGGAAATCAGGTTTGCTTGTTGTGTGTGTGTGTGTGTGTGTGTGTGTGTGTGTGTGTGTGTGTGTGTGTGTGTGTGTGTGTGTGTGTGTGTGTGTGTGTGTGTGTGTGTGTGTGTGTGTGTGTGCGTGCGTGTGTGTGTGTGTGTGTGTGTGTGTGTGTGTGAGTGAGAGAGAGAGAGGGGGGGAGGGGGAGGGGGGGGGGGGGCAGAGTGGCAAGGAACGTCGCAGCAAGTCATCTTACAAGTTACCAGGACAATGACACCGCAGTAAAGTGTCTTCTTTTTAACCATTTTCTTTCATTTATGCTATAATTTCGTATGCTGATGATTCTGCCCACACTGTGTAGCGTAGTTTAATTCGAAGTGTTCGCGTTTCTGTTTGCTTGTATAGCTCCCGCCCGTTCTATCGCCGCAGTTATTACGTTGTTCCTGTCAGAAATATCTTGTTTCCACTATGTTTCATCGTTCCTGGTCCTCTTCGAACTTACAAACGGTTCCTCAATCTACGACTCCTACATATCATACGCGTGAACGTCATATGCAGCGCGCAACGTTCGTTCGTAACGAGCATTGGTCTCACGTTGAGTCTTGCTATCGCGCGACCAGACGCTGCGTGAGTCTGTTAACAGGCAATTGTATATGTTCGCATATGGTAAGACACTGTAAAGCTCTCCAGCATGGTCTATCGTTAGCTACACTATGTGTACTCCATAGCTTAGAGCGAGGCTTGCTTAGTACAGGCACCGTGTTTGTTAGTGTGCGACGTAACAGTAACAGACATCCCTACTCGCACTTTTTATTGTTTCAATTGTTTCAAGGAGAGATGTGGAGGTTGCACGAACGGCTGTATAAACGCGTAGCTGGCGACGGATGGGATGGCAGCATGGCGTAAGCCTACAGCGTCGTATTAAACATTAGTCATTAAATCAATAAACAGATTATGTTGGCAGTCTTTAACTCACGCTCATTTGTTATAGAACTGGTCTAGTTACCAGCCGCGAACCGTATACATAGAGAACGATTATTCTCACAGGCGATGCCTTATGTATACAAACACAGTGAACTTTTATGTATTGAAAATGCATTGTCTGTGTTGCTGCGGATTATCTACAGAGCCTACAGGCGTGCAGTGACAGTTTGTCATCTATCTCTTTATTTCTTCTGAGCTGTGATCGTTTTAAATTATGTACACGGCCTTAGAAATGATAATTCAGCGCACGTGTAAGACAGTTATTCACCAGAAAGCGGCAACAGTTGTGGAGTCGTGTCTGTGACTCCGCGGCCTTCAGTAGACGGCTGTGCATGACTCATCTCGGCAAACGTTTGCGGCCCCATGTACTACATATGCGCATCCCGCAGCACCTGTACGCTGTCCATACGTTCGACCTTGCCGGCAGCAGCGTAGTTTAAGAGTGTTATTGTTTTAGGCGACGGTGTACATGCCTGAAAAAAAAAAAAAAAGAAAAGGGTCCCTGGTCGTCGCCCGCTCAGTGTGAGTGTAAAAGTTGCCGCAACAAAGCATGGGAGCAAAATGCGAATCGATGTCGGAAATGCTCTTTGTATAGATAGCTTGCGCGTGACGTCATGGACGCAGCTTCGTAACCTACTGGTTCTCCAACATGGCGGCTTTGGTGATGTAAATGCAGCATGATCACGTTGCGGTTAACCTGTTTTCATATGATAACGACGCGGCCGCACCATTACTGGCCTCGTTGCGCCAATAACGAAAGAGCCTGTATGTGATGTACTGAGATAACATTAACGCGTCGTCACAAGCTTTGCGTCCCACCGCGCGGTGCTCCAACATGGTGGTTTCAGTGACGCCAGCGCAAGGCATCTATATATAGTGTACTCTTAGTGACGGGCCATTGGGACATTCAAGATACTTCGTAATACGGGTCACTTCATTATAATGGTCGCGCAGCCTAACGCTCGCTCTATAGCCGCGGTACGTAAGGAATCGTTCGTTGTTCAGGTCATTACGTTGTAGAGGCGCTCCATTGTATATTGAACGAAGACTATAAATGTCTATAAAGCGCAAGTGCACTGCCCCCGCATAACACTTCTGAATGGCTAATAGCCGCACTTCATGTCGTCCTCATTTGTATATGCTAAGACCACTTTGCGTGACAACGTTCCGCGTGTTGCGTATTGCGACTCGTATAATCATCACTTACAAAATAATCGTCTCTATGCTGTCGCTAGCTTGGCAAGCTGCACTGCCGGGCAGATGACAGTGAAATATTACGCTGGCAGCAGAAAAAATAGCAGTACGTACTGTTCGTTCGTGTGCGTGCGTGCGTGCGTCACGCAGCATCGACATGAAGCTGAACAACGAGAGAGAGAGAGAGAGACAGACAGACAACTTTACTTTTGAACACATGGAAGGCATGGGAATAGGACCCACTTACGACCCTGACCGTATCCTGTGGTGATGAGCTTTCGAGTAGGCAATACGGCGTGTCCGGCTCGCGTGAAACCTTGCGTACATTGTACTAAACCCGATTCATCCGTACAGCCATACATGGCGTTTTCTGCGAGCCAATGACTGGACTAGTTGACGAGTTTGTTTCCTTTGGCGTTGGGTTACGCTGGTTAGACGGAAGGAGGCGCGAGTCGATGAGAAAAACGATACGTGAACGGCGAAGTGACGAGTTCCGGCGTGTGCTTATTCAGGCAGTGTGCGCGGGTGTGGGGAAAATGTGAAAGAAAAAGTGGAGTGGCGTAGAAACAAGAGAATCGCTGACTCGTTAAGTGTTACATGCAGAGGTTGAAAAGGAATCCTCCCAACGGAATCGGTCGTTGAGACAGGTCGATTTCAGAAATCGGACCAATGCCCCCGACTCGTTAGGTTGCCAACCTGCGCCGCATCAAGTACAGACACGGTCATAGAGAGAGAGAGAGAGAGTACGTAACAAACGCTTCTTTGTTCTTCGTGTTCTTCTTCATGACTTCTCCGTGTCCTGAAGTGGGAGGGCTCCTTAGTCTCTGGCTAGCCTAGCCCTTATGACCAAGAATATTGAGCCATAATCCAGACACCCGATGACCCAAACACGGTACACATGAGGGTTTACGTGCGTGGAAAGACGTATAAAGTGCGTATTTTGGCGTTCAGGTCTACATTTTTTAAAGGCACTTTTGCCAGCTGGCATGCGTTTAGGGCTGTTTTGCACGGCACCTGCTCGCGGCCCCACGCTCTATAACTACGTCTAATTGTTAGTTGATGCCTGCCGAACACGGCGGAGCACGCGCCGCGTACAAAGCAGTTTCTGTAATTTCGAAGTCCCCCCCCCCCCCCCCATTAATTCTAGGAAATTGTAGCAATACATATTTTAGAATATTTTAGAAGGACATCGAATAGATGCATGCGGCCCTGTTTGATACAGGTATTGCAGCATTTATTCGGCGGTGTCGTTGTCCGTCGTCCAGCTGGTAAACTTATGTGGAGTACTATACATCACTTTAGTTCGGCTTCCCTGGGCCTCATGTTTGCCGTCGCGTTCATGGCCGAAGGGTCGCTAAGACCTGCCGGGGCCGCATTGGTGGTGCCTTGCCGCCCAACAAATTGGGCGACAAGGCAGCACCAAATGGGGACATCGTTCAATATGGGCATCAAACTTGACCTGTATATGTTGGCGCCGCTGTGCAGTGTTGTGGCCACTTCCACCACGGATACCGTGGAAGAAGTGACCATAACAAACATATAAAAGGCGACGAATGTCGGCCCATAAACACAGGTGTCTGATACCTCGGACACACGTTGTAGGGCTGTCACTGGCACGTCTACAGGCGCACACGAGAGAGACACACACTCTATCGTATTGGATGTTCTGGCATCTGTGCCTCCAAGCTTGAGCTGTCTGTCTCGGCTGTCGCAACAACTCTTTTGACGGCTTTTACTGCGCGTGGTCTCCCTTCGTTTGTCGCTTATTATTTCGTCTCTGGGATGTATGACAGAGCTTGCAGGGGTGAAGCCGCGACGTGCGTCCCACTTCGCGTCGTCGGCAAGCAGACCTCGTGCACTTGACCTTCTCGTGTCGTCGTCGCAGTCAGCTCTCGGAAGTCGACTCGTCGGGCCGTCGTCTCGGCGTCAGTGACAGATGTTTCTCGTACGTCACATCTGCGAGCCACCTCGTCGACGCTGAAGGCTTGTCAGCGTCTGCGTCCTTGGCGAGGTGCGGCTGAATCCGCTGCCGCGCGACACACTTGCTGAAAGCGCCGTGACGTGTTCGTTGGCCATCCGAGGAATAATAGCCTTGAAAAGGCGGGCCTTTGTTAGCATCGAAAGAAAAGGAAAGAAAACGAAGAGGTTTAGTAGGCATTGAGGAATTGCGTCACTGCATTGCCTCTCGACCTGCGTGTATTGTACGGGAGAAGCGTAGCCAGAAATTTTTTCCCGGGGGGGGGGGGGGGGGGGGGGGGGGGTTCAACCATCATTTTTTATGTTCGTGCGTGCGTTTGTGTGTGTGCGTGTATATATAAACATGCAGAATCGAAAAATTTCGGGTTGGGGGTTTCAACCCCCCAACCCTCCCCTCCCCCCCCTCGCTACGCCCCTGGTTACCGACATGCACATAGGCGTGCGCACGTGGGGAGCACCCCCTCCCCCCTTTGTCACCTACGAGTGGTAGATTGGGGGGGGGGGGGGGGGGTCTGCGATGATACTTCGCGCCCACCCCCAACCCTAATGGGGAACCCTGCGCACGACTGGACATGCACACATTTTCGCTGGACTTTAATTGTGCACAATTTTGGAGAAAATTGTGCACAAGCGAGTGCCCTCGCAGTAGCCTTGAAAAGGCTTGGTTTTCGTTCACATAGCTCCACGTTTCTCCCCCCCCCCCTTTTTTTCTGTGCATATCGATAGACACCTCTGTGTTTTTTTTTTTTTGTTTTTTGTTGTGTACAATGCGGCATACATAACGAGAATATTATTTGACCTCTTGAAAGAAATTGTTGGAGGCGACTTCTGTTGGAATGATGACCGTACATAATGACTATATATAGGCTTCCCATTTTTCGCATCTCTGAGTACATTCCGCTAAAATATGCCCATAAGTCGTTATACTCGGACGGTCTGGCCTCCGGAGTGACCGACATGAATGACTTCACAAAGTGGAGCCAAGATGACTGTAGCTGCAGAACATGATCTGGACATGCTGCACTTTTCTTTATTTAATTACTATACCGTATGGCAGCGGTCCTCAAAATTAAAAAAAAAAAAATAGAGAGAATGTTTTTATTGTAGTGTTCCTTCCAACAGGGGATTATTTCTATATATTGACCTTATACTAGATGAAGCTGTCACGGCCAGAAAAGAAAAGAACACAAATGGTTGGTGTTAACCTAATTGTGAACGGAAACGCTTGGTTTTTGTTCCCTGCGAGAGAGTGAAAGGATGATTGTGTGTGTGCGTATATTACGGAATATATTTGCGCCCCGTGCCATTGCGCTGATTTGCATGTTGCCAGGTGTATACGACGTTCGCGGTTTCACACAAACTATTGCCGACAATGTCTTGTAACGGAATAGTGCGCTTCTAGCGCGTGCACATTCCATGGTCTTGTGACTCATGTCGGTTGTCCTCGTGTTCGCAGGCAATCTGGCCGCTACGTGAAGACGCTGTGGAAGCACGTCCGAGTCGGGGACATTGTCCACCTATCCTGCAACGAGGTCATCCCAGCGGACATTCTGGTTTTGCGTTCGAGCGACGATCAAGGGTTGTGCTACATCGAGACGGCCAACTTGGACGGCGAGACGAACCTCAAGCAGAGGCAGGTCGTCCGAGGATACGCCCAACACGTAAGCTTGTATAAGGCACAATCATTACACAATTCCTTTCGGACGGGTTGTTAAAACATATTTTTTTTTGGCGCAATGACTCGCGATAGGCAAAGAAAAAAAAATGAGCAGAAAGCAGTAGCACGTGTCTTACTTCCCGCTCATTTTTCGCGCCGTTTTTCTCCCCTGAATTTTCGCGTTACAAAAATCGTTTGAGTGTAAACTCAGCCTGAGGCTCTGCTTTGTGCTCTTAACCAAATTAATGTTCAGTTCTGAACTCAAAGGGGATTCGTGTTGGATGTTAACGAAGTTTGCGCATGATACGCGCAGCCGATCAGGCGACTTGGAATGATATAGCCAGGCCCGTAGCCGGGGGGGGGGGGCAGCCCCCCCCCCCCTGGCTACGGGCCTGGCTATATCATTCCCTAAATGACAGAGAATAACATTTCGGTGCACTTGTTTTTTTTATTACCTATAGTTTCGTTATGCTTATTTCCGGGTGTGTCGTTTCGTCTCATGATGTTTCAGCAAACTTCAGTTCCGCATGAGCCGTTTGCGTTGGCCATTTCCACTGAAATCGTGTTCTTATCGTCACCACGGCTATCGTGATATTGGCGTTCACATAAAAGCCGATCATTTAGGAAACCATTTTGCATAAGGTGACAGGTATAATGCTGGTGCCGTGCATCTGATTCTGCCAGTCTGCATTTGTTTCTTGTGCTGCTCGCTCGTTTTCGCTCGTCGCGCGCACCCTGTCTTGACAGCGATGAGCAGATAGTTCATACCTTTGTACGTGTTGTGTTCTCACCGCTCAGTTCGTGTTTAAGCGACAGACAGCACGAAGGTCACTTTGCTCGCTGTAGCGGTAGCGGCCGCGTTACCTTACAGTAGCGTTTTGTTGAGTTACGCAAGGTCGGATGCTAAAGGATTTAGCTTCCAGCCTAACTTAGTATAACATTCCAGTTCGTTGCTGTCACATTCATTGCTTCGTCCTGTTGGCGAAACTGACTTTTTCCCTGCTTTCTCTTATAATAAACCAATCTGAAAGGTTCTTGCGGCTTTGCAATTATACTGGTGTATGAGTGTAAGTAAGATTTCCGATAAGGCCTGTCGAAGAAACCTGAATGCATCGCTTTCTTTTTTTAACTGTCTGCCACCTATATGTGAACCTTGAAGAGGCACTATAGATGTGCCTCGGGCTGCAGAGGAATAACATGGAGTGTAAACACTTTGCTCTTTGTACCTGCATTAATATATTACACACTTTTCAAAATTTCCTTTGTGAATGTGTTCATTGAAAGCATTGCACTTACACCAGTGTGTTCCGAGGATTGAAGTACAGTATACGCAGGGTCTTTTCAAATAAGTTAGCTCCCATACCCAGTGCTTAAGAAGAATACAAAAAAAAAAAATCAAAGTGATTGGTTCAAGTGAAAAAATTTGAGCTGGCTTTAAAGGGGTTCTGCAACACTTTTTCAGCATGCTCAGAAAACCTTGGCGATCGGTAGTTGAGGCTCCTGAGAACACGTGAGCCAAATATTATAGCGCAGCACGCGGCCTGGAATTTGCAATTGTCAAAGTCAGCTAGAAATCACTCGCTCTTCTCTCGACAAATGATGCCATTAGCCCAAATGACCGTGCCATAAGCCCAAAGTCCATGGCCATTGGCTCATTGGAGCATCGTGAGCTGCATAGTTACCGCGGCCGCCGCGGGATGCCGCCACGTACTCGCTCGCGCGCTCGTGATCACACTGACAGTAAGCCGCGCTTTCGAAGAAAAAAGAAAGGAAAGAAAGAGCTCAAGATCGTGACGCGCGTATCTTCTTGCCCCCTTGTCATCATCCCCCCCCCCCGCCCCCTGCGTAGCTTTCAGTGCGCTCGCCGGTGCAAAAGTAGAGAGAAAGCGCTTAATGCATTTGACAAATCCCTGTAACTCCACTCATACTTGACGGATTCTAAAAATTTTTGCGGCAGTCGATTCGTGAGACAATAAACTTTTTTAATGAAGCCATTAGATGATTACTTGGAGAAGTGTTGCATGGCTCCTTTAAGCGGGAACCACAAGGGGCATATTTCTGATTTGTGTTAGGTGTACAATGCATCACTTGATATCCACGCATAAATTTTACTCCCTATAATGATCACGTCGTAATATGAATGAAAATGTAACCTGCAGTTGCCAATTGAAGTGGAGCCCACATAGTACATATTTTGGCTATAATAGCATGGCCATCAAGGCCCACTGAAGTGTGTGCTCCATAAATTTGGTGCTTATGCACATTTGGCTGTTTGCTGATCTGCATTGGCTCTTTTCTTTGACGCAGAGTGATACCTTTCATCCGCTGTCATTTACAAGCACAGTGGAATGTGACCCACCAAACTGCAAGATCTACAGATTTCATGGATTCATGTAAGTTTTTTTTTTCTGTTTTTTGTAAAGAGGTACACTAACAATATAAAAATCCATAAATTTTACTACCACTCTAGGTAATAGTGACTAGAGCGTTCTGAAGCTGAGAATGAGGTGACAGGTTTAATTATTGAGTATGGCAGCTGTCTTTTGGTAGAAGCAAATTTCAAGGATGCTCTTGTAATCATATTACAAGAACTTCGTGTGGTCAAAAATAATCCAGCGCCCACCAATATGCTATCCTTCACAACCTCATATGTTGTTTTGAGACATCGAACCTCATAATTCAATCTCGTATTACACTAACAAAGCCTCAACATCCCCTGTATCTGCAGCAAGTGGCCAAGAAGATATACTCCTTTATGCAGCAGCTACTTCACCCAAGAATAGCTAGAAATATTAACATGTGCATATGCAAACGCATTTACCTGCTGACATGTATGCTGCTCATTTGATCTCCACGCAGCTGCCATCCTACTGGTGAAAAGGTGCCAATCACTTCTGACAATTTACTGCTTCGAGACTGTGTTCTCAAGAATGCTGACTTCGTCGAAGGCATTGTTGTGTATGCTGGTACGTACCTCTTGGAGTTCTCACCATTTATTATAAAGCAACTGCTTAACATGCTAATTGTTTGGGAACCTTGCATGTTATTTCACTTTATGTTTAAATTTCTTCCAACTCCTTTTGATGACCTTTTTGAATTTAGAGTTGTGAATGCTCATGCGTTAAAAGAAAGGCTAAACCTTGGGCACCATAAACTCTAGTTCTTGCCATTCATTGGTAAGTGTTTAATGTGTGAACTGTGATACTGCACAAGTATTTAATGCTCAATAGCAGCTCATCTTAGATGCACATTTTTCCAGCTCCTTCAGGTGGCATTGAAACGGCTGATGTGAATGCTCATACATTAAAGAAGACTTGGGCACTAAAAACCACTCTTTTTTAAAAACCACCCGTAATCATGAACCAACCAGCCCAAATGCGTACCCTTCTACTCTTTGCAGGATTTGAGACCAAGGCAATGCTCAACAACAATGGCCCAAGGTACAAACGCAGCAGGCTGGAGCGATTTATGAACAGAGACATCGTCTGGTGCATTGTGATACTTCTCGTCTTGTGCTCTGTTGGTGCAATTGGTAAGTGCTTACACACTGCTCACATGTTTAGTTGCAACACCTGTAAAACAGTGAACATATTTAATACAGATCATCCAGAAGGCATCTAAAACAAACTGCAGCTACACTGTTCAGAATGTCCCTTAAGTCATTTGCTTGAGATGAATATAAACCTACCAGAACTAGTGTTGGTTGACGACGAAGATCATTTATGTTTGTGTGATATAAAACAACTCATATTTTAAAAATATCGTACTATAAACTAGAATGCTTTGGTGCTCATCACTACTTCAGGAATAGCAATAGGTTATTCTGGTAGCACATTTTCTACAGGGCTAAACAGTATTGAGTCACAAGTATTGAGTCTTCATGACTCAACAGATGTGAACAGACTTGACCATGATGGTTGACTTTTTTTTGCAGACCGGTTAAACTAGTACACCTTTCTAGTTTGAACTTGTGTTCTGCCATATTCTGAGTGAATTTACTGTCTCAAAACTGCAACTTCATCCCTCTACATTGGATCCCATTCTTTCTAGTTCCTAAGTTGCTGTTGAGTGGCTTTCTACCCGATGAGTGCTTTAACAAAATTTTTTTTCCTCACAGGTTGTGCGTTATGGTTGAGATCTTTCGAAAACCGCAAGGAAGTCATATTTATACCTTATGAACAGGAGAACAGGTACATACCTGCTGTTGAAGGCTTCATCGCATTTTGGACATACATAATTATTCTTCAGGTAAGTTCGTTATCACCAATGTATTTTTAGATTCAGACTATGAATTGCTGTAGCATTTCAGATTTAGACTATGAATTGCTGTAGCATTTCAAATTATATTTTCAACTATGTTAGATAGTTGGGTTCTTTCATTTTCTTTGGCGATTGTAATTAGCAGATAATTAGCAGTCAGTTATCTCGCACCGAGCTTAGCTTTCCTTCACACTGCAAGCGACTGTGATGCAGTGAAGCACTGCAGTTGCTTATAGGATGTGATGTACATGTTATTTTTATTTCCCGCTGGGTCACTGAGGCGTAACCTCAAAGCACGCAATGAAGTGAATAAAGGTTCCAGCACTGTTCATATGATCATGCAGCTTTGATTGAGGAAGTATTTCCGGAACATATCTGCTACTTTAAGGCTCAAGACTACAATGTATGCATTTCAGACATATTTATCATCATTCTGTCCTCGTTCATGATTTCAGATGATGATAACATAATTGAGATCATCGAACTTCGTTCACGATTTCAGGTGATGATACCACTGTCGCTGTATGTCTCAATTGAGATCATCAAACTTGGCCAAGTGTTTCACATCCACGAAGACATAGAGCTTTTCGACGAGCGATCTAATCGGCGCCTCGAGTGCCGTGCTTTGAACATTCCTGAGGAGCTGGGCCAGGTGCAGTACATATTTTCAGACAAGACAGGAACGCTCACCGAGAACCACATGGTGTTTCGGCGCTGCACCATCGGTGGCAGAGACTACAATCACCACCACCCGAGCGTGTCTGAAGGTATGAACCGAAGCGGCTTCTGGATTTGAAGTTGCTGGCATTGACCATTCTGAACGATGCACGCACTTTAGTACATTTCAAACAAAGCAGCAATGCAATTAGTGCAGTCATATTTTAAAGTCTCACTCTGCATGTTTTGCAGTGCAGTTGTTTTTCTTGATTTTTAATACTTTCTACAGAAGTACTCATGCTATGTTACAACTACAACCTGTGGACAGAAAACCTACGCTGCGCTGCGCAAGACTAATGCTTCTTTGTGCCCGACAACATATTGTTGCATAAGTTCGCATATACAAGGTAGCACTACAGATGACTTGTACATTCTGCCCTGGACGGCATCATTCGCAGCTTCTACAGCAATACCAAGAGTAACGTGGCTCTAAGCGAATCGATTCCGACTCACTTTTTTGCCTTGAATGTGGTCCCCCTCTATGATGATATTCAGTGGTATCACTGCAGGCCATCCATGTTCATCATTCCATCACCAAGATGTTTGAGGAGGAAAGGATAGTGAAGAAGATGAAGGGCATTGACCTAATGTTACTTCATCTCAAAAGTTGTTCCTCTTTTCTGTGCTGTTATTTGCTGTGTTTGTATACTTGTTTTCTATATGGGAAAAAACATACACTGAGAAGTCACAGTAATGTGTTGGGCAGAAGAATTGTATGTTAAAAATATAAAATATTGAAGAGTCTAGATTTCATGCTGGATCGGTTAGGATAAGTGAAACTCGACCATAAAAGCTGCCGCAGTTTCGTGACTCATGCTGTTTCTCTTCATTCATTTTGCAGCTGAGGAAAACGACATCAAAATACGCAGTTACAGCTGTGGCTCCAAGCCATCTAAGGCAAGTAGTTACTTCAATTTTTGTTTGGGTATTGTTTTGGGTTTGTTCTGCAAGTACGGGAATAATGGACTTTCAGCATTGCAGAAGCTCAATTGTGGGTACCGAAACAGTGTATCATCTGTAGAGTGGCAATAAGAGCAACAGAAATTATTAGCATATTCCTTACCTCCCCACATGTTTTGTGGCAAAAACTGCAGCAAAAAGACAAAAAGAGAGCAATAACTGGAGCATTTAAATTGTGGTATGTGTCACTGCTGAACAGGAATAGGCGGATAGTGGTGGTGCTGGGCTTTTCCAGTGTTTGCTAATGCTGGGGACATTGGAAACTGCTGCAGAATTGATGCGTTCGTGATTCTATATGGCATCCTCTAAGTCATGTGCTGGCCAGCATTGCATGGTCTTCAAGAGTTGCTTGTTTCTGGAAAGAACTAGTGCTGCCTGTACCAGCTGCTACTGAAACCAGTGCTGGAATCAGCGCCGCTACTGGAAAGAACCATATCTGAAAAGAACCAGTATTGCCACTAACAATGTGTCGTCAGTAGCAGCATCGTGTATTCCGGTTTTGTCACTTTAATCTCTGGTCACTTGTGCCAATATTTTCCAGTTTTTACGGCCCCATGCCATTGTTCTCAAGCGTGCGGTGTTGAAGTACAATAATTGCCTTCCTTTCACGTAGGATGACACGGTGTTCACGCTGAACCCTCAGCTGCAAAGGGAGCTGTCCAACATGCAATACCAGCTGCGCATGGACGGCAGTGGCCAGCAGCTGTTCCTGAGCCCCGAGAGCCAACGGGTGCAGGAGTTCTTTCTTCTCATGGCCACCTGCAACACCGTCATTGTCTCGAAATACCCCCACAAGGACATAGTGAGTCTTAGCTTTAGCGGCCCTCCCGGCCTTTTGATCAAATACCTTGTTGTAATCTACATTTCTGTGGTTCCAAGTTTTTCTGCAGCTTCGTCACTTCTGTGGCGGTTTGTGTGTCACAAGTGTTAACAAGCAGGCATGGTTCTATCACTGCATGTGTACACTAATTCACTAGTGAAATGCAAATATTGCAAGAAAACATTTAACTAAAGAAAATGCAGTTGTTTCAATTGCGGCCTTTACAGAAAGGCATGATTTTATCCTACACTGTTTTATCTGTTTACACTGTTGTTTTATCCTACACTGAACTGTGGACTAATCATTGACGTTCTGATCATGTAGTATCAAGGTATCTGTGGGCTACTGTCAAGTTGCCTCTATGAAGAGCGGCTTTTACCTCAGCTTTCTGCATCAGTGTGATGGAAAACAAATTATTATTATTATTATTATTATTATTATTATTATTATTATTATTATTATTATTATTATTATTATTATTATTATTATTATTATTATTATTATTATTATTCCATGCAGTTATCACTTGTCCATGCTGGCACATGCACTTTTCTTTCATCTAACTACAACAGGCTCACCCCAGTTAGTTAGGGCTAAGTTTCTTGCATAATGTCATTGTGATACTATTGGAGACTCGGCACAGTCTTCAGTTTTCACAAATATCACCTGTTTTTCTCGCTCTTTCTCTACGTCCTGCTATCAATCACATTGTTTCGTGCACTTTCTGGTCACCTCACTTTGAAGCTGTGCTCAAGAGCAATTTGGCAAATACATTTCAGACTTGTGTGGCACATGTTCTTTTTGTACACTTATAGCACATGTTTTTAGAGCAAGATGATTTATTACCGATAAGCCCCATCAGCAGCTGCACTGTTACGCCATTTTGCATTCTTTCTTGCTGTGCGCTAATCTTTGTTTGTTGTATAGTTGCATGACTGTGCCAGTGCTTCTCAATGCGTTTTGTTGCACTGACCGCACATGGAGCTCAGTGGTCACTAAACCTGCTTTTCTCTTTCTTTTTTTTTTCTTTCAGATGAACAGCAGTGGCTTATACCTAAACAATGGTAGCGCCCATCCAACATCTCCGGATGGTTGTAGGTCACCTCTGAAGCCGTCGTGTCTCTTACCTTCCTCGCTGCCATCGCCCGTGGCTCGCAGTCCAGCGGTGGCGTCAACTCCTACGGATTCCCACGCTTCGACACCAACGCGGCCGCACAAACTGGCCCTACCTTTTCTGAACTTTGTCACCAGCCCCTCGAGGCGAACCATGACGCCATCGCCTACACCAAGCCCTCAGCTCCAGCCAATCTACGAAGCCGAGAGCCCAGACGAGATTGCACTGGTCGACGCTGCTTCACGTTATGGCTGCAAACTGCTTCGTCGTACGCCAGATGCAGTCACACTCATGCTGCCTGGTACGTAGGAGGCTGGGGCAAGCTAGCATGCAGCTAATGAGGAGTTAATCTTAAAAATTAGTCGTTTTTCTTTAAACTGAGGTTCTGACTAAATGACTCCATGAGAACTGTGCTACGAGTCAACAGTTGGCAACTGGCCAAAAGATGTTTTCCCACTTCTCTTTTTGCGTGCATCTGTTTAAAGGCTGGGTTCGTCGATATTTCAAGCTATGTACCAACGGGCCCAACACCAGACTCTTTTACGATATATTTTCCCGTCCCACTCATGGAACACACGTAGTATTGTTCTGCACCTGAAATCATTACTATGTGATTAGCTACCATTCACAACTTGAGGGCAGCCATGATTTTTGCATCGAGCTAATCGTGCATCTTGCCAACTTATAAGGGCTTTGTGCTCCTCTCTCTGCAGCATTCTTTTTCCCCTTGGCCATCTTTTTTTTTTTGTATTTATGTTTGTACCACACATTTCACTGAAGTCTGTCAAATTCTTTTCATCTTCCTGTGACTGTTTGTGGCTGTAGACCTCTTTTCCAAGCAAGCAATGTCTAGTCTTTGGCAGGGTCTAAAGACTATTGTGCACTGCATTAAGCTTACAAAAATGAAAAGTAAAAATAAAATCCTTTGGTGTATCCACGGTGCAGGTGAGGGGCTGATCGAGTACAGAGTCCTGCACATGCTGCCCTTTGACTCATTCCGCAAGCGCATGTCCATCATTCTACAGCACCCCATCACCAAGCAGAAGGTGCTGTACTGCAAAGGGGCAGACTCGGCCATCCTGCCGCTGCTAGCCCCTACCAAAGATCAAGGTGGGTCGCCTGATGTTGCAAGATTCACACCACTGTTTCTTATTAACTTCAGCCACATGAAATATATATTTTTTCACCATTTCACATTGTTCACAAAATATGCAGAAAAATATCAGTTGCATGACGTTTGTCACGCATTATATGAGCAGTACAGAAAAAAGGGCTGCAGAAAAAAAGCTTGACTGCCTGATTAGCACCATAGACCACTGCATCTTTGCTTTGCAACTACGTAGAAGCAGCTTGAATATAAATGTAATCACTGACGTCGAGTAAATGCTTGAACTGTCAAACATACAGCACAGAGGTCAAAAGTCCATTGCATGACATTTACGGCTAGTGCGTACTGCTATAGCCAATACACTAAAGTGTTAGAGTAGCACGCATATGTATTATGCATATGCATATACTTATTAAATGTCACATTTCTTCCATTCTATTAAATTTATATTTCTCAATCGTAAGCACACATGCAAACATGTATGTATCGGCATTCAGAAGCCGGCAGTATAGCAGAAAGACTTGCAAGGAGACTCAACTAATGATTAAAGATGTCATTAGTGTAACATAAACGAGTACAGTTTTCAACGTTTACTACATATGCTTTGAAATTTAGGTGTAGCACGGGTATCAATATCATTGTTGTGAGGAACGGACACAGCTTGCACTTTATTGTGTGCCCCTTGCGCGGAGCACTGCGGCTTCACATTCTATTTTCCTAATTTCACAAGTTATCCAAAGACATTAGACAGTTGCCATCCACAAATGAAGGAAGAAATGAGTTAGTGTGCTCTAGCCTCTCCTTTATCTTAAATGGTTTAATTAACACGATTGTAGGCCCCACATCCTTAACAACTCACTTTTGTCAGTTGTATACTTATTGCATTTTATCACGTATGCAGTGTGTAGTTGCCACTTGTACATTTGCTCCTAAGGACTTGTGCAAGTTCTGCTTTGTTTCCATATCAAACCAAAAGCTGCAATAATGTGCATTCACAAAAAGAAAGCATCATCCTGACGTTTCTTTTTTACAGTCATGCGCCAAGTTATACTACGCACTCAACAGCACCTGAACCAGTACAGCAAGAAAGGCCTTCGGGTACTTTGTATGGCCAAGAAGGTAGGTGGACTGCTCATTTTCTCAGCTACAGTGCGCTTGTTGCACTGACGATCATGATCGTCTAGCACCACTGCTAAAAAGATGAATAGTAAATACAAGACAAAGGCACTTCTGCATATTACTGTATTACTCTTTGATTATGTTTCCTGCGCTGACCACTCATTACCTCAGTACTAGAGCTGTGCGAATAGCAAAATTTTGGGTGCGAAGCGAATTCGAATATTGAAGTGCGAGTGCGAATCGAATTGAATATTTTTCGAATATTTCTACAATATTTTTCGAACACTTTGAAGCGAAACTGCAGAAAAAATTTTTAGAAAGGATCCCCCTATGAGATAGCAACATGCAAGTGTTTCTTTTCATTAGGTTGATGAAGCACTGGCGGGTTGGTGTTTCATAGTTGTCTTATCAAGAATGAGGCAATGTAGAGGCCAAATTGTATTTATGTACATGATTTGGTGCAACCAAAGTGTTGCCGACAACTCTTTGCACGTGGTAGGCAAAGATGCCATTTCCTCAGCCTCTCCTCCTCTTTCAACTTCTTTGGAATCCAAACCGATGTGGCAGACAAGGGTGTGCTCCCTTCAAGTCCGTAGTTCCAAATCTGCCCCGTAGACGTCGATATATAAGAACATCTGAAATTTTGGATGCTAAAAAGCTTCGGCTTCCGATTTTTAGGACTTCCTGCCCCAATTTCAGGTCTAAAACAGCATTAATTGAGCCCCCACCTCCGCCACATCTTTCGTCTTCATGTTGGAACCAGCGTTTTCTTGAGTTAATACATTTGCGACCGTAGCAGAGCTTGAAAGGCAGCTTTGCTGCAATATCGGGGTGTGATGAGGTGAAGCATATTGAAACTCTAGGGACCACTTCCGATCGGACGTTGACTGTGTCTTGGCAAAGTTCGACCGTAACGGAGCTTGAAAGGCAGCTTTGGCGCAATACATGGGTGTGATGACGTGAAGCGTATTGAAAATCTAGGGCCCACTTCCAATCGGACGTTCTTGGCAAAGTTCGACCGTAACGGAGCTTGAAAGGCAGCTTTGCCGCAATACGCGAGTGTAATAAGGTGAAGCATATTGAAAATCTGAAGGGGTCACTTTCAATCGGGCGTTGACTGTATCTGTTTTTGGGAAGTTCGAATAGTTTGAATAGTAAAATTCCAGTGAGAATCGAATCGAATAGCAAACACTATTCGAAAAATATTCGAAATTTCGAATATTCGCACACCCCTACTCAGTACCTCTAACCTGACTGTATGGTTTTGCGCTCTCTTTGTAGTTTTGTGCATCTCAATACTACCTATTTATCATCTACGATTTGCAACTATGCATGTCAAAGCCAGGCTGAAATTATCTGTCTTCTGCTTGATTTTGTCTAATGTATTATCATCCCCTGTTCGTTATGTTCTTTGCCCACCTCCTGATATTATTATCATTTTTCTGACAATTCCTCACTGCACTGTTGTGAGAAACACACATCTCATTTGTCATCAGTATCTCATTTGTCACCAACTTTGGTTTCATGGTTGATAGAAGCACCTCATTTACTACACAAATGTGTATTCTGCTGCATATTTATTTGGGTATATCATCGTAAGGGGGTGATTCTGAAGATGAAAATAATTTTTGTAATGAGGAACTTCATAAGTACACATATGTGGGACCAGGTAGTTCTAGTGGATTATTAGCACACTGATGTACTTGCAGCCAGTTAAGAAATCTGTAAGAGGATTTCGTGAACAGCAAGACATCAGGCTATACTGAAGCTGCACTCTTATCACAACTGAACTCTCCAAGTTGAACTCTTATCACAACTACATTGAAGTTCTTGCCAGTTACTAAGAGCGCATTCAACTTTGTGCATTCTCATTACTGTTGCTACTGCAGGAACTTTAAAATGCAAATGGTTGTTGAAGCAATTACCTTTGGCAGCTGAGTGATGTGCACTCTACTACATCAGGTGCTGGAGGATGAAGAGTACGAAGAATGGCTGGAACAGCACAAGGCCTCTGAGCTCAGTGTAGGGGATGCTGAGGAGAGGCTTGTCAACTCGGCTCGCCTTATGGAGACAAACCTGGAGCTGCTGGGAGCAACTGGCATCGAGGACAGGCTCCAAGAAGGGGTTCCCGAGACCATAGCAGCACTACGGGCTGCTGGCATTGTCATCTGGGTCCTTACAGGAGACAAGCAGGTCAGTCTTCAACTTTCACCTTTAGGGTTCACCCACAGTGGCGATTGAAACAGGGCATGTGATTGATTGGGACTAGCAACCGAGGAGTGATTCGCATTGACCAAGCTTCACGTCGGCTTCTGTGACCTGCTCGTCACCGCATTGAAATTTCTCACAATTCGCGCAATCATTGCTCTGTGACATAAGCAGACATTCAGTTCCTGTGCATCTGACTTGTTCACGTGTTTCAAATACAGTTTTAAGAATTAAAAATCTGAGCAGCAAGTGACCTAGCCAGAACAGTCATTCTTCTTTCTTGGTTTTTTTTTTTTTTTCATTCTTTTTAGGGGCGAAGCTCCTTAAGGCGGCACCCGTTCGTCCCTCGTAGTCGTAGTCGTAGTAGTCGTAGTGCGTAACCAGTCTTACGCTTTGACCTCCAAGGTGGTGCCGGTGAGAGATTTTTCCTGTGCGTTGTTGAACAATAAAAAATTCGCAGCGTTAGCTAAAAGCCGACTTCTTCTGTCTCTCATTCCCATTAGCAGCCATTCTTTACCTCCAAGGTAGTGCCTGGTGAGATTTCTCCTGTGCGTGATTAAACAATAAAAATTTTGTTCAAAACACCGTTGATTGATGAAATAAACCAACGAAAGACGCCAGATGTTTTGTAAAAGCAAAACGAAAGAACGCCAGATGTTTCTAAAGCAAAACGAAAAGACGCCAGCTGCTTAACGAAAGACGCCAGATGTTTTCTAAAGCAATGGTTTTCTAAACAATGAAAATTCACAGCGTACATGTAAAATTAAAGTGAGCTGCAAGTCGTCATAACTCATCGAACGTTTAGTATAAACGCGCCCAATCTCACGTCGGTGATGATGTACTGGGCAGAATTCACGGAAGATTCACGGTTTACCGATGAACTTCCGCAGCTTCGCCCACTCATCATCATTCACTCCGTGGATATTTTTTATGACTGTTTGTGATTGGTCACTTTGCGACCAGTTTGGTCGCATGACCGCTACAAGTCGCTGGCGCGAGCGAGCTTAAAGCAACAGCTGTTATTAGCTCATTCCACTTGACTTTGTCAACATTACCGCACAATAAAATTTAGTTTATTGCAGAATCTCTGGTTTGTATGTATAGCTTTGGTCAGGAGAGTGCATTACAAAATACAGACGATTGCTTTAACTCTCTTTTGCAGGAGACTGCAGTCAACATTGCTTACTCTTGTCGGCTGTTCTCAGCAGACATGGAAGTTATAACACTCAACGCTCGTTCACAGGTACGTCAACCTTGGCTTGTTTTTGAGTGCTTGAAGGCCATTCTCATACATAGACTTGTTAAGCTTAATGAAATTACCGTAGCTAAGGCAGCAGTGAAATCTCGACCAGACGTATAGTACGTGCTTATTGTTAGGAAAAAATAATTGCCAAAGACCATTGAAACATGTGAAGCTTTCATTGTGAAGCGGGATAGGCACTGATATTGCAGTGGTTCAACAGAAAAGGGGAGCATGAAGTAGATGTGTTGGAAGAGAGGCTGCTATAAGTGGTGGGTGCATGTAGGCACGGTATGGAATAATATGTTGTATTAGTGCCCATGTCATCCTTACTGTGAGAGATCAATAGGGACGCATCTCAGTGGCATGGGTTACAGTGGCGCTTTGGTTTTGTACATTGTGTTACACTTGCAAAGATGGCTTCAAATGGTCTGCAGATAGCTGATGAGCTGGACTGCAGTGAGTGGCAATCGAGACAGTTGATCAGCGATAAACTTATTCGCTTATTTTTGTGTGCAATTTTGATTTTACACTTTGACTTTGTTAATAATGCTTCTTGGTTGTACCCTAGTCTGCCTTCTGTAGCATTATTTTCTTCAATGCTTGCAGGAGGCCACTGAGGAAACCATCCGCTTCTACCTCGAGCAAGTTGACCGGTGCTTGACCTGCTTCACGGCAGACATGGAGGAAAGCCAGAGACGGCGCTCTTTCTCCACGCTCCTTTCGCGACTCGCCAACTTCCTCTTCGGGAGGCGCGGTCCGGTCAGAAGCGAGCCGGTTGACGACACACAGCCGAAATTCGGGGCCTCCCTTCGGCACCGAAAGAAGCGGGCGCTGGTCATCGACGGTCGCACGCTAAGCTTTATCCTCGAGCGCTCTGCGGATCAGTTGTTCCTTCGCCTGGCGCAGCAGTGCAGCGTGGTACTGTGCTGTCGGGCCACTCCTCTACAAAAGGTAGGCAGCACAGCTAATAATCATATAATTGTCGGGCTTTTACATCCCAAAACCACAATATGATTATGAAGGCTGCCGTAGTGGAGGGCTCCGGAAATTTCGACCACCTAGGGTTCTTTAACGTGCAGCGCCTAAATCTAAGTACACAGGTCTCTAACATTTCGATGGAGGCGAAATGCTACCAGCACAGCCGGTATTCGATCCCGTTGCCTTTGAGTCAGCATTCAAGCACCATAACCACTACACCACCGCGACGGGCAGGCAGCACAGCTGGAAGAAGTTCATGAATGTGATGCTGTTGCTGTTGTTAAGTATATAGTACTATCAAGTCACTGGTAATCTTTGGCGAGACTGTGAATACACGAACACCAGTGAAATCTACCTACGAATACATTTCTCGCTGATGCATTACCCTGTGGTCTCAAGAACGTAATCTAATAATCTCATGCATGGGCAACCTCGGTTTGTTTTACCTTCCACTTTGGCTATCACTAATTCTTGCTCTGCTGAAGTGGCAGTCTGCATGACGTGACCAAAATGAAATCTTTGTTTCAAGACAATTGCTTTCCAAGCAGTTGTCCTGAAACCAATTGAAAGTGATTGGGATTAATTTGTCATTCGGGGTTAATTTTTCATGTAGCTGATATATTGTCGAAACGGTATTCACCAGAGCTAGTTGATTCATAGCTGACACTGGTTTGAACAGTGGAACGTCCTTGTCTGTCTTCTTTTTGTCTCTCGTTTTAAGTTCCGCTGCTCAAACCATTCTTAGCCGATATATTGATTTATTTACTAGAAAGCATTGTGGCATCATCATAATACGTTATGACTAGAGCTGTGCGAATAGCAAAATTTTGGGTGCGAAGCAAATATGAATATTGAAGTGTGAGTGCGAATTGAATCGAATATTTTTCTAATATTTCTCGAATATTTCTAGAATACTGTTCGAATACTTTGAAGCGAAATTGCAGAAAAAAAAGTTAGAGAGGATTCCTAAGCATATTCTTATGAGATAGCAACATGAAAGTGTTTCTTTTCGCTAGGTTAATGAAGCACTGGCGGGGTGATGTTTCATAGTTGTCTTATCAAGAATGAGGCAATGTAGAGGCCGAATCCTATTTATGTAGATGATTTGGTGCAACCAAAGTGTTGCCGACAACACCTTACACGTGATAGGCAAAGATGCCATTTCCTCAGCCTCTTCTCCTCTTTCAACTTCTGTGGAATCCCAACTGATGTGGCGGACAAGGGTGTGCTCCCTTCAAGTGCGGAGTTCCAAATCTGCCCCATAGACGTCGATATATAAGAACATCTGAAATTTTGGATGCTAAAAAGCTTCGGCTTCCAATTTTTCGGACTTATTTCAGGCCCAAAATAGCATTAATTGAGCCCCTAACTCTGCCACATCTTTCATCTCCATGTTGGAAACAGCGTTTTCTTGAGTTAATACATTTGCGACGGTAGCAGAGCTTGAAAGGCAGCTTTGCCGCAATACCGGGTTGTGATGAGGTGAAGCATATTGAAAATCTAGCGACTACTTCCAATAGGACATTGTCTCTTGGCAAAGTTCGACCGTAACGGAGCTTGAAAAGTACCTTTGCCGCAATATCGGGGTGTGATGAGGTGAAGCTTACTGAAAATCTAGGGACCACTTTTAATTGGACGTTGACTGTGTCTTGGCAAAGTTCGACCGTAACGGAGCTTGAAAGGCAGCTTTGCCGCAAT
Organism: Rhipicephalus sanguineus; assembly: GCF_013339695.2. NCBI lineage: Eukaryota > Metazoa > Arthropoda > Arachnida > Ixodida > Ixodidae > Rhipicephalus > Rhipicephalus sanguineus. Next base: position 30,902,610 of record NC_051177.1, read on the forward strand.
ACGAGAGTGTAATGAGGTGAAGCATATTGAAAATCTGAAGGGGTCACTTTCAATTGGACGTTGACTGTACTTGTTTTTGGGAAGTTCGAATAGTAAAGTTCCACTGCGAATTGAATCGAATAGCAAACACTATTCGAAAAATATTCGAAATTTCGAATATTCGCACACCCCTAATTATGACCCCTCAGTTGAATGCCTTTGGTGGTGGTTGTCTCCAAATATTCAGGATAGGCGAGTCGCATCAAGTCAGTGTGTTCCATAGGTCGGCAAACTCACTCATGAGTCGACTCACTCAGACTCAGATTGGGCCATGAATCTGAGTCTGAGTGAGTCCGGGTGAGTAATATTTTGGTGAGCTTGAGTCGGAGTGAGTCCAGCTGAGCAAAATTTTAGTGGGTCTGAGTCTGAATGAGTCCGGTTGAGGAAAATATTCATGAGTCTGAGTCCAAGTGAGCCCTAAGCACAAAATTTATTTCTTGAGTGAGTCTGAGTAGCTGCACCTCCTATTGCCGATGCATTGTCCTATCTACTCATCTTCAGCATTGTTATCAGTCTTATATCGGCTACAACGAGAAATCAGCTAGATAGTATTCGTTGATTGTATCATGCGCTGTGTACTGCCTGTTACCACAGAAGTACACACCAGACAAGACACGTTACACATGTTCCAACAAAGGTGTCAAACCGAACAGGAACTGAACTGGAACCGCATTGTTATTTTTCCGTTATATTGAAACCGAACCTGAGAGGAATTGCTCAAAACCAGTTGAACAAAAGGTTCAGAAGATCTCTGTGGATTCTGCATTAGGGCACATCACAGAACATTTGTCACAGATTAAAAGTTCTCCATAGTTGACAAATTATTCCCACACTACAAGCGGCACTCAAATAACTTCAGCTAAGTTCTGATATTCATTATGTTGTTAATTTTATGATGAAAAATGCAAGTGCTCTAGTAATGCTTGCTCATGTAGCTGCAGCAAAGAAAGTGGAACAATTTGATTCAAGTATGTTATAACACTAGTACAGACAGCTTGCTGAGATGTACTTGTAATCCAGCTGTGCACAAGAAATCTGTAGTATTGAAAATCTTGACATTCTTATTCTGCTTGGCATCATGTGTTGTCATGTGACAATCCTTCATGTGATAACGATGCAAAAAGAAAGAAAGAAGGAACACCACTTCACTATTAAGTCTACAGACCATGTACGAGTGTGATGAATAAATAAACGATTTTATATGGAATGGTAAAAAAATTTCTTAGGCAATGCACTCTTCGTTATACAGCTAAAACACCTAACTGTACAATAAGACTATTGAAGTAGGAGAATCATAACCTTGGTGGTAGTTTTTGCGTGCAGTGCTGCATGGCCTTAATAAAATTGATATTTTCTGATCACATATTCCTCTTTTCTAGGCATGTGTTGTGAATCTCGTTAAGGACAGGCTGAACGTGTTGACACTTGCCATTGGTAAGTTTTAGTCAACTACTTTACATCCGTTAGTCTTCATTCATTTTCTCACAATGTTGAAGCACACTTTGAATAAAGAGCAGCTACTAATATTAGCAAGGACAGCAGCAATAATAGTATATATCCGCTAAAGCTTTGTTAATTTGACTAGTAGTGCTAACTTAAAAAATATGTATTTAGTTGTTTTACTCCTCTGTGCAATTGTGACATCTAATTACATCAGATCCTGTCTCAATTCTTTTTTCGTCCGTTTTCTAGCCATTCATATAGAAAGCAGAATTGTCGCCATATATACGGTCTTGATGTAGGCAAGCAAGGTTTAATGCTTTCCTTAATTGTAATAAATAAAACTTGTGCCATGTATCTACGAGCCATATATCTCGTATTGTGGCTTGTAATATTGATTTTGCCATGTAATTATTGTGCTAGGCTCGCATAGCTCAGCACAGCTGACCTTGTCTGTGCTGTCATTTTTAGGCGATGGTGCCAATGATGTGAGCATGATCCAGGCAGCTGACATTGGCGTTGGCATCAGCGGCCAGGAAGGCATGCAGGCCGTCATGGCAAGCGATTTTGCCCTCGCCCGTTTTCGCTACCTCGAGCGACTGCTTCTAGTCCACGGACACTGGTGCTATGACCGGCTGGCCCGGGCTGTAGTCTACTTCTTCTACAAGAATGCTGTACGTTTCTCCCGATACCTCATCTTGTAGTGTGTAACATTGAGATTTTTCACTGCTACTTAAAGACTAACTGCAATGGAACTTCACTTTGGCCAAAGTTATTATGAGCGAACGATAGTATATGCCTACCACTGAAACAACCTTCGCAAAGCTGCAGAGCTGGTACTTTCGTTTTTGTTTTCTTAGCAGCTTTTAGGCAGCACTTCAGCGAATGACTTATGCATTTTGTGGTTGTTGCTAGGTCGCATGAATCGGTGTGCTGCCTCAGAGATTTTAGAGAGCGTCCTCGTCTCGGAGGTCATGTCGAGGGGTCACATGTTCTAGGTCATGTTCTAGGTCATGCCCTTGTCTCTGCTCCTTTTTCACTTTTGTTGTCAAAAACAGCTGTATTCCTGAGGCTTATGCTGGTATTGCAAATGTCAAATTTTGCATGGGGGCTCCTCTGTTTCCACACCATCTGAAATTAGGCTTTTTATGAAGCCTCAGATTTTGTTGCGGTTGATCAACCTTTAACAATTTCAACTTATATGCCCCCTCCGTAGCTCTTCGAGTCAGTCAAGTCATTCAACCGAGTAAGCACAGAGGCAAGCTTGCCACACATGAAAAAGTTGTGATTGCAGCTTCTCTGGCTCGCGCCATCTTATGCCTAGTCCTTGTTGCAGGCGTTCATCTTCATCCTCTTCTGGTACCAGCTGTACTGTGGCTTCACGGGAGCGGTCATGATAGACCAGCTCTATCTGATGCTGTACAACGTGCTGTTCACCTCGCTGCCACCGCTCATTCTGGGCATCTATGACCAGGATTGCCCTGCCCACCTGTTGCTCAAGAGGCCAGCCCTGTACACTCCCGGCCGAAAGTCCAAAGTGAGTGGATTCATGATAGAACTGGAACACTTGTGCATTATAGGCCTGGCAACCATGAACTGCTGCGATGATAGGAAAATATGCAGTTGAACCCGGATATATAGAATCCAAAGGGGATCCCAAAATAGTTTTATATATTCTTATATCTCTTATATATACTTTTTAGAGTAGCCGATTCTAGACTAAAATATGAAACGTCATGTAATCTTTCTAATTTCTGTGTTGTTTCTTTTTCAGACGTACACCAAGTATTCCTTTTGGGTCAACATGCTCGACGCATTGTACCAGAGCATTATCATCTTCTTTGTGCCATTTTTTGTGAGTATAGACATTTGCTGATTCCCGTACACTGTCGGAAGAGAATAGCATTAGCAAACTTATTTATCCGTGCCTGCTTTCTCCGTGTTCCAACTAACTACTCTCAACCCATCTTTTTCTCATTCTGTTCGTTCAAGAACCCTCTCATGTCTGTAGTTTGGACCTCGCTGCGATTACTTTGCCCAGCTAGTTCTTGCTTATATTTCGGCATTGCAGCAAAGAGGCATTTTGAAGCTTTCTTGGTATTGTTTTGCACAGGTTAGCTCAATTTTTCGTAAGCTTTTTCTCCTAAGGAGAACAAGCCCGCAGTCAGATATAGCACATGCAGTTACTTAGAGCACAATACGTAGAGGTTGGGCTGGCAAAATTCTCACGAGATGCTCAATCAAGGATGTAAAGGCTTCTTTCTTTTTTGCACAAGTTTAGCTCTAGACGGAAAAGTTAGATTTTGGAAACTGCATTAGAAGAGTGTGAAAGGTATCGCTTGAGTAAGCATGTCTATCTACATGCTTTCGTGGCAAGCTTGCACGTACGCTTATTGAGCAACCTGCGATTGCAAAAGGCAGGTCTACGTTTCCACTAATTGCTCCTTTCGCCTGGTACTTATAACGTAGTGCATTGCCTCTTTGCTTATTTTTTTCCTTTTTTGTTTTTGCTGCCTCGGTTCCCCAATGCTTTTGCTGCAGCAACAGCGACCTTGCAGTAGAGAACCTTCTTTAGTTGACATGCGTTTCCTTTGGTTGTCCTCTCCTCCTCCCCCCACTCCACAACCTTCCCTTGCCCACACCCGGCACCTCACACCTCCCCCCCCCTCATTTTGTCCTCTCCCGCTCCCTCCTTCACCATCACATGTGCACTGCAACAACGACAACGTCGGAAGGTGTACTATGACAGCGATGTGGACATCTGGGAGTTTGGGACCACCATATGCACCGCCTGCTTCTGCGTCCAGATGCTGCACGTTGCCATTGAGTGCAAGTCTTGGGTGAGAGGATCCTTTCTCCTGCATTGCACGCACTGAATGCTTCATGTCTGAATGTGCAGCACTGTATAGTACATTATTTGCGTGTTCATAAACAAATAAGTAATACTGTGTTGATAGGTGTACATGAGAGGACACTAAATATGAATATGCAAGTATCAAGTTTTAATTGACGATTCTATACATATTCAATTCATGGGTGCTGCCATCTTCGGCTGTTACACTAATGTTTTCTCAGTTTTGTACATCACGATGTGAAATTAACAAGGTAGTAAGTGGTGTTATGCACAAGCCCACCTGTTTTCGTTCATGCAAGTCCACCTTAGCACTGTTCATTTAGTTACGTATAGAAAAGGGCAACGTTAACAGCCCAAGATGGTGGCACCTGAACACATCCCTAAAATAGTCTAAAGATTTCTTTTCTAGATTCTACAAAATAGGTCAGTTTTATCATAAGCATAAGCCTTGTAAGCCAGGGTGGATGCAAAAAAGGGGAGGGGGCAGGTTTTGCTTTCCTATGTCAGCCTTCTTAGACATAGTGAACTTAACTCACAGGCATGTGATTTTTTTTACATCATCAAACAATGATTACTCTGCGCTGAAAAGTAAGCAGACTGAGCAAGATCTTAAGGACCTTTAGCGCTTAGCAACAACCTAAGTGCACGCACATAACATAAATTTTATGATGTTACACATCAGATGTGTTGTAATTTGGCCAATTAAGGGAAGGGGTAGGTGGTGTTTTTTTTTTCCTCATTTTTTTTTAGTGTGTCATTTGAAGTGCCCAGCCTTCTGATTCAGAAGCATGAGTTTTGGTTCATCTGTGTCGTTCACTTTGCTTGCACCAGCTTTTAGGGCCCCTTTTTGATATTGCTTAGTATAATTGCAGTAGTCTACGGGAGCCCTTTCTTGTTGCAGGGCTTGTTTACAATGTGTTAACCAGACCTGGTTAGTGAGAGGGACGACTCTTAGAAGCAGGGCATAAAACTGAATGTAAACATTAGTAGTTTATGTTGTATGCTTCAATTATGGCTTGTTGTGAATTCGACTTCAAGCAGGTATGTACTAAGGGATCCAATTTAGCATGACGCCTTTCTATCACTTGTAGGATTATGGTACCTGTGATAGACACTATTCAAAAATAGTTCTGGAAAATGTTCATGTCTGTTTGGATTGTTTCTCTTTGATTGCCCTTTGGGATCTACATATTAAATTGGCTGTTACCTTGACAGTAATGGTTGTCTGAAAAAAAAAAAGTCATACTTTTCATAGCTATTGCCACAATTCTTATTGAATGCTTACTATGCACTTGTGTTCATGGGCATTGATTTATGGAATTCTAAAGCTGCAATTATCAGCTCAATTTGGGAAATTACCCTTCTTTATTGACCATTTCTTTACTCACTTTAGTTACTATAATGTTTGGTTTCACGAGAGTGTACATTGTACCGTCCTTCACCAAAGGTCAAGAAGTTTTGCTTAGTAATGTAGACGTAATAGCATCAAACAAACTAGGACAGAAAGGCACATGTATTGTGTACAGCGCAAGTATTCATGTGTGTTTTTGCCTTTCATCATTTTGCACCATTGCTTTTATATACCAGTACAGTCAAACGCCTTTGTAGCAAAATGCTCGGGACCTTCAAGATACTTCGTTATACAGTGCAATTCACTGTAAAGGTAGCACACCGTAATGCTCCCAGTAATGGCCGGGATGTAAGAAATCCTTTGTTATACTGGTCATTTCATTGTAGAGGTGTTTGACTGTACACGACGACTAGCTCAGGCCACAATACAACTGTTTGCATGTTGCATTTAACTGGCATCTGCAAGTACTATCTCTCGTGGCATCTTTCCAGACCCTTATGCATGGGATGTCTATAGTGGCCAGCTTCTTTGTCTACTTCGGATTCGCCCTTCTGTACAACAGCGTGTGCTACGATTCCCCGACGCTCCAGAATCCGTACTGGGTCATGCAACATGCCATGTCCACTGCCCAGTTCTGGCTGTGCCTCTTGCTCATTCCTGTTATTAGCTGCCTGCCCAGGTGAGAGCTGCTGGTGTATACGGTTTTGCATGTTCCCCTCAAGGTCGTGTATTCGGGGTTCCACTGTACATAGAATACTATTAAGAGTAAAATTACATAGTCTATGGTAAAGTTTGTATGTGTACTCACACACTCACTCGCTCATTTGCTTTAATCCTTTGAGACACTTTGTATACAATTGTGTACACCACTTGTTTTTGCTAGTTGTGTCAACTTGTGGATAAGAAAGCGCAAGCTACATTGACCTTTTGACGAATTGAACCTCGTGCATAATAAATTCGTCTTCATTTAACTTCATTTTGCAGTGTACTGTTGAATACAGTCACTTTGCTGATGGCACTACCATGTTTGACGAGTAGTTCGATGTGCCGCTTCCCGCAGGCCACGACAAAAGTATAATTTTTCCTTGCTCAAAATGAACAAACCCAATAACAAATTTACACTGTGTTTCTAGCCTGAGACCTGATTCTATCCATGCAAAAAGAGAGCATGAATGACTTCAGGATAAATAGATATTTAATTACAATTTAGTTAGAATTAATTACTATAACACGCATAAATGAACATATTATGACATTATTTTTGCTAAAATAGAGTATAGAGTTCTGCGAAATTGTGTCAATTTGACGCATTTACGGACACTTCTTCATAGGTGGTGCCTGAAAGGGTTAACTTGGGTACTTACTTGCGTACTTGCAACTGGCTGTGCCCGCATCAATGAGGATGCGACATTGTCTTGTCTTGACTGCGAATAGGAGAATAAGAACTCATCTTCACCTCAAGAGACGAAAGTGCAACAGTAGTGAAGTTTGATGCAAAGTATGCATGTGAAGATACCAAGCAAAAACTAGAATTCCTACCAAATTGAAGGTGTAAGAGGTTCCTCAGCAACATTTCTGTCAGAATTCACCTTCATAAAAATTGGAAAGTATCATTCACACAAGTATCATTTTCACGGAAACGTGTTGCTTGTCACATTGTCTCTTCCATGTGTGTTACAGTTTTCAGATTAGGTGTGCCCTATATTCATAGCTTGATGACTTTGTCTTTACATTGTGAACATACATTCCAAGTGCCATTAAAGGGACACTAAAGGCAAATATTAAGTCGACATGGATAGTTGATATAGCGATTTAGAAACTTCGTTGTGCTTGTCTCATGCCAAGGAAATGCTTAGTTTGAAAGGATATTCCATTTTAGTGGTCTTTGTACCATTAGCCGAATTCAAAACACCCACCACCAAGGACGGCCTCCTGATGTAGCCATGCGCACCCTTTGTTTGCTTTACTGCCCAACTGCCAGCGCTGTGGCACAACGGAGCAAAGGGCTTTAGTGGAGCACAGCCCGGTGAAAACTACACAAGGGTATCATCAAGAAGTTCTTTCTTGCATGAATCAGACTGAAATGCACTAGTTGCATTTTAATCCGTCTTGTAATGCACTGAAATGTTCTGTGGTGGGTAGTTTGAGTACCTTGTTACTTGTGATTAATTTTACTGAGGCTCTTCTACATCATTGGGCTCGTGTTCCAGAATATCCCACTGGTGGTGCAAATCGTGTCCTACATTTACCTTGATTTCTCGTTTACTATAGCACTGCTGCATATAATATTGTTTATATTGACATTTCTCAAGTTCTCAAGCATTGACCTTTCACCTTGACATAAATTGTTATTTGCCTTTAGTGTCCCTTTAATTAAGAAATCATTCCTGAAATGGTTTACGCATCTTCTTGCAGGTTTGTGGTGAGAGCATTGCAGACAAGCCTGACTCCAGGAGACGTCATGCTTACACTAATCGAAGAAAGGACACGCAAAAGGTGCCGCGATTCAACCCGTGGCTCAGTGTCGTGGTCGAGGAATTCTCGAGGTGTGTCAGTGGTGTTTCAGTCGGCGTGCCGGCTTCCCTCGGATGACTTGCCGTCTGTGGCATCATCGGCGCCAACTACGTCGACACTGGTGTCGTCACACTGCCTCCAGGCACGGCCCTCATCGTCCGTCGAAGACATCAGGGCTGCGTTGCCGACGTAGCCGCGCAGAAGGCGCAGAATGTTGTTAGGTTTACGTTGTACTGTGTTTCAGACGGACAGGTGTTTTTTTCATTGTGGGCTCAGTGTGCCTTCTGTTTTATTTATTGTGAATAGGTCTAGTACAAGACAGCACTGATGCTAAGATGTTGCACAAAAATTGGGAACCGAGTCTTTTGTGCTTGGAAATATCTTGCGCGTGTAGGTGTGCCTTTCCTGCTGTATCTCGCAAGCGCCAGCACTGCTTTGGTGCAAACTTGCATTTTCCGAGTCGTTTCCGTAAGTTGTTATTGTAAGCTTGCTTACATATTGTTTTTGATCACATGCCATTTCAAATGAGAATGCGTTTTACGCTTTTGCAATATTGCAACTGTATTCGAATTAGGTCTTGAATTTAATGTGACAGCCAACTGTAGCTGAACTTGAAATGGCATAACAGAGGTTGACATCGATGGATTCTTATCCAGCCCCTGTGACGAGTGTTTTGCAGTTTATACTATAGAGCAGTCTAACGTTATGCGCCTAAAAAAGGGCACTCGGAAATGGTAAACCATGGACATTTGTACCACATTTTTACATCAATCAATTCATCTCTCAAACTGAATTTTCAGGCAACATTCATTAGGGACGTTACATTTAAAGTCATTCATTATCACGTGCTTAGCTTGTGACGCGTAATGTGTTGGCACAATCACCATATGACAGAGTTTTATACACAAGTAAATCACCGCAATGAAGTAATGAGAACACCAAAATTATTTGCATTGTAGGAAAAATATTTTTCCATATCGAAGGTTGCATTCGCTTTATCGCAGACATTTGCCGCTATGAAATAACTTGGCAAGATTACCCGGTTTGATGTTAATTTCATAAACGTTTTAAGTTGCACGAAATGAGGAAGGCTGCAACATAAGAGGCAGCAGAAATTGTGAAATATCACTGCCATCAATGTGCGGTTCATGGAAGTGCTGCGTAATTTTCACATGCAGTCACGCTAGTCATGTTTTTATCGTTAAGCTATAAAGTGGTACAAGGGGCAGTTGGAGACTGCTGAAGTGCCATGACTTTACCTTTTTTTTTTATTGTGCTGCCTGCCAGTTTTTGTCACCCTGATGATTATTTCTAATGCATCGCTGCATTGTTTGCAGCATTTACAGGTTGAAGACTTGTATGCTGTGCTGTGTGTGTGTTTGTACATGCCTGTGTGCTTGCCTCATTCGGACGCCTTCAGAACTTACATTCATACTGGGGCCAAGAGTCACTCTTCAGAATTGAAAATAGCATTGCCACGTCGCACCATCGTCATGTCTACGTCGCAATTTCTTGCTTTAATCTGTGTGTGACAAACTGTGTTGTCATCGTCTTCCAAACTGAGCCACTGTGGATGTACTTATGTCAGTGAACAAAACGGTTCTTATATTGTCGGGGGCACAGATCTTATGTAACATTCCAGTTTTTTGGAAGGTTAATTTTGTTTTTCATGGGCATTGGTACCTCGGCGCTCAACTTTGCTTACCTTTTCCCCACATTACAACTTGAGAGCATGCTGTCTCGTGCCTTTGTGCTAAAAGAACATTTTTTTGAAAAGCTGCTGTTGGATGTGTGAGGTGAGAAATGAATGAGAATTGTGCTGCAAGACCACTACCATGATGTTTTGGTGCTGCGAGTGTTCTTAAACATAACAGGGTGTGATGTTTGGCATGAGTCTTCTCTAGTGCCTCTACAGCATTTAGACTACAATTTCAGCCATGCTGGCTCCCTTCTAGGCCACTGATGATATATTAAGGAAGGAACAAATTTCATACAGTCTTGGAAATGCTCACGTAGAGAGTAGTATACCAATTCTGGTGCACTTTCCTTTTTTTAGCTCTCCTGTAGAAAATTTCAACAAATATTTGTATTGCCTGTAGTTAAAAATGAAATCTGTTGGCACATTCTAAATCAACACTTCATCTGTCTGGTCTCCCTCCCCTGCCCCTCCCCCCCCCCCCCTTGTTTTTTTTGTGCATCTGACAAGTGTTGACATTTTTGTACTTAGAAAATGCCGTTTCCATTGTTGCTTCATTTTTCATTCACCGTGCCATTGTTTCCCACTAGAACTTCAACATGTTTTCAATTTTGTGCACTTCTCCAAGTAGCTTATGGAGTCAAATAGCAAAAATGGTTACCACAATTGTTTTGCTTCAGCAAAACACACCGCATCATTATCCGTTTCTTTTTATGACAATTAATAGTAATGGCACTGAACTATTTATATAAGGTTGAGTCACTTGTTGGCATGACGATGTGACTGCCCGTTTCCAAGTACAATGTACATTTTGTACATAGAACAAATGCTTGTCAGCCATGTAAATACCTTTGTTTTCATCGACCTCTTTGGGAAGAGATGTTTTTGTAAATGTCTGCAGCAGGGTCCGGTGCTTCCACTTTTTTTTTTCTAATTGTAGCACATGGACAATGGCCATCAAATGTGATAACGAACGCATATCTTCAGCACTGTGCGTGTGGGCACCAGACATGCTACGCACACTTTTTTTCAGACTACAAGAAAGGTTATGAAACAGTGCCTGTCGGAACACTTACTTTTGTTCAAATCGAGTGATTCCTCATTGCAAGAATAAACAATCACAGTGAGTTGTGTCGCTGTTCGTACCATACCAAGAGTCTTGATTTGTATTATAGAGGAAGCTACATGCATGACCTTCAGTCTTTCATTTTTCCAGTAAGGGTTGAAATGCAAGTGCAAAAAAAATAAATAAATAACAAAGTGGTCCGCTGCAGTGCAATGGAACGTCTCACAAAGGCATACTTTGTTGAAGGAAAACACACTTGCTGCACAGAACAGTAATCAATCTTTTAACTGGGCATGTGGAAATCTACTTGACATTTACACTGGCTCATTGTGTCACCTATTGCATATAAAAAGCACTGCCCAACTTCTTTCGCCTTTGCAAACAAGGGACCCATACAGGTCCGTAAATGTCATAAACGTCATAACTTGTTTAGTGGCGAGCGTTTGCGTTCTTCCTTAAAGGGGTCATGAAACACCCCTTGGTCTGATTGAAAAAACACATCCTGCGGAAAGCTGACACGGCTATGAACTGCTCTGCCAAATATTACAGTCGTGCGCGCCGCGTAATGGTCACAAGCGGAGCGCGAAGTTGCCGTTTCCCCAGGCACCCTCTTTTCAAACAGAGGCCGGTTCTCACTCTCGTCGGTGGGCGGGGCGTCTGGCAGTTTACGTCACAAGAGGCATAGCATGCTTATTGGCCGATAGCCGACGTAAATCGAGAGCGGCGTTCGGATCAAATGCGCTTCTTGCCGCGGGGTGCCGCCACTTGCCGGCGCCGCACTCCTCAGTACACGGTAGCCGCACTCGCGCAAGCGAATCACAGCGGGAGAGCGATCGCGTTTCATGACGCGCGCTGGCGTAACTTCTTTCCCCCATGCCATCCCTCCCTGTCTAGCTTCCAGTGCGCTCGCCGGCACGAGAAAAGAGAGAAAGCGCTGGGAGCGTGCGCCAAACCCCCGTAACTCCGCTGATTCTTGACGGATTCGAGAAATTTTTGCGGCAATCGATTCGGGAGGCAGTACACTCCGATACTGAGGCCATTAGATCATTATTTGGAAAAGTGGTTCATGACCCCTTTAACAACAAGAACAGGTAAGGTAACACGTAGTACAGTATACAGTAAGTGTTTGTATAGGTCATGTCTAAACATGCCAGCCATGATATGTTTCCAGCTCGTGCATTTGAGGAGAGGGAGTGTTGCTTGCTGCAGGCAAGTCCACTAATAACGTACGTTACATGGAAAGTGTTGCACTTCAGGCCAACAAAGAAGGCACTTGAAAAGGCAAAAAGAGACGTGTCATTCCACAGCCACTTCCGGTCAGTGTGGTCTCCACCACAACAACCCTTCATAATTGAGGTACTTAAAATTTTAATTGACTAAAGCTACTCTGTTTGCATGCAGATGGTGCATGCTGAATTCTGAATAAAAATACTTTGTGTACAAGCAGTTCATAGTCGTAGGCTATGCATGCACGAGGGTGTGTCCTGGGAGCCGAGGGTCTATATAGTTGGTACTCGTGGTTGGGCTAAATTGCAATAAGACCGATTATTTTGTGCTCTGTGTACCAGCTGCATTACCCTTATGCAATACTGGCCAGGAAGCTTGATTAGCCAGAAAAGACGCTAGAACACAGGTGGCGACGTCATCCAAGTTCTCGCACAAATGCGACGTGACGTCATAGTCATTTTGATTTTGAGAAACTTTTGATTTTCAAAAGGTCAGACTGATGGGTTATAGTTGCATGGTGCATAATTCAGAACAGTAGCGCAAAGAAGCACACGGACGGCGACAGATCAAGACGGGACACACCGCTAACAACTCGGTGTTTATTGCAAGTGATCGCATAGTGATCGCACACGACACTGCGCGAAGGAAAAATAAGGGGGGATGGAGTGTGTGTGTGTGTGGGGGGGGGGGGGGGGGGGGGGGTGAGGCAAGGGGCACACAAAGCATCGACCTAGCAAATCAAATAGGTGGCTCATGCGACAAAAATACCATTTTCTTTTCTGATAAGCAGATTGAAGGTCAACTTACAGCGCCTTTAATTTCTGCCGCTTCAATAATTTCTCTCGCCTGGTTAGAATTTCTGGCCAGCGAATTCACGCGGTTGAACAGGTGCTTGCAACCGCAACGTGCACAAAGCGCGGCGAGGTGGCCTGAAAAGGTGAGTTTGTCGACGTTGTACCTGTGCACTCGCAAGCGATCGTCCATATGTCTGGCCTACATACTGTTTTCCACATGTGAGCGGACTAAAATAATTTAATGTTTTTTTTTCGTTTTTTTTTTTTGAGTGCGCGCTGGACACGTGCGCATGCAACGTCAAGTACCAGTTGGTCCAGCTTTATTAATACGAGCGGCCAAATAAACACCCATATCGCCCATATGCACAAGTTTGTAGAAAACAACTTACACAAAAGCGTGCAGCGGGGAATAACAAATTATCGTGCTAGCTATAGTCAGTGCTCCCTGGGAGAATATCTCGGTGAAAGTCTCCTCGCGTGCCTCCGGTTTTTGAAGTCAACTGGACGTCGGTTATTTTCAAATCTCTGCTCACAGCTTTACACATATCGTAGACGGTCAGAGCCGCGACAGTAACGGCGCTCAGTGCCTCCATTTCGACGCCAGTCTTTCCCGTGCATTTGGCGTAACTTTCAATGAGCACTTCGTAGGTGCTTTCCACGAGTGTCAACTTCACGTCCACCTTGGTGAGAAACAACGGGTGGCACAACGGAATCAGCTGGGACGTCTGCTTGGCGGCACCGATTCCCGCAATCTGGGAAACGGTCAGAACGTCGCCTTTCTTCACGTTGTTGGATTTCACTAGCTCGTACACGTGTTTTCCTAGCAGGACGCGCCCAGATGCAGTCGCTGTGCGCACCGACTCTGGTTTTTCCGCGACATCAACCATCCGTGCGCCGCCTTCTTCGTCCACGTGCGTCAGTTTTCCCATCCAGCGTCTTGAGAGCAGACGACGACCAAGAAAGGCATCAGATAGACCAAGTAGAACCACTTGCCTCCACGATGCCGCTAAGGAACTAGCATTGCCAAAACGTCTTGCTAACGCGGACGGCATCATGACTGCGTTCGGAAGCTTCCTCTGCTTCACAAGTTATTAGACCACAGGGCTTTACCGCTATGACCAAGCGTAAAAACAACTGCGGCAAAGCTGTCCAAGTGCAAGTCAACTACGCGTTTACCTCAAAACAGCCCAAAACACAGCTGGCGCGCAGCGCCAATATTGCCGTTACACATTTTATAGCGCTGTCGTCGGTAGCGGTTTCATGTTTGCGTGGCGTGTGTGCGACGGTTATGACGCACCGAGCTGGATGAAAAAATCACAGCATATCCACGGAGTGAATGATGATGAGTGGGTGAAGCTGCGGAGGTTCATCGGTAAACCGTGAATCTTCCGTGAATTCTGCCCAGTACATCATCACCGACGTGAGATCGGGCGCGTTTATACTAAAGGTTCGATGAGTTATGACCAAGGAGGTTAAAATAAAATTTTATTTAAACCTCCTTGGTTATGACGACTTGCAGCTCACTTTAATTTTACATGTACGCTGTGAATTTTCATTGTTTAGAAAACCATTGCTTTAGAAAACATCTGGCGTCTTTCGTTAAGCAGCTGGCGTCTTTTCATTTTGCTTTAGAAACATCTGGCGTTCTTTCGTTTTGCTTTTAGAAAACATCTGGCGTCTTTCGTTGGTTTATTTCATCAATCAACGGCGTTTTGAACAAAATTTTTATTGTTTAATCACGCACAGGAGAAATCTCACCAGGCACTACCTTGGAGGTAAACAATGGCTGCTAATGGGAATGAGAGACAGAAGAAGTCGGCTTTTAGCTAACACTTACACTTCTACTTCTACTAACGTTTCCTACTGGAACATGCCAATGGCTGCTAATGGGGAATGAGAGACAGAAGAATTCGGCTTTTATTAACGCGCACGCTGCGAATTTTTTATTGTTCAACAACGCACAGGAAAAATCTCCCACCGGCACCACCTTGGAGGTCAAAGCGTAAGAATGGTTACGCACTACGACTACTACTACGACTACGAGGGACGAACGGGTGCCGCCTTAAGGAGCTTCGCCCCTAAAAGCGGCCGTGGGCGTGCGCAGGGTTCCCCATCAGGGGGGTGGGTGAAGGTTCATCGCAGCGCCCCCCTCCTAATTATGTCAATGTATAATATGGCGCTGACATTGCCCCCCCCCCCCTTATGCGTGGGCGAACCTTCCCCCGCCCTGTGCGCACGCATATGCATCAGAACTGCGATGAGATCACTTTGCAAAAACAAACACAAATAGATGGGCAAAAATATTTGTGGCGCGCCAGCGTGCGCTCGGCATGTGCTTAGCCTTCAGCAAACGTGCAATGGACGTAAATGTAATCACGATCTCGTGTCGGTAAGATTTTTCTTATAGTCTGGTAATGCAACCGAATCGCATAAATGTCAAAGATGACTCAGATGAGCAAAGACCAATCAGCCCGGCTGTCAGTTGTGCAATCTCATCAAGCATGTTTTTTGCTACTGAAGTGGCACCTCCCATTTAGAGAAAGCGCAACAGATATTTGTGTATCATACGATATCGCTCGAGTCGAGCGCGTTAAAGCCGTGTCATACTGGTGCACTTCAGCTGTTTCAGCTCGTGATCGAGATTGATTTGATAGGTTCTCGCGCAAGTGAGCGGGGCTCAAGGAGGTTTAAAACAATTGTTTGAAACCTCATTCGGGCGTCCGATTACGATCAGTCACATTTAGTACATTAATTTATTATTTGTTATTGTTTTTTTTCTTTTTTTTTTGCGCAACCGCAACATGCACACGCCCATGGAGGAAAGAAAAAAATATGCACACGCCTCACTGTACATTTGTTCCTTGCCTTTTTTTCTGTACGTCGCTTGCGATAACAGCGCCAATGTTAAGGGAAAATAAGTGTTCTATAACGCTCCACCTTTACACGATAGCAACTTTTCGAGCAGTAATTGGAACAATAAATATAAATTGTTTGGTATGCTGCGTATTTCTCGTAGGGAGTAGAGTCGTGCGGGTTGTTGTGCAGGAAAGCATGATGGCTGTAAACAAGTATGGCGTGTGGTGGTGATACCCGTCGCCTGTGCAGCGAAACTGTGAGCGCCACTCGAAATTTGGCCCGTTTGAACGCCCATTTACTCACCGCTGCCGTTCGCGAACCCGCCTTAAACCTCTACCTCCGTCGCGTTTAGATCTTGCTAGTGTCCGAAGACTTTAAACAGAACTGCTCCAAAGCGGTACGCCCATCGCCTTGGCTGCTACATCTTTGTATTTTCGTTTTTCTTGTCTTCGTGATCTGTGAAGCTCCCTACAAGAGCTCTTTGTGCAGCTTTGTGTTAGTGCAACTGGTTCAACGCCTGCACGCACTTCTGTCGATCGATTGGATGTAGAGACAGCGTGTTTTACGAAATTTAATGCCGACTTGTGCGTGCTACTGTTTGCGCTTTCTTGTCATCGTCTCTCGAGATAACGGTACCACTTTAGCAGTCCTCATGGGTGTCCTGATGTCGTGTTTTTCTATGTTGCCTGCTGCTTGAAAAACAAAGAACAAATAGAGAGAAGGCGGAAATTAGACTTAATAGTTGTTACATTTGCATTCGCAAACTTTGTCCAGGAGTTCGCCATGTCGTTGCCGCCGTACAGTGACAGCCCCACTCCGACGCCCTTTCGGAGTCCAGTGGAAAATGACTTGCCTCCATCTTACGACGACATCACAAATCCTAATGGTACGCACTTCCCCAGACCTAAGCAAAATACGCTACTACACATGTACACACACAGTGTGACATTTCTGCACGAAGCGTACACATGGGCCCGACTGGTCGATTTTTCTGCTTCTGCTGACGAAGATGAAACAAAGCCATGGCGTATTCACACCTTTCAGGTTGTGTTGACCCACAATGACAGATTTATTTTGTATACCTCACTCTCAATGCACAGTTAGTCAGGCTTGACCCTCAGTCAGTGCTGGCAGTGTTACCTCAACGTTGACATGCCAGTTCTCGGTACGGTCGAGGCGCTGTGAAGCATGGCAAGGCGATGCGAACGGGGCCCAACTTCAGCATTCTCCAAGGTTTCGTGCATTTCGGCTGTGCTATTGGTTACACGTCGTACTGACGTCACAAATTTTCAAACTCGCTTTTCCAACACTGGAACTGCAGTTGCTGCCTAGACAATAGGCACACCAATTGCAGGCCAGCCCAATTGTTTCGAGTAGCTTTACATGCTTGTATTAGATGTGAAGCATCTTATAGCGGAGATCTTATAGTGGTGTGCGGCGTGACCATCATTACTGCGCATGCGCAATCCCTCTCCACTTCCGCTCTTCCCCTCCCCTCTCCACTACTCCTCTGCCCTCCCCTTCTCTTCCCCCTCTTCACTTCCCCTCTCCCCTTTCCGACCTCACCACTCCCCCTCTAAAACGCGGGCACTACATGCCGAAACACTGTTTCGCATCGCCTCATGGTCCCCTTTAGCGGGAGATGGTGTGATTTTTTTTGTAAATTACACACACTTACTTATATGCAGTTTTCACCTTTTCATAGTACACATTTGAGTGTGTTTTTGAGAGCCTCACTTTCATTGCTTCATATACTTTTTTTTTTAATTTCAGCTCCCCCTCCGTCCTACCAGTCACTCTTTGGACAGGTTCGCGAGGTGCACAAGACGTCCAGCGGAGTGCTTGACTTCTTGCGAAGCGTCATACTTCTCTTGCTAGGCACCCGTGAGTCATATGCCATTCTGTAGATTTGGCTATTTCCAGAGTAGATTATTTATGAACTTGTGTTTATGGAGAGCTTATCATTAATTCACTATATGGTATATAATACATGGCCAAGCAGTGAGGCTTGGTGAAAGCAGTTTGTGTGTGTCATATGTTGCAAAATGCAGCAGGAAAAATAGTTTGTGAAGAAAGAGCATTCGTTGTCTGTCCTAGAGCACTGCACGGGCCCGGGCCGACCCAAAAGCTCGGGCCCGGCCCGCGGGCCGGGCCGTCCGAAGCGTTTTCCGGCGGGCCCGGGCTGGGCTCGGGCTTGAAAGTGCGGGCCTGGGCCGGGCCTGGGCTTGAAGCCGCGGGCCTGGGCCGGGCCCGGGCTTGAAGCCGCGGGCCGGGCCGGACTCTGACCCGATTATTAAAAGGCGTAAGTCGGGCCTTCGAGCACACGCGAATGTTATGCATTCCATGATCTAAGGTATACTGTGCCAAGCTGAAGTGACACGTATATACTATATATATATATATATATATATATATATATATATATATATATATATTAACAGCACTAACAATGGGCCACATCACGGTTGTTCCCGTGGGAGGCATAAAGATTTCGGTCTTTTATTCGAGGTTGACACATACGATACATTTCATTTATATTCCTTGGTATTACGTGCCAAAACCACGATATGATTACGAGGCACGCCGTAGTGGCACCGGATCAATTTCGACCACCTCGAGTTCTCTAACGTGCACCTAAAGATAAGTATATACACGGGTGTTCTTGCATTTCGCCCCCACCAAATTGCGGCCGCCATGGCCGTGTGAATCGCACCCGCGTCCTAGGACTTAACAGCGAAACAGCTTAACCGCTGAGCTACCACCATGGGCAAAGCAACATTTCGATGCATGTACACACCGGATTTTCGGTCCGATCGCCCGCTACAAAGCGCACGGCATCATTAAGAATCATCATCAACAACTAATATCCTCTAGCGGGCTCGGGTCGGGCCTGGTCATGAACAAGCGCGCCCTGGATTAGTTTAGTAATGAACGCCCGGGCCCGGGCAGGGCCCGGGCTTGGAACGATGGGCCCGGGCAGGGCCCGGGCTTGGAACGATGGGCCCGGGCCGGGCTCGGGCTGGGTACGGTCAAGTACGCCCGGGCTCGGGCTGGGTTCGGTCATGTACGTCCGAGCCCGGGCCGGGCCCGCGCTTGGAACCACGGGCCCGGGCTGGGCTCGGGCTTCATAAAGCGGGCCCGGACCGGGCCCGGGCTGTAAAATCCAGCCCGTGCAGTGCTCTAGTCTGTCCCCCAACTTCAGTCTGCAGTTTCTTTTACAGCAAGATGACAGTAATGAGAAGTATGTAGCTGCTTCCACAGCAGTTTGTTGATTTACATGTGCCTGCTTTATCTTTCTTGCAGTAACCTGCTGTTTTAAAATTACATTGATGCTGACGGTAAGCCGGTGGTTGTTAAACTTGGCTCTCACTAACCCATTGACAAGCTCACACGTCAGTTGAAAGAGCTATAAGCACATTTATAGTAGTTGACTCAAATTGATTAAAATTTCTAAAGACATCACGTTTTTGTATGAATTTCAGAAGTTTTCAATTGTATGGTGTTAAATAAACAGTTACAGGTTATAACATGAGTGCGTGTTCATGCCTGATCACATTTGAAAAAGATGTATAACTTGCAGAACTGAAGGGATGAATTGCCATGTTTTGTGCAGTTGCGTTCAAGGCAACTGGATCAGTGATGGTGCACCCAGTAATGTGTGACACAGCCCCAATGTTAATTGGACATGCTCCAACTGTTAAAATATTCGTGCACAATTCATATTTTCCTGTCAGCTCTTCATCGTGGTAATCCAATATTTTAAGCTGAAAAAGTAAGCAGCTTCAAGTGCTAGAGAAAACGGCACACCAAACGTTGTGTTCAGATCTGTCAGAATTAATTAGAATTTTATGTCACCCAGATTTGAAGCCTTATGAGCTGATTGTAATTGAGTCTACGAGCATTTCATTTTGGTTGCCTTATATTTAATTGATCATATGCTGTAGGTGTGGACTATATCTAACGCTAGAAAATGTGGTGCTGTTAATGACTAAGGCAGTCAAACTCTCTGTTCCCATTGAATATCGACCCTCTTTTTTTATTTTGGAATTGATTTACACCAACGTGAGGAATGCGACTTCACATGTAAAGACAATCACGAATACCCCATTTGTTTGTGCTTAGTCCTCTGATACTGTTTGCGAGTACCGCGTGGGATTTACGTGGACTCCCTTCTAGAGAGCGGAATTCTTTTGCTGGGGGGGCACCCATGACAAGTGAGTTTCTTCAAGGGAGCAGGGGGAGGCTGGGAACTTGGGCATTGTTGTGTTTTGAATGCTTGCTCTTTGGGGGGGGGGGGGGGCGGTGGCAGGCGAAAATCTTAGGGGGGCAGCTGTGCCCTCGCTGGCGACACCCCTGTAGAGAGTACTTGGAGGTCACAAGGCCACAGTTTGGAGAAAGTACATTT
Source organism: Rhipicephalus sanguineus (assembly GCF_013339695.2). Taxonomy (NCBI): domain Eukaryota; kingdom Metazoa; phylum Arthropoda; class Arachnida; order Ixodida; family Ixodidae; genus Rhipicephalus; species Rhipicephalus sanguineus. The sequence continues at coordinate 30,922,852 of NC_051177.1, forward strand.
GTGAACTGTGTGTGTCTTGCTTTTTCTTTTCAGTTGGATGTTCAATCTTGGTTGGAGTCACAGTCATCATTCCCGTCAGCATGATAGTGATAGGTGAGTGCGTCGCCTCCGTTGCGGTGAAACGCTTGGAGCAACTTTTCCACTTCCATTCTCTTGGTGTGACATCCTTAGTTTGAGTTTAGAGTGCACTTACGATGACAAAGGAAGTCTTCATTGTGCAGCAATAATGGTTTCGGCAAGCTGGGAATGAACTTGCTTTGAACAAGTTTATTTAGACAAGTTTCTAAAGCATACTGAATTGGCAACAGCAAAGTCACTGAAAGATTGCCGTGATCTAAATACAGTGTGCATATGCATCCCACATAATATGCGTGCTTGTGGCAAAGGTTTAAATAATGCACGCTGTTTGTGCACTTGCTGTGCTTGCGACAGATATAGGTGTGCATTAAGGAACCCCAGGTGGTTTCCAGTGTCCCAACTGTGGAATACCTCATAATCATTTCATGGTTTTGACACATAAAATATCATTTTTAACAGTCTTGGGTATTCACGTGAAATGATCGAGAAAAGAAACACTGACTGCTTTTACAGTGAAAGCTGTTATGAGATCACAACAGTCGATTTTGGTGGTGTAGTTGTCCGCCGCTGCTGCTGCTGGTGTCTGCAACCACTATCGCACACAAAGAGAGAGAAAAAAAAATTAAGGCAGCTTTGCACTAGGGATGGCAAGCCTGAAGGAAGTGTGGAGCTGGGCAGCCTTTGTTTCTCTTCAGTTTTCTTTTTCTTCCCTCCTCTCTTTCTTTATTTTTCTCTTTTTCCGTTTTTTTTCTTTTCTCTCTTTATTTCTGTATATTTCTTCTTCTCTTTTTATCTCTTTTTTGCACTTACTATTTTTCTTCCTGTTTTTTCCCTTTATTTCTCTCTCTATTTCTTGCTTGCTTCCTCTTTTTTTATATTTTTATGTGTGGTTTTGCCTGCGTTACGCCAAGCTACAACAGCATATGATGACAGCATGCGACAGCCTGAGTCCCTAGAGTGCTCAGCACTTAAAAATCCAGGATTGAGCGGGATTTGAACCCAGGCCCTCTGTGTGGCAGTCGAGTTTTCTGTCACCTCTAGAGACACACTGGTGCTTGAAACTCCTTTGCAAAGAGACCTTATACAGGGGTGATGGCGGGCAGGGAATCACGTTAACAGATGTCGTATAGTGTGATAGAAGAGTAAAATAACATCAGGCGTCACACAATGTCAATTGCCTAACAGGTGAGTAGGTTAAAGCTACCCACCCATTACAAAGGGCTCAGCCATAATTCATAGTCGTCAAGAAAGTGCACATGATGCCTTAGAGTTGCGTAGCAAGTGCCTTGCTTCTCCTCAGAATGACGAATAATGGCATAGTGGGTATTTCCCTACTTCAAAAAATTATGATTTATGGCGTAGTGGGTACCTTCCAACTGTGCTTGCCGTAGTTGCCCCAAAGAAGTTTACAAGGGGCTCTATAGAGGTTGCTCCTCCAGCTTTCACTGTGACTGTGCTGCGTGTTCCGTGCAGGCCCGGCACTGTTTAAGTGATTAACTAATCGTGTCAAGAAACAGTTTGCTGTCTTATTGCCGGCAGTCTCGGTAGTTTTCTTCATTATTTCCTCCTTGTCTCTTTTAGGTACCACATACCTAAGTGACTGCCCAGCCGAAAAGTACATCCCAATTTTTCTTGTGATGGGTGGAGTGTTTGGTGTGCTGAAAACGCTACTTGACGTCTGCGGCAAGTGTCGGCGTCCCGACAGCAGTGGGGAGGCTGGCCGCAACGTGGCGGAAGAGCAGCGTGCTGAGGAGCGCACCTGGAGCACGCTTGTCAATTGTTTCCTTTTTGCCTGGTATGTTGCTGGTAAGTGTTTGTGGCACAGCATGACTTGCTGTCCTGCATTACATGCCATATTCTCTTTTCTGTGCACTGTGTCATCTGTGCTTGATTTGTTTGCTCTTATTGTTAAATTGCTACTCTTGTGCCAATAGGATAGACACTTGTATGGTAGATACTCCCATTGGCCTAGCTAAGGGAGGTTCAAACTCCATACCCAAAATTTTTTCAATTTTGCATGTGTATATATATATATGTGCACATTTACAAATGCATGCACAAACATAAATGTTCAGAAAAGACTAACTGGAACAGTTGCATAAAAACAAGAAATAATAAACATGCAAGTGATGTTTGTCTCTTCTTTAATGCACGCTTAAGTGTTTTTCTTGTGTGAAATTTTTGTCCAGCACTGATTAAAGAGATTGACATGCTAAAGAGACAGAAAAAAAGAAAGCTATGCTTTAGGCAATTCTGACTCTAGTAGTCTAGTGACTCTAGTTTTAAGGTATAGCCTCCATTAGGAACTCTTCTGCTGTGGGAGTTAATTGATGGGATATTGGATTCGTGTACTTTTTCTGCTGCTGCTTGCACTTATTTGAAGTGTAGTTGAGGCAGGGCAATGGGTCACAATTCCTACTAAAAGAAGCTAACTGTGCCGGCCACCCACTTCCTTAGTGTGTGGCAACCCTCAAAAAGTAGCCCAGAACTTCTATTATGTCATAAACTGAGTTCATTTTCCATTCTTTTCATCCCTAGTTATTGCTTGCACAATGCTTCACCTCTTTAGCACCAGCATCGGCCACTCACTATGACATGAGATATGAAATTGATAGGATCACTGGAAAGGAATCCCCACATAGTATGGCCCGCGATATCTATTTGCTATGCAGCGGGAGATGCTGTCGACAATGCGTTTTTGCTGCATGTTTTCCTGCGAATGTTGCCTTGCCAGTCGGAATATTGCATTGCATTATGAAAGCTTCTAGGGGTTGTGATTAACATGGCTCAGAATCATTGGAATTGAAGGCAGGTGCCTTGCCACGTTCACCATTTCTCAACTGAACCACCATTCACGTGTTCTTCCAGGCTGCGTGTGGGTGTACCGTGCCTACCCTCCGGACTACACAAACATCGAAAGCCCTGCATTTTGTGACAGGACTTTGTACCTCTTTGCGTTTGGCCTCGTCACGGCGGGCCTGCTGTCGCTCGGCTTGGTGGCGGCCTGCCTCTGCTGCCTAACACTCTTCTCATTGCTCTCGAGCAAGGATTGATAGTGGCAGAGCCGCCCACCGATATCGGCCTGAAAAGCCCGCAGTCATGGATGCCACAGGTACCACTCTCAAGCTCAAGACATCCGTGCCCAGCTGCCCCCAAAGCGAGTGTGCACAGAGGCGCGTTGTGACGGCGAGTGACACAGTGATGCTGGATTGCTGGCGGTGTGACAGCTACGCGAGGCCTCTCCGAGAGTTGTGCTTTTACGAGCGACGGACAGTGGTTCAAGCAGTCGCGCGATTCCTGTGTTTATTTCTGCGAAATTTCTTGGTAATTTAAGTGTTTCACTGATGAAGGAAACGGGTTTAAGTAGTCTTTCCAACCAAAACATGAACGCAGGGGTCGTGTGCCACGGTGATGTTTTGTTTAGTACCACTTTCAGATGCTGTAATTGCCTGTTCTGAACGGACGGTGTTTGGGCATGCACCATTGTTCACTACTTCTAACGATTTTATTTATTTTTGAATAGGAAAGAAAAGGTGCCACTCGCATAGACTCCACACAAGCGTCAGTCTGCGGTTATCACACACACACGAGATTTAACCATCTTCTTAGCATCCTTAAGTGGAAGGTAGGTGGAATTTTATTTGTTCTTTGAGTCACAGGGAAATGAGTTGAAAGAATTGTTGGGGTTTTACGTTCCAAAACCACGATATGGTTATGAGAGACACCGTAGTGGAGGGCTCCAGAAATTTTGACCACCCGGAGTTCTTAAGGTGCACCTAAATCTAAGCACACGGGCCTCTAGCAATTTGCCTCCATCAAAATTCAGCTACTGAGACCGGAATGCGACCCCACGACCATTGGGTCAGCAGTCAAGCACCATAACCATTAGACCACCGTGGTAGGTGGGTTGAAAGAACTTGTCCTAATACTGGTTTTCATGTACTTGCAGTGTAACCAGGTGCCCCCAAACAACTCGACCGTACTTAAAAGGAAGTGAGGGATCACCTCAGACTCTTTGATTCCCTTAACTCCATTACTGCGGGTCAACAGCAGGTTAAAACTTGTGACAAGTATGCAAGCTGTGCATATAAGCAGACTCGTGGAAGTCCCATAACTCCCGAAGCTGCAAGAAACACTTGTAAGCACTCCAGACAGACTTGTCCAGCTCCAACTGTGGCTCCCTTTCTAAGGTTGTGCAAGTTGAAACGCCATGCATGCCATGCCAAAGCGATGTGAAAGGGACACTTTCACGAGCAGCCGTCTTCTGGGCATTAATCATGCTGTATATGAGATGATTCAATACAGAGTGGTGCGCACTGCAGTTACTAGCGGGAAGCAGCCGATATATTTTGTTAATTATAGTTAAGTGCTCAAGGACAACAAAATTCTGGTTTATGTCCACAGAGTAAAGGCTGAATTTGTCTAACTTAAAATGTCTGAGCCGCACTACAGTACAAAGATGGAAGAGACCAATGAATGGATCGAACATGCACTGTAGTGTAAAAGAACTTGTTGCTGGACTAGGGGTAAACCATTTCAAAAATTGAGTGCAAACACACAGCACATTCACACACGCACACACACGTGTATGTGTTTGGTGTTTGGGTGTATGCGTGTGTGAATGTGCCGTGTGTTTGCGCTCAATTAATTTTTGAAATGCGCTATACTATTAACAAATATTTTATTGACGAAACCTTACATGTGACAATTTTAATCAATACATAAGAAAACCCAAATGTGCGTACACTATAAGAAACTGGGAACACAGCATGTTTGAGCATAGAAATGTAAACCAAAGGTGAAAACAGCATTATTAACTAAAACCAACTTTCCCATCTTTCAGTCACCTTGTCAAATTTACCATGTACAAGCAGGAACTACACCCTGACTTTTGAGCAAGGAAATTTAGTTCCAACTTCTCAGTTAGGTCATTTTTTTAATTGTTTTCTTTATAGTTGCAGTCCAGAGACTTTTCTCCATAAATGTACATCCTGGTTAATCTGTAACCACGTTTTCTGAGCCTGTCATGTATGTATAGGCGATGCACAAAGCGCCGACGAAGCCATCTGCTGCCACGGCTTGGAAGCGCTGACGGGTCCCGGTGAGCAGTGCTCCCACGAGCGTCTACGCGAATGCACGGATGGATGTGTTTTCGTCGTGATTTAACGACTCTTTCGGGCCTCAGCGATGTCGAAAAATAACTGCTGCGTTGTCGGCTGCTCAAACACACAAAAAATCGCAGGAACGCACTTCTACAGGTTTCCGGTGCTATTTCATGAGCGAGAGCGGCGGTGGATTGCGGCTGTACGACGTAGTAAGCAAGCAATCGTGCTTTGTTTACGGCAGTGTTAGAACGATTACGGTGTTTTTATTTCTCCATTTATGTCGCTACGTATTCAGCTAACGCTACTACGTTTACACTTGGTCACCTTGCACATGAGGTTGTTATTAGTGATAAGACGCGATGCCCAGGCTCTCTTGAAAAACAAATGGCGCGAAGCGCAATGCGAGAGAATGTGGGGAAGGTGACGGCTCCTTTACAAAAGCACCGTGAAATCGCACGTGTGCTGGACGAAATCGGCTGCATTCTACCTATTGATGGCACTGGAATGCGATCATCGGTGCAGAATGTTCGCTGTGCGCTTCTGCACCAATGATGACAAGTGTATCATTTATTTTTTCACAAGTTTATCGTGCTGGTTTCAAAGTTTTACCAACGCTGACCCTTCGCGTGGCCGCACCTGTGAAATCTATACGCCGATGCGACAGCGCTCCCTCAAAATCTACTATATAAACACATGGCACGTAAACGAAGCTACTGTGTCAAGAAAAAATGTTGGTTCACGCGTCAACGCATGCACGCATTATTGATCACAACGTTATAATGAAGAAGGCGGTGTACTTACGATGAGCTCCACTTCGTAGGGAAGCTTGTTGACGCTTGTCTGTGGCAAACACTTGGCGCATATGGTGATGTACATTGTCGTCCCACACAGCTTTGACATCGGACACATGTCCGCTATTATAAAGTGCGGCTCCTTTGCGCACACTATCACCGCAAAAGTAATTATCTGGGACGCGCACAAGCGGCAAATCGCACGCGTGCAAATGAAGCGTCTGCTACGCGACCCACCAGCGGTTCCAACGGCCGCCGCTACGCGGCTTTCAGATGCGCCCCTATAGGCGCTACGCATCGCGGATATATCCAGCAGAACAATTTTTGGAGAGCACTTTACATGTGGCAATGTCTTTTCCAAACATGATTGTTTAGAGTACCACACTGCATTGTCACTTCACTTTCATTCTCCCTGTACTTTTGCTTTTAGTTAGAGAAAAAGTTAAGGCAAACATTTTCAAGTACAGCATCCAAACATGGTACTAAACAAAATTTACAACATGCCACAGGTGCCCGAAATTTGAGCTAAAACAAACCTGGCTGCGTTATCAGTGCCACATGCTATAGAATGGAATAATGAGGCAGGTTCTTTCACTGAACTGTTACATACTGTTCGTGGCTTAAAAGCAGGCCCACCGTCTTTTTATATACATTTGTGACCAAAGGGAAAAATAATGGTGCAGTCGACTTTCTTTAATTCAATTCAGTACATGCAAAACCGGTTCATATGACACAAAGTTTGATCTAAAGAATCCTAAACTTGCATGAAATTTAACGTTGAGCATTTACTTGAAGTGTCTTCTTGACATTGTCTCTGCAAAGGCTCATAAGATGAACCAGGTGCATTGTATGAGTAGCCTTGCTGAAAAGCCTAAAGGCTCGTTCACACCTGCGACTAGCTGCGGTGACACGGCCATGTTAGTCCCAAAGCAACTGGTCACAAATGGCCGCTTTGGTTGCAAAGTGACTGCTTTGACTTAGTCGCACGCTGCTCGATTTTTCAGTCGTGCGACTGCAGTCGCAAAGCTCTGATCTAATCACATACACAGCAACAGGACGTCAGCTTATTTTACAGGGCAATGGCAATGCGAGCCACATGCGAGTAGATGTGGTCGCACGCAGGTGTGAACATTGCTCGCCTTGAGTCGCTTTTTGTTTGCCAGTCGCAAATGGTCGCATGACCGGTGCTAGTCACTGGTGTGAATAAGTCTTAGGAGAATGAGCCTTAACAGACTGCTTGCATCAAAAACCATTTTGTAAATCAAAATACTGTTTGCATTTCACTTGAAGTGATTGGGGGTTGTTTACTTCATGTCATTGCTATCGCTATCTCCTGGTTATCATGTCTGTGTCATGGTGTAGTGGAAAAATCTGTGCTCGGCAAGTCGCGTGTTTCTGCGTCAGTGTTCACAAGCTTTTTTATGCCAGCATTGCCTGGAACTGCTCGGACTTTAATGAGTGACAACTCAGCCAGACTCTTCACACGGGAACTGTTGTACGGTTGCGTGAAACCACAGCTCCTGAAACATTTTTTTCACCTCCTGGCAGTCTTGAATTCTTTGTGTATTTCATCGAACAGAGTTGGTGCATCTGACCTGACCAGCAAAACTTGTAAATTAGCTGCCACTTATCCGCTCTATCGCAACTTCATTTTATATTCATCATCTCACGTGTGGAATAATTGGCAATTTTTTGTATTTTTCTTGCAGAAATGTGCAAGGACCTTTTGGGGTGTTATGTTTGACTTCACAGTTCAAGTTTGAACCACGTGCTTTTTAAAACAATTTCATGATGTTTCCAGTGGCATCCGTGCCAATGTGCAATGTCATAAACATTGCATAACACAATTGCTATGGTTTTGTTGTCTATATTAAGCACGAGGAAGCCAGCCTTAGACTCTGTTAGCACAAGTAGGCTGAACAGCACTGCAGGACAAATTTAAGCACCATTGATGGGTGTAGAAGATGGCATGTACATTAGAATGAGGTTGCTATATGCTTCGAAGGCTGAGCATATAAACCCAGTTCACGCTTCTGTGAGGGCTCAGCTTGACTTGTGGGCCAAGCTTATGCTGTTGTACTTGCCTTCTTCTCGGGCAGGGCTTCAAGCACAGTGGCTGTGCATATAAAACTGGCTGATGGCACCAATCTTCAACCTGACAGCGATGTGCCGATTGCTTGCACAGTACTTTGAACTTTTTTTTTTGCAAGTTGGACTGCATGAAGCACCGAAAGTTGCGTTGCACATAACATACACTTGTGTTAGCAGTCTCCCATATTAGGTTAAGACAGCCAATATTTTTTCTGTGTACAATACCACAGGAATGACCAGAAGTTTAGAACACCCTGGGATCAAAGGAAAGAATGAGTAAATAGAAGCTTACTGTACTGTCCAAAAAGAAAGTGTCCTGTACTACATCTGCAAGCTTGTGTGTTCACTGAGCTTGGCATGGATATCGTGTCTACATGCTGTGCACCAGCATGCCTTAGCATAAAATTCACTGGTTTCAGTGTTTTGTTTTGCTGTTTTAGAGGAGCAGGGGCACCTTTCCAGATTGCTGAGCAGTTATGTGAGCATGATGCAATTTGTGGGAGCAATGGAATATTGAGTCGCCCTGGGTGGTTGTGCGCATTCAGGCACTGGTGTTTCTGTTTACATGACCGATAGGATAATGTTCTATGCTCTTTGATTATCCACTGTAGCTGAGCCACTCATGGTTGCTGCTTTGGCTGCTGTTGGGACCTGCTATCCAAGCCGTCACTCGAAAATGTTCTCAAATCACAAAGTGGCAGACATTTGCAATCTGTCAGGACTGACATTCAACAACTTGTCCTTAGTATGCAATGTGTACGCAATTGTACAATATACTTGCATTGAAATTAGCTTGCCGACTATGTCTTCTAAGGCGAACAAGCCAGAGAAAGCTGTGTGCATGAATTTCGTATGAAAAGGGGTGTTTTTTTTTTATGCTGGCATCTGTGTGCATCGTTCAATGTAAAAAAAAACAAAAACAAAGGCTTCAAGGTGGTATCCATGCGACCTTCTGTATAAATCATGGGTGAAATGCTGTTGTGCCTACTTCTGGTCTTCTTGAATCTGTACAAGCAGCCAGGTTTTGGACATGTTTTGCTTGCAGCATTACCTTAGGGAGTGCTGCGGACTGATAGCCCAAGCGTGATGAAAGACATTTGAAGTTTAGACGGTGCGGTCTCTTGATAGCCACGTTTGAAAGTTTGACGGCAGGCTTGAACTAATCATAGCGATGAGTGGTGTAAGAGGCACGTGCGGGAGGCTTGCATGTGCAGCTGCCATAACCTATGACGTAGATGTGCTGTTCATTGTAAATGTATGTTGAATTCTGAGCTGAGGTCAGCGACTGGTTAAGAGTGCAGGAGCATGTGCCCCTCAAAAGAAAACATGTACCCTTGCACCAGTGATTGTTCACTGTGTCCAGTTTACCCTGAACTTTCTTCATATCTGTACCCCTCTAAAAGAACTTTTTGTCCCTGAGGCAGGCCCGTAGCCGCCCCCTCCCCCCCTGAAATTTTTGTGAAGTAGGTGTTTTTACCAAAAATAAATAATAAAAATAAGTGTTTTTCTCGAAAAGTCAAGGTTTTCAGCAAGTGCCCCCCCCCCAAAAAAAATTCCTGGCTACAGGCCTGCCCTGAGGTGCGAGTAAAAGTGTGAAGGGATCAACCGAGCAATCGGAAATTTCATTGTGTGTGTTCTGCACTGCTGCTACTGCTATGTGCTTTCACACAAGAACAAATGAACCATGGAGAGGTTCTAAACAGTTATTTGGACATGAAGTTGGGGCAGTCCCTCCTTTAATTGCTTCCCAAACTACCCACTTGCACTATGTGCTTTGTACCCCCTGAACATGCAGATATTTTTTGTACATGTGTGTGTTGCATGACCACCGTTCAGTTGTTTCAGATAAACTGCTGAGGCATCTGCTCTTACTACTGGTGCAGTGGGAGTCATTAACAATAATGAAAGCCATAGTGTTTTCTTCTTTCAGGAAGTTGGTTTTCTGTAAATGTTTTGAAGCATACTTTCGTTACATAGCAGTTTTGTTTTCACCCATTTTGTACACTGATCTGTTGGCTTTTAGTGTCGCTAATAAATATGGTAAAAAGAAAGGCAACCTGTGCTGTGAATTACTGAAAGGACCTTCATGTAATTTCACAGTTGGTTTGGTTGCTTCATGATTTTGTAAATTTGCTCTGAAGCAATTATAGTGACAAGTATTATTGTGGAAAACCACACTGTATCTGTGTAAGACATTGCGCTAAACATCGTTCTTGTATCAGTGTTTACATAAGCTTGTCAAGTGGCGAAACTCCCTATGTGCGATACAAACAAGCCAGCAAAAGCACCATGTGAAAACCCAACGCGAGACATACAGTGGTGTTGTGCAGCTGGCAAGAAAATGGTAAAGGAATGCTTCAGTTGCATATGACACTGACATGCTCAGATATGATTCCAATACTATTACGAACTCCAGGGGCGTAGCCAGAAATTTTTTTCGGGGGGGGGGGGGGTTCAACCATACTTTATGTATGTTTGTGCGTGCGTTTGTATGTGTGCGTGCCTATATACGCAAGCAAAACTGAAGAATTTCGGGGGGGGGGGTTTGAACCCCCCCAACCCCCCCCCCCCCCCCCTTGGCTACGCCCCTGGCGAACTCCACATGCTTGTTTGTGCCTGCAAATGCGAATCTGAGGTGCCACTGAAAGAAAAAAAGTCCCCTTGTCGACACTGCTTAGTAATGTCACATATTTCTATGACAAGCTGAAAAGAATTGGCACGATGTTGCATTTTTAATCACCTTGCCCGATTTTATCATATCAGAAATGTATTGGCTGCATTCTTTTGGCCCCGATGCTTTCTTCAGAGTAGTGTATGTCCCAGGGGCCTGCAGTTTGAACTTGGGGACATATGTATGTGTATGCTATGTATATTGTGGTATTTTGTTTCTGATGATGTGGAAGCTATAGGACATTAACATGGGACATATCAGGGGCATTTCCTGTGCCTTGTGATATTTTGTGTTTAACGATCTAAGTCAGACTGCTTGAAATAAATTATGCTGCATGTGGCTACCTTGGAACCCTCAGCAAAGAACGCTGCATGTTATCTCATAATTCTTTAAACTATGCATTGCCATAATTTCGGCCGCCGAGCTGATTTCACAGCGGCGGTCAACAGTTCTCGTATGCTGTAAGAATAAACGTATGGTGCGCTGTACCAATACTCCGGGTGCGTCTTTTTCTATTTTCCCGATCTCGGTAGTTTTCGAAACGGCCGCTCGTGGCAGCACGGTCGTTTTCGGTTGCGTTGGAAGGCGCCGGCGATGCGTTGTATCTAACGTGTCTGCTCGGGCAACAAAATTTACAAAACAATCTTGGAGGCACCTCTGGCCAGCGTGATTCCGTCAGCCACAACGTACCGTTTTAAATCGCCGTCGTCTCAACAATGGCCAAGGGCTCTCTGAAAAGCAGGCTCGACGGCAATTGCCTCGACTTGAGCCTGAACGAGCTCACCGAACCACCCGTGAAGGAACTCGTAAGTCGTTAACCTCACTCGGCGATTTTTAATGTTCTCGTGCACAGCGAAGATATCTCTGCTTGCATCTCAGCGATTTGGTGTAACCTATCGCGTGGCACTGTTCTGTGTTTACTACAAAGCGCTCGCTCGCCCGCGGCGCTTTACCGGCCGAGTGTGATATCGATTTACGTTATAATATCGTATTTTTTTCTTCCTCAGGCGGAACTACCGAAAGCTGTGAAGCTCGACTTATCATGCAACAAGATCGCCGTGCTTCCCGTAAGTAGGGACTCAACGTTACCGTCACCGGCAGATGACGAGGTTCAATGACATTTGCCCCCCGGCGAGCAACGTAGAGTGAGTGGCTTTTACCGCGCTGTTCACTTTTTCTTTTTATATCGCAGGATGCGTTCTGCGCCTTGACGCATCTCAAGGAGCTGGACTTAAGCAAAAACCAGCTGCGAGAACTGCCGACGAATTTTGGCCGCCTCAGCGCTCTACAGAAGCTTGACCTTTACGGCAACAACTTGACCACGCTGCCTTTGAGCATGTGCCGCTTGAAGGCTCTGCGCTGGCTCGACTTGAAGGGAAACCCGCTCGAACCCCGACTCAAGGCGGTCGCCGGAGACTGTCTCGACGAGAAACAGTGCCAACAGTGCGCCAAGAAGGTAAAATCACTGCTCTCGATCGAGTGCGCGGCGCACATGGCACCGCCACGCCCACATTTGTTTTGATGCGTCACGCCCATCTGGCGCTCG